>NC_067474.1:159631618-159982868 GCF_947179515.1 Apodemus sylvaticus
GGCTAGATGATACACATTCTAACCACTAAAGATGTTTAGGATAAATATCTTCAGGAGTTACAAAGTTGTACAAAAATTTGAAAGCCAGTGGTTCAAGTGAGACCCAAACATTCTGATTTTCTTCTTTTATTTGGGTCCATCTTAGTGTCTCCAACAGATGGCTATGGTCACTTAGAAAACCAAATTGCAGATCAGATGGTTGCTGGGTGGGGACAGGATTAGAACAAAGGGAGTGAGATTAAATGTCATTTGAGAGATATTTCCGTCATGTTTTGGTTTTCCTGATGATCTGGCATTTTATCTTTTTTGGGTGCTGTTTCTGTATTTTTTTAATTTTTTTTTTGTCTTCACTGCTTAGTTTTGTTTTGAAAACACTCATCTAGGATTAGAGCATTCCACGTCCAGTTAATGTCTGAGAATTCATTTGTACAGTATTTTAGAGTGTTTGAATCTAGAGACTGGGGTCCAGTGACAGAGCTTGTAACTAGCATGCATAAAGCCCTGGATAAATTCTTACCAGTGCAAAAATCAAGAGGAATATAAAAATATGCTGTGTAACAACTAAACATAGACTTTCAGGAGCTTTTTGATTAAGCATACTACTTTTGATAGTGGTAAAGCACTTGACTAGCAAGTGGCTCTGGTTTAGAACCTGTTATACACACACTAACACACACACACACACACACACACACAAATATCGAATTTACGAATTAGTAAATTGGTCTGAGAGCAGATAATATTTTTGCAGGGTGTGGCATCATGTGCCTATAATCCCAGCATTTGGGATGGCAGAAGCACAAGGATCAGTCACTGTAAGTTACAAGGCCAGTCAGCACTATGAGAGTAAGACCTTGTCTCAAACTCAAACCACCAAACAAAAGTGCAGACCAAAGATAGTTAATATTTTAGTGGTTGCCTCCAAATTAACTGCTATGAGTCAAATATCAGATCACTTAGTTCAAATATCAGAAAAATATCCAAAGTCTGCACTGCACCCCAAAATATCTGTGAGCCACTGAATGACATCGTTCCCCTTTGCTCACTGTGCTGAAGGAAGCTAGATCTCTGCTGTTCCCAGAGCACAGCACATGCACATCACCAACACACATCACCATGCTTCCCCTACTTGAAATCCTTCATTCCAGGTGTTTGCCTTTGCCTCATGCAAGTCTACATTCAAATGGAAGCTCTCTGGACAATGGCCTTCCTTGATTATTCTGTCTGAACAGAAGCCTCCACCCACAAAGTCATGATAACCCAGAGTTATTCAGTGTCAGCGCTTCTCACATGTTGAGGTCCAGCAGTATGTGTTGCCAGGTGGAGCAAGGGTGTGTCAGGTGTGCTGTTGGAGATTTCTTGGTATCCTTGACCTCAATCCACTGAATGCCAGGAGCATCTTCTCTGCATTCAGATGTGGCAATCAGAAACATCTTCAGCTAGAGCTGGTTGTTGGGGTGCAGGACTATAATCCCAACACATACAAGGCTGAAGCAGAGATATCACAAGTCACTGCAAGGTCTAGACCAACTCTGTCGCACAAACACATGCAAAATTATCCAGATGTTTCTGAATTTCCTGCCTACAGCCAAAGGAAGACCTGCTCATCTAACCCCCTTCTCTTCTTCATGTTTCATCGAAGTTATATTTACAATAAATAAAGTTACACACTGTCTAGTGGGAATCTTAAAATGGAAACACTATTGTATTGAAAGATTAAGTATATCATGGTAATATGCTGAAATCTAGTAACATTTTTATCACATTGACCACTAAATTTAATTCCTTTAGCCTTCCAGCTATTTAACAAAACATCATAAGAAAAACAGGTATATTAACATAAGCAAAGCTATAGCACAGTGCTCACAATGGACAAAATCGATCTCCTTTGGGGCATCGTTAGAGGACATCTGTCAAGTTGCTATATAACAGTTTATAGCATTCTTCTCATCCACATATGAAGGATCATGCTGCACAAGTTTACTGATATCATAAGACAGTCTTAGAAGCTCTTTGAGCTAAAAGTTTTTGATGAAAAGATGGTTCCTAAGTTCTGTACTACTGATATTTAACTGTCCTGTTTTCCCCAGGGAGATCATATTGATAATTAAAAGGTAGAAGGATATTTTATGAGTCTGTTGGAAGAGGCATTTACAAATTTGTTTTCTTTTCTAGTGTCATAAAATATTCCTCAAAGTTTGTGGCTAATTTCATGACACTTCTAACCTGCAACCTGTAGCATGTGTGACAGGCACATGGTTCTTTATTGAGATATAACAATTTTAGGTACCAGAATTACAGTTGAGATTATAGTGAATTATAGATTTTATACTCTAGATTGTTAACAAATTATTTCAAAATATCTTGTTAAAATAGCTGTTGCTTCTTGTCTCAAATAAGAACCTCTTCAAGAAGTTAAAGAAATAGATGAACAGTTGAGAGTCTGGCGGATCTTGGGGACCACTTAGGTTCAATCCAGTGGATCCGCAAGGTGGCTTAAAGATCTTAGGGACTCCAGCTGTAATAGAATGGGAACAGCCTACTTACATGCTCAGGGTCTGCACATTAGTGGAGCAAAGTATATAAACCCGTACAGTCAAAGCAAAAACCTTTCATTCTACCACATACAAGACATAGGCAGGCAAATCTCTGTGACTTGAAGGACAGCCAGGTCTAGAGAGATTGATCTAGAGGATCAAATGGATGAAAGGCAGAACATTAGACTCCCACATGCCAGCAGGAGGCTACTCAGTAGACCCAGGGCAATGGATGGGCTGTTGTGTGTGCCTGTGAGGCCTTCAGTTTCCCTGGCCTGAGCCCTGAGTCCCATGGGAGATGAAGAGAAGGAACCCTGAAAGAAAACCTTGGTCTTCTTACCTGGGCACACAGGTTGGTATCTCAGGAACCCCTCAATATGAGTTCTGGTGGATGCTGTCGCACAAAGTCATCCATTCATCCATCCATTTCAGGGGCCCAGATGGGCAGGACACCCACTTGCACAATCTAGCGTGCAGGCCGCCTAGCACCCTGAGCTGAGAACAAGGACAAATGGAAGGAAGGAAGGAAGGAAGGAAGGAAGGAAGGAAGGAAGGAAGGAAGGAAGGAAGGAAGGAAGGAAGGAAGGAAGGAAGGAAGGAAGGAAAGAAAGAAGGAATATTCCACAACAACCTCCCAACCTGCCCCCTTCACTACCGAGCCCTGGACTTGGGAGCCCAATTCTAAGCACCTACTAAGTAAGCATCACCACTGCCAGGCAACTTGGGAACCAGGCAACCACTACGAGCTAATTCCAGCTCCCTCACAATCTCTCTACTTTCCCTAACCCTCCACCCCACCCTCACCCCACCCCAGCCCTTCACTAACCACCAGCCAGCACTAGGAGGGGGTAGGGGTAGGGGTAGGGGCATGGGAGAGGGACACTTTGCTCTCCTTCCTTCCTCCAAAGTCCCCAAGTCACTCTCACACCTCAACCCTTCTCTGTGTGTCCTCGTGCACACCCACCTACCTACCTGTGCTGGGGCTAGGCACACATGCAGCTCAGAGTTCTCTGAAAACATTCAAGTGGACTCATGTTGACGGGCACCTAGACACAAAGCAAAATGAGCACTTCTCAAGAAGTTTTGCAACAGTGAATGTTTCCAGGCATATCCATTAAGAATAATTTCCTGAGCCGAGCGGTGGTGGCGCATGCCTGTAATCCCAGCACTCTGGGAGGCAGAGGCAGGCGGATTTCTGAGTTCAAGGCCAGCCTGGTCTACAGAGTGAGTTCCAGGACAGCCAGGTCTATATAGAGAAACCCTGTCTCGAAAAAAACCAAATCCAAAAAACCAAAAAAAAAAAAAAAAAAAAAAAAAAAAAAGAATAATTTCTTGGCTAATTCATCACCTATCACCCACTCTACAGGTTCATGCAAGGTTAAACATAATACATAAATTATTAGTCGATTTGTATAAATATAATCCAAGTCAATATTTTATCTTCTGTCCTAGTACCTATAATGATTCCTTAGTTCCTTTTTTATGACCTTTGGTTAATGAGTTTACAACCTCTAAGCAGTAGTATGAATGTCTGGTTACTATCTCAGAAGTGACACTAAAGACTGGCAGAGTTCTGATTGCAGTTCTGAGAATCAGAAAGGTCTTAATAGTGTTATTAAAAGACCTTAATAATTACTATTAACTTAGGAATTCTTATAGGATCATCATTAAGGGTAAAGAAACCATCTACTTATCTTTAGATTACCACTACAAGATAGTCCCTCTTGTAGTTCTGCAGACATCTGCTCAAAAGGGTGGGCTAATACTTAGTGACTGTTATACATGTTTAATAGTAACAGGCAAAGCATTAATAGCAGGAATCTTTCCTAAAATGATTTTTTTGTTGTTGTTTTTTATGTTTTTTGGATTTGGTTTTTTCGAGACAGGGTTTCTCTGTATAGCCCTGGTTGTCCTGGAACTCACTCTGTAGACCAGGCTGGCCTCGAACTCAGAAATCTGCCTGCCTCTGCCTCCCAGAGTGCTGGGATTACAGGCGTGCGCCACCACTGCCTGGCTGTTTTTTTTTTTTTTTATGTATACCACCTTCTGCCTGCAGGTACCCATGCCTGGACAGAGAGGGCAGGAGAGCCCAGTACAGATGGTCATGAGCCATCATGAGGCTAACTGCATATTTTAGCTTTTATTAGAAACTACTTGTTTCTGGACGGACCCCACTTTAGCTGCCTGACGGGAAAAAGTGGTCCTCTGGACACTCATGGCTCCTGGCAGCTCAAGTCTCCAGTGTTTCCATTGAAGAGCAAATTTAGGGTAAAGTTATCTGGCTATGGGATACTATATGTTAATTCTGATTTTGCCAGATAACCAAGACAAAAGTGTGGGCCATAGATAAAGTAGTCATTTGTTATATATTAAATGCAGACCAAGGGATGGACCTTCATGAGGAAAATTCCCCCGGAATTTGCCACTTGGAAGGGGCCAGTCACATATTCCAGGGGCTTCTATAAAACATGAATTAGGTCACCATATTTTCACACAAGACTTTGTTATTTTCATAGAACTACAAATCCCAAAATTCCAGGGACTAACCTTGTTCCTGGGGTTGTGATACAAGTTCATTTTGGGAATTACATATACAACCTCTCCACCTTGATTTCAAGAGCAGTAAGGAGAAGTGCCTACTGGGTGCTGTGAGGGGAGCTCAGACAAACTCAGAAATAGCAAGAAATATACTGAGCCCAGAGTGACTGCCCACTATAGGGAGGAGCAGGGAGCTTAAGACCTGGAGTTGGTGTGTTGGGTTCTCCCTGAGTCCTGTTGAGTCCTCCCCGAGTCCAGGTGGTTAGTGGAAGCCCGATGTGGTCACCTATGAGGTGTTCCTGCTGATGTTGTTCTGGCCATTCCCTGGAATCCAAGGTAGGCTCTGCAGGGCTGTCTATGCACAGAGCATTTGGAGCAGGTGGTTTTGTGGAAAATTCCTTGGTGGGATGCAAAATTTAAAGAGCCCTAGTTTCTCTTACTCTCTTCTACAAGTTCTGCCCTTAGCATTTAACATTTAGGAGTCAGAACCTTTCGAAGTAAATTTGGGAGGTTGTAAAAGGTATTTCCTGTGTTGTGTAACACTCAAATAAGTGTGATGCTCAAAACAATTGATATGTAAAGGATTTACACATGCTTAGATAATAGTGAAACCAAGTAGAATGTAGCAGAGGTAGGACCGAGTCTAAAACACCACTTATATAAGCAGTATGCTAATCAGGCCTGGTAGATGTTAGAATGCTGAAATTCACATTTGTTTACCAGAATTATCCCAAAATGTGACTCCAACCCACAACAACTGTGACAGCCCTGATTTACATCCAGCCACTAGGCCATCACCATATCACTAAAGGGGGAAATACAGGGCCACACCCAACATTAGGCCTGCTGTACTATAATGGTCCAATTTTCTTCTTGAGAAAATCATAGTCTGCCACAAGAGCAAAAGTACACTTTTGTCAACTTTTGCAAAGGAAAAACACCATCCTGTTGTGGGCTAGCCTGATCAAACAAGGCTTTACATGGGTCCCTCACATATGGAGAATGTCATAGCTCATTCTCAACACAGGAATGTGCTTGGCAGTGCCAGTAACAGCCTGGGGCCTAGGCATTGGGGCACTCGCTAAGGGTCCAATGTGTTGGCAAAAAAATAGAGTAGGATATGTGATCACAGGGAAACCAGAGATTGTACTCAAGTGAGGCTCATGCCTTCAATCAGTCTGCCTGGATTATAGAACTCCCCTGGTACACAAGGAATGTCAAGTTAGTTTTCAAAAGGTAACACCCAAGTTTGAAAGTGTTGTTTAATTTAGTGGCAGATAAAGTGACAAATTGGAGAGAGAGTTTAAACAATTGGATTTGCTTAACTGTCCCGAAGAGACAGAGGAAAGAGAAGATACTTCATAAATAACAGTACAAAGAAAGGACCAGGTATCCAGGAGAGGTTTACAGAGACAGGTTGAAGTGAGGACAAGGTGACACAGGTGAAGACAGAACAAGCTAAAGAATGATAAGGAGGGAGAAGATTGGAACATATTACCAGAGTTAGCATGAGGCCAAGGAGAGCAATGGAAGGGAAGCTTAGAGAAGTCAGATTGAATGCCTTCGGGGAGAGGAGTTGGAGCCTAAGCAGCTGAGTTGAATCAGCCAGGGAGATTAACCTGCTGTTTTAGGGCAATGGTGTCAGGAAGGAATGAATGTGGCAATATCTGTACTATGTAAATGTTCCATCTGCCTAAGTGTCTAGACTTGCAGTCTCCAGTCCACATTTAAACTGTTCAAAGCATTATCTGGATCCTGAACCTAAGAGACTTAAGAGTGAGAGCATATGTTGAATGAAAATTTCATGCTAGGGTGAGTACTCTGATAATTAGCCTGAGTTGAACACATGCACTCACTAAAGCAACTTTCCTCCTCCTCCTCCTCTTCTTCTTCCTCTTCTTTTTTTTTTTTTTTTTTTTTTTTTGTTTTTGGATTTGTTTTTTTAGAGACAGGGTTTCTCTGTGTAGCCCTGGCTGTCCTGGAACTCACTCTGTAGACCAGGTTGGCCTCGAACTCAGATATCCGCCTGCCTCTGTCTCCCAGAGTGCTGGGATTACAAGCGTGCGACACCACCGCCTGGCTAAAAGCAACTTTTCTTAATTCACATTTTACTTGTGTGAAGTGATTTCTCTCTGGAAAGGCATATTCTAGTACAGTTCCATCTTTAGCCGTTTACAAAAAGAACCATTTACAAAACAATGCTTCTAAACAAATTGTGGGTTCTCAGGCCACCTGGATTCCAGTCTGTTGCTCCCCTGGACAATGACCTTGCTTTTTCACGTGATTGAACTTCTCATATTTTTGAGTTTGCTCATGTAGGGTCAGTTCAGGACCTTTTGGAAAATTCATCCTTACCACTGCTCTCCAGAAGGGTAAGGGTAATTAACATTCCACTGGACATTCCTAACATTGGCCTCCTGGGAGTATGGAGTAAGTAAACACATTCTACACGACAGACCCTGCCACCTCATTCCCCAAAGACCAATCAGTTTTAAAGTTACACTGTTCTGCCAATCACATTGTCTCTAACAGCTGCTGTTCTGAAAAACTGTATAAAGACTGACCAAACAGGCTGGGGGTGGGGGGCCGCCACTTCCCCTTTGGGTGTAGGATGACCCCAATGCATTGGAATAATAAATTCCCCTTGCTTTTTGCAAGGATTCCTGGCTCTGTGTTGTTTCCTCAGTGGCTCACTGGTAAGCTAAGGCTCTCCAGAGTCTTACAGTCCTACCACAACAGAGTTGGTGTACCTTGGGGATTTTGTTTTCAATTATATTATTTATCTTGCTATTGATCTTTGAATTTCGTTTTCTTTTTGCATCACTGCTGATTTCTTACTTGTTTCTATTCCCAGTATTTCCCAGTTATGAAGAATTTTATTCCATTGCTCAACTGCTTTTATGTTTATTTCTGTTTAGAGCAACATGTCCTATAGCTCAGCCTTTCCTCATGCTTTGTAGTTAAGACTTGCTGTCTTAGGTAGGGTTTTACTCTTGTGAACAGACACATGACAAAGTCAACTCTTATAAGGACAATACGTATAGAGGTTCAGTTCATTATCATCAAGGTGGGAGGGAACATGGCATCATCCAGGAAGCCTAATGAGGCACAGGGGTACATTAACAAAAAAGGGAAAATTGAGAAAGGAGAAAAGTGAGTGTTGGACTCAGGAGCCTTGTGCTTTGTGGGGGAATTCTGTGGTTGTTAGGCCATGGCTGTTTGCCCACATCATGTCTCCAGTGGAGGAAGGTCATTCCTTTGGGGAGGAGGGGCAGTCATTGTAGATTGCCTTGCTGCAGTTTGTATTTGGATGCTAATTCTGCTTCCTCAAGAGGGGCTGCCCCAAAGAGGAATCAATCATGTGCCCCGGTGATTTCCTGTGAAACTTTTCTCCATTTTATTGGTCAAATAAAGCCTGTGATTGGGCAGTGGAAGTGAAAGATAGGCTTGGAAGTTTCACATAGGGAGAAGAGACAAGGAGAGACAGGGAGATGGAAAAAACAGAGGAAGACAAAAGGATGTGGAAGAATGGTAAAGTAGAACCATGTGGCTTGGAGAAGCCATAAGAAGTAAAATCTCATACCTCAGGAATAGAGTAGTGTAGTGGTAAATCTGTCCAGCCAAGGCATGAAGATTATATTGTAACTGACTTGTATGTTCTTGGCACAGGCATATTGGGGTTGGAGATTTACTGCAACAAACTGGTGGCAAAGATATTGTTTAGAACCCTTCTAACCTGAAATGAGTCTACTGCCCCTTCCCCACCCCCAAATACAGAGCTCAGCAGCCTGTGGATTGAAGGGTCTGAGGGGCCTACAGAGGCTCCCTACCCAAGGCCCAGGCAGGTAGCTACAGCCAAGGGCCACACCAAAGCCTTGAAATGGACTTGGGCAGTGCCATGTTGGATTCCCAGGAAGGGACAGGGGTCCTGGACAGCAACTGTATGGGAGGTTGTTTTCTGGCAGATATAGTGAGATGATTGGTGCATCTAAGCCTGAAAGGACATTTCTGTGCTCTCTCCCCTCATATTCCCGGTGACTCCACAGGACATGGGATAGCCAGACTAGCTTTCCAGACTGCTGGTGATGAAGGCTGCCTGAGATCAGCACACAAATATAAGCTTCCAGCTACAACCTAAAAAAACAGAGAGCTGGCTCAGAAGTACATAAGTTGCTGGTCTTTCTTCTTGGTTTTTCAAGAAAGGGTTATTCTGTATAACCCTGAATGTCCTGGAACTCACTCTGTAGACCAGGCTGGCCTCAAAGAAATCCACCTGCCTCTGCCTCCCAAGTCCTGTGATATAAGGCGTGTGCCTCAACTTCCCGGCTCTGCTGGTCTTCCTACAGTCAGCCCTGTCCTGTGAATAAAAGATAATATAGTGGTCTCCTGAGAGGCTTTGCCAGAGCCTGACAAATATAGAGGCAGATGCTAGAACCAACCATTAGATTAAGGACAGTGTCCCCAAAGGAGGAGTTAGAGAAAGGACTGAAGGAGCTAAAGGGGTTTGCAAGCCCACAGGAAGAACAACAATATCAACCAACCAGACCCCCCAGTGTTCTCAGGGACTAAACCACTAACCAAGGAGTACACATGGAAGGACTCATGGCTCCAACTCCATATGTAGCAGAGGATGGCCTTGTCAGGCATTAATGGGAGAAGAGCCCTTGGTACCATGAAGGCTCAATGACACAGTGTAGGGGAATGTGAGTCCAGGGATGTGGGAGTGGGTGGGTGGGTGGCAGCACAACCTCATAGAAGCAGGAGGAGTGGGGAATGGAATAGGAGGTTTCTGGGGTGGGGGTACTGGGAAAAGTGATAAGAATTGAAATGTAAATAAAGAAAATATCCAATAAAAACATAAATACCTATCATCAGAAGAATTTTAAACATTTGTTCTATAAACATAATACTTTTAAGCCTTAAAAGAGGGGAAGGGAAACCTTTTTTGGTTTTGTTTTTCAATAAAATGTTTCTCTGCATATCCCTAGCTGTGCTGGACACTATACTAATTGAAAAAAGACAGGCCTAAATAGAAAGTTACCAAGATCTCATTTGCATATATATAAGAGCTAACAAAAAGTTGAAGTTGAGAAGCTGAGAATCTTTATGAGAAACACTGATTTTCTCTTCATAATAAAAGTACTGAAAACTCAGTAGCAAAATAAGACAGATTTATGTTCAGTTCTGCAGAGGCTGGGCATCAGCTTAGACTAAGGCAGAAATCAGTAGCAACACACACACGAATATAAAAAAAATAGAATATAAAAAAAGGACTGTACTTTCCTAAATCAAACAGCAGAGGGAGACAAATGTACACAGAGCTCCATATGAAATAAGAATCATACATTGATAATAATACATACATATACATTTTAGATCCTTAAAGGTGAGAAAAACAGTAAATACCTTTCAGGCTTTATGGGATGATATTTTGAACAGTTCGGCTTTAAAGGAAATACACACGTTTTCATTTACTAATACTGAAATATTTATCCACTTCATATACCATGTCTTCTCAAAAGACAGGGCCCTAATTAAAAAATTACATGCCTTAGAAAAGAGATTAGAGAAAACACTAGGGAAGTTCATAGATGAGACAGAGCAACAGAGAGATAAACTTAAGACTTGGCAACACGGCCTAGAGGGAACACTAGCTAAAGCTTCAGGATTTTATTGGTCAAAAGAAGCAACAGAAAGGGGAAAATGAAGGTTAGAGACGGGAGCTGGAAGAGATGCTAGAACAGAAATTCAAGAAGTTCAGAGAAGAGATTGAGCAACAGAGATAAACTTAAGACTTGGCAACAAGGCCTAGAGGGAACACTAGAGCTAATTAGCTAACACTAATCAGAATTTTATAGGTCAAAATAAGCAACAGAAAGAAGAGACTGAAGGCTGGAGACAGGAGCGGGAAAAGATTCTAGAAAAAAAAGTATTCAAAATTTCACAGATCAGAGAGAACAGCATGCAGATAGAGATAAAATTTGGAAGCAAACTCCAAAGGATAATTTACTAAAAGCTAGTATATCAAAACAAGGTAGATGCTACAATATCAGAATTACAACATAAAGAGAAGCTAAAATTATGGAAGCATGGCCTAGAATACAAGATATGGGAATTTGTAGAGCAGCACGAACAACAGAAAGAGAAATTTAAGACTTGGCAACATGACCTAGAAGAAACACTAGAATTGAAGACTCAGGAAAAAATAGTTCCGAATAAGAGACAGAAAGATGAAAATGCAGGTGGGAGACAGGAGCCTGAATAGATGCTAGAACAAAGGATACATCAGATTACAAATCGCATTGAGCACCAAAGAGAAACTAATGAGGATTGGAAGCAAGACTTGGAGAATAACCTTTATTTTTTTATTAATTTGTTTTTGTTTTTTTCAAGACAGGGTTTCTGTGTTGCCCTTGCTGTCTTGAAACTCACTCTGTAGACCAGTCTGGCCTCAAACTCAGAAATCTGCGTGCTTCAGCCTCCCAAGTGCTGGGATTAAAGACATGTGCTACCACTGCCTGGCAAGAATGACCTTTTAAAATAAACCAATCAAAATAAAATGGACAGCACAATATCACAGTTACAATATAAATAAAAATTTTAAATGTGGAGGCAGAACCTTGAACAGAGAATACAGGAACTCAAGAATCAGGAGTATGGACGAACAGAGAGATATGAAGCATGGACACAGACCTTAAGGGAGGAATTCAAATTTTCAATTAAGGAAAATACTCAGGTAAAGACCAAAGATAAAGAAAGCCAATCAAAGCTTATTAGAAAACAAACATTAGCTGGGCGGTGGTGGCGCATGCCTGTAATCCCAGCACTCTGGGAGGCAGAGGCAGGCAAATTTCTGAGTTCGAGGCCAGCCTGGTCTACAGAGTGAGTTCCAGGACTGCCAAGGCTACACAGAGAAACCCTGTCTTGATAAAACCAAAACCAAAAAACCAAAACAAAACAACAACAACAACAACAACAAAAAAACAAAAACAAAAAACCCAAACAACAACAACAACAACAAAAACCATTAGTAAATCATGTTAGTATACCACAAAAAGTATCAAAACTATAATCATCCACAGGGTTATCAGGAATTTGAATGGCAATCCATGGGGGACTTAAAAGTAAGAAAATGCAAGGCAAGTGTCACTAATTTTGGAATGCATGTGCTATTTGTACAATACATGCTGACTTCTTGGGCTATTAAAAATATTATAATCCACTGACTGGAAGCATATGGCAAAAGCAGCACTAGAACCTGTATGACATTTCAAGTGTTTCTCATGGTGGAGAGAAGAGGCAAAGGAGATAGCAGGACACAATGGAGCAGAGGGAAGAGAGACTTCCACAGATGAGGTACTTGGGTGAAAATTGCTTTGCTGAAATAGATGTGCAGGCTGCATATGACTAGGAAACTATGATATTGTATCTATTGGCAGCCTTAAATGCTTGGGGAAAAAAAAGTTGCAGAATCAAGTAAAAGACTTGGACCATTTCCTCAAATCATGCAAAACAAAAGAAACCTTCCCTGACATTTTGCAAACTTTGACTTCAATGGTAGAAAGGAGTATATCAGATCCAGCAGAAAGGAAGACAATAATCTAGTCTTTAGTCTTTAAAAATACGAATGCTGTATGCAAGGAGGTAATCAGATCACTGAGGTCAAGGTCTACATCAATAGATAAGTGGATTAGATAAAACTGACGTTAGACCAGGTTCCACCGCTATGACCTTAATTAGAGAGGCTGACACTAGAAACCTAGAAGTGGCCCAAGGGTTTAAATATTTTAACTGTGGTGAGCAGGGACATCCCAGCATAAACTGCATGAAAAAAAATGAATCCCCCAAATTTCTGGAATACTTTCTGGAATACGTCAAAGATGTGGCAAAGGCCTATATCTGCCTAGGGAATGTAGAGAAAGAACAAACTAATTTGGCAACACCTTACCAAAAAACTACAAGAGGATTCTCCTGCAAGTCCCAAAGCCAAGCAGGAAGAGTTCTCCTCCTCAGAACAATTAAACATTACTGCTCTGAAACTGATATTGTGAGACCAGATAACAAGGCTGAGGCAAAAGCTGTAAACAATTAAAAAAACCTAAAATGGGGACAAAACCAAATATTTTTGCAAACTTCTATAAAGGATCAAAGGCCAAAACTAAGAATACTAGTAAACAATATTGATATTAAAGGAATGGTTGACACCAGTGACTGTTATATATGTTTAATAGTAATAGAAAAAGTACATTAATAGTAATAATCTTTCCTAAAATCATTTAATCCTGTACCCTGTCTACTGAAGCCCCATGATAAATTACCTTGTTTAAGGTGAAGTCACTTCAGGAAGATCGCCAGCTTTTCCAATGATACTATGACACATTGTCATGTCCTGTGATGGCTCCTGACACCTAAGCTTGTCATGGCCACCATGCCTCAAGATATAGATTAAAAGCACGTGTCATCAAATGTCAAGTTCTGGGCCAGAAGCCTATGTCTTAGTGAATCAGATCTGGACCACAGATGTTCCCTCTATTTCTGGATGTTATTACATTCCAGATGTAGTCAAGTAGACAACAAGGAGTAGCCATCCCAATAATAATATGATTTTAAAACAAAAATGGAAAGGAATACACCATATAAATATCTCACTGCATGCCAAAAAATATTTTTGACAAAATACAGCACCCCTTTTTGATAAATATTGGAGAGAGATGGGATACAGTGGTCATATCTAAGCACAATATAGATGATATACAGCAAACCAAAACCAAATACTAATTAAATGGAAAGAAACTTAAAGCATTTCCACTAAAATTAGGTACAAGGCAGCCGACTCTTCCAATATACTACTTGAAGTTCTAGCTACAGCAATAAGACAGCCAAAGGAGACGAATAGGATATAAATAGGAAAGGAAGAAGTCAAAGTATCATAATTTTCAGATAATATGACAGTATACATGTGTGAACCAACAAATTCTACCAGAAAATTACAGTTCATAAACATTTTAGCAAAGTGGCTGGATTAACATTTGACTCTAAGAAATCAGTAGGCCTCCTTCACACCACCATGTTCTACCCATAGAATGTTCTCAATGAACATAGTGCACAACTGAAAAGGAAGGTTTTTATTATGTAGAGATGGTAAAAAATGTTTCAGCAGGAATGAACCATTTTGGCAAAATATAAAAAGGAATGCTAAAATGATATGTAATTTTAAGAAAGCAGAGTTCAAAAGCATCCAGATTAGAATAAAAATGAATATTTAAATTAGAATAGTGGAAGTTATTGACTATTGTCTGAGGAATACAACAGAAGATAGCAATAGAAAGTCAGTCGAGCTGGGCGGTGGTGGCGCACACCTGTAATCCCAGCACTCTGGGAGGCAGAGGCAGGCGGATTTCTGAGTTCGAGGCCAGCCTGGTCTACAGAGTGAGTTCTAGGACAGCCAGGGCTATACAGAGAAACCCTGTCTTGAAAAAACGAAATCCAAAAAACCGGAAAACAAAAACAAAAACAAAAACCAAAACAAAAAAAAGAAAGCAAGTCAATCGAGACATTTTACAAGTTTGTGCAGATACCAAACAATTTTTATAAAAGTCATTATGGAAATGGAAAAATGGAACAAAAAATAGGTAGTGTTTGAAGAATCTTCTATGTCTTCCAGGGGAAAAAAATCAGGAAACATGAATTTTCCTGATGTTACAATATGCTACAATCATAATAAAAATCATTTAATACTGTTATCAAGGGTATAGTAACATCAACACTGATAGTCAGTCCAATAAAGTAAAATTTCCCTAATATTAATACGTACGTAGAAAGTCAATCACATGAACATTAGGAAAGTTTTGAGATTATGTAAAATAGATTCATACAGAATCAAGTATACATAGAAAGAATGTGGAAACAAACTTGTACCATCTTTGCTTCCACACTTTCTCAACAGATATTTTTTTATGTTAGCTGAGGCTTATAGGTTGTCAGAGAATTTGTATGTACTCTCTATGTCTGTTGCCAACTGCACTCAGAAAAAGGCATCAGATGTCCAAAACTGACATTAAGGATGGTTATTGGCTACCATGTGCTTTGGAAACTGAACAAATTTCCTATTAAAATCTAAATATTAATTAATTAATTAAAAAAATAAAAACACCTCAATGAACTGGTATACCCTCACAACAGCCTCCAAGAGAACGTGCACATTTCCTTCCCAGGCTCCTGAAAGGCTGATCATCCCTATCTCAAACCTGAAAAATACCTGTAATTGTCTCCTTTCACAGCACCTGACAAGCATCTTTGTTTTGCTTCTCAGTTGAAAAAGTCATCCTTATCAGTGAGCCTTCCACATGAGAAATATATTCTAGAGAAAGTACCTCAACTTCTAAAAGTGCTTTGCTCAACTGAAAAAGAGAAACAACCACAATTCTGCACAAATTTCCTCAGCTCACATCCAGTTTCAGATGAGAAAAAATTTTTGTGGAACAGTTTTAGTTAGAATAACTTGAGACCCATCACTTCTAATCAGAGGTCATTCAAATAAAGGTGCAAATGGAATTAAATAATTTGAATGAGTGTACTGTACTGAGTTCCTGAAGTTTCCGTGGAACAAAATATGAAGGATGAATTATACCTCCAGTAATCACCAACTTGAAGAATAGGCTAAGGCTCATGCAATGTTCTCTTCCTTTCTGAGATCACATTTTTGCTCTGTGAGATCTAACATTCATTTATAAAATGCTCATCAACTTGCAGGGTGGTTTTCTCTGAAAACACAAGGACTAAGAAGTACAGGAAAAATCCCACACGCCTACAGTTCTAAATCTTCCAATCTCAGTTCAAAGCCAGCTGAGCAGATTCTAGGTAATGACCATCCTCTTGAGTTGACTGTTAAGAAATTGTAAAAATAACCTAGAAAGGTGAGTGTCTGAGCCAGATCTATTCTTGCACTGACTTAACCCCAGTACTAAAAGGCAGAGTCAGAAAGTTGTTTCTTAAGACCTCACATTATATACTAGGTGACTTCTGAATGATAGAGGGAAAAAGATGCATTTTCAAGACCACAAATCAAAAGCAATCAGCAGCAGGCCACCTTAGCCTTGTATGCATGGGAACAAGGCACTATTTTGTATGGAGAAAAAAGACACAGAATTTTTCACGTAGTTACCTGATCAGGATTATCTGAATTTTGATCTCTATTGTTATCTTAATGTATATTACATTTTCAAACTAGAAAAACATTGTGGCCTAATATCATCTAACAGCGTGCATAGATAAAGTGTTTTAAAGATTCTAAGGTATAACAGTAATAAATCAGTATATGAAGACATATTTCTGAATGCTGTATTTACAACTGACAGCTCATATATTTCAGATGGGAAATAAATATGGAGTTTTTCCTAGCTTAATCTATGTTTATACAACCATAACTTTAAAGACAGCTAAGACATTCCATCAAATTCCAGTGGTTTTTAAGGGACTAAGATCTAAAAAGCTCACTAGGAATGAAAAATCTCCAACAGCAAAGGCCACTCTCTTTACTAGCCCAGCGATAAAACAGGGGAGTTAGAAACCATAGATGGATGTAAACTACATATGTGTGTGTGTGTACACACACACACACACACACCACACACATATACAAGCTTTGTACCTGCCACCAAGCAAATATGACCATATTTGCAAACAGACAAGAACTTCCACGTATAGATCATTATGCAAATATCCTAGTGATAATAAGGAGAATTTAAAAAATCAGAATGAGTCACACTTGCATAGTTAGTAGGCTACCAACACAGTTAAGATATGGACCTGAGGATTTGAGGGTCAGTGAACAGGAGAGAAACTAGTCTCAGTGATAGTCCAGTTCTTGTCTGTCTAGTAAGCAAACTCTCCTGTACCCTGGGATGTTTCATGGGTACTTTGATGCAATTCCACCCAAAATGGGGAGACTGATACTTTTTTCAAGGCCGAAATGTGCAGGAAATGCAGATCAAGGAATATTTTTAGTGCTGTGAGATAAAAGTGTCTTCCTGTAGACACCTGCGTCTAGAGGAACCAAGGTCACCTGCAAGGACAGGTGAGCAAAGGAACTAACAGGCCAAGACAAATTTTCTGATCAAGGCTAGAGGTTTAATGGGGGGGGGGTCTCCAAAAATATAGGTGGGTGGAGTGGTGGGTGGAGTGGAACCCTTCCCCCAAAGGCTGAAAACTCTCTGCAGAACAGGTCCTTTGCTCAGCAGGTGGCTAGAGCCTCTAAGGAAACTGCAGATCCTAGAAGAACAATGGACTAGAGCACCACCCTATGTAGGAAGTAGTGGCTAGGTCTGAAATTCCCCCTCAAAGGCACGGGAGGGGGGCTGGGGAACACGGACGGGGGACACTTCTTCCACTCCTTATTCCACTCCACGCTGCTTCTAGGATCTTCCGGAAAAGGGATAGGTTTCTGATCCCTCCTTCCTTCAGGTTCTCAGTCCCTTTTCTGAGTTCTCCCGTCAGAATATCAATTTCATTCAAGTAATGATTTTTCCCACCTACTCCAAGTTTCCCATCCTCACACTGTCCCACAAGGAGTCCTGAAGCTAAACAGAAGTTTCCTTTGCCTGCATGGTACTGTCTTAGTTGTGCTGGGTTACAAAAAGTGAACTGGAAGTTGCTCTAGGAAAGCCCTTGAGGCCCCTGTAGTATGGCAGATAGTGTGGTCCTTACAATGCTCTTCCACAGATACTGTACGTTCCAAATCTAGAGCCTCTGATTCCTTGCTCTTCAAATGTGATATGGTGATTTTCAGTAAGCAAATGATTTTCACTTTTCAAACTCTTCATGTGTCCTCTTCCACATAACTCCAAGGGTGAATCTACCTGGATCTATTCTGTCCACCATCACCATATGCTTGCTGTACCATAGACAAGAATTATGTGTGTAACTGGTTATAGAATGGAGACAATCATATTGTGTTAGGGGTAGAAGATGAGATTTATTTTTATTGTCTATAATTCAAAATTCTACAATATCACATTAAATCTCTGTGAAATATTTGGAATAATTATCTCATTATTTCAACAATAAGTCATCAACTAGTGGGGCCTAGATCCAATGAACTTGTGTAACTGGAATTTCCAGAATCTTTCCAATTGGTTGCAGTTTCCAGATAGTAAAGGGCTATTCCAGACATCTAACTTACAATTGCCTGATGCTTTCAACATCCCTGACACGCCAACTGACAGAAATTAGACATAATCAATTTAAAGCAGGGCCCTGGTGTACTAAAGATTCTGCTAAACATGTCATGTTTCTACAAACACAAATATGGAAAACAACTTAATGTTATCACTCAGAATTTTAGTTCCTTTTTTAAGCAAGGGGAAATTATATTATGTATGGATGTGTTCAATATAACCTGTTACATTTTCTAAGATCCTAATTTTCTGAGCCTTCTGGAATTTTTTGTGAATATTCTAATATTTTTTGTATTTGCTTGACATAAAGACTCTTGTCTTTTTCAGTACCTCCAAATGAATTTCCAGGATATTTCTTATTTCTAAACTATGTGTGAGCATGTTCCTCATCTACTATTAATA
The DNA here is from genome assembly GCF_947179515.1 of Apodemus sylvaticus. Lineage (NCBI taxonomy): Eukaryota > Metazoa > Chordata > Mammalia > Rodentia > Muridae > Apodemus > Apodemus sylvaticus. The sequence continues at coordinate 159,650,271 of NC_067474.1, forward strand.
AGCTTTCTCATAGGTTCATGATATTTATTAAGAATGAATTCACAGGTGAAATTAAGATGAGGGGAATACACTGATAGTAAGTTGAGTAATTTTTCAGGATGTATAAGGAGTAATGTATAAAATATCAGCCTGCTGGAAATGACTTAAGAAAAATAATGGAATCTAATAGATTTCTTGTGTTGGAGTCTTAAGACACAACAAGACATGGCACCATAAAGATCTGTAGTATGAGCCAGTAGGTAGCATTGTTCTGGGTTTTATTGGAATTTGCCTCAATCAAATGCTATTAAAGAGTTAGAGACAGGCAGTTACACAGCACAATATGTATGTATATCACTGAAAATGAGGGAGTCATATTATTATTTGTTTGGTAAATTTTTCTCTCATATTACCACGAATTCATGAAAAAGAGGAGACTTATTGTTGAGGCTGTAAACATCTCTCCATTGTCTGTTTCAAGGATTATTAAATAAACCTAGCAGTACTATGGCTGTAAGCTTGCTCCTTGGAACAAAATTTTACATAACACAAATCATCATCTCTAATACAGTGTTTCCAACTTTCCTAAACTTTTCCTAGTGTTTCCTTGTTTATAAAAGTAACATACAATCCAAATTATTTTCATGTGGGCAGACTCACAGAGAGTCAAAGGATTGATTTTTCAATCCTAAGACTTTGGAAGTACATGTTTCATTTGCTTTTAATCAATCCCTGTGACAGGGTCATTTCACCCTCCAAAGGAGTTGTTATCCACACACTTAAAATCACAAGTATTAAGTTCATGCTACAAATTTGCAGAAAATTGTGATGTCTCTATTATATGCTTCATGAGAGATATTTCCTGGAGAGACATAACATATATTCATCTAAGATCCCAAGTGGAAACGGAAAAATAAAAGGTCAAACTGGATTAATCAATGAGCTTTACTGGATATACTTACAGGACAATGTGGAAGATCTTTTTGATGAGAGTTCGAGGGACTCATAGTAAATTGTTATCCTAAAACTTAAACCAGCGTTTGATAGAGATTATGAATACTGGATATTCCAAGCATATCTTTAGGAATCTTTATTTTTTTTTTAATTTTTTTGTTTTCTGAAAAGGGTTTCTCTGTGTACACCAGGCTAGCCTGGAACTCAGAAATTTGCCTGCATCTGCCCTCAAAGTGATGGGATTAAAAGCATGAACCACCACTGCCCAGGCATGTAGGCTTCTCTATAGGATAAAGAACATCCTATTTCCTTAGGTGGCTCAGTGTATCAAATCCTCTTTTATGTATAATTTGTCTGAATTTCTTAATGTGAATTAAATATAAAGAATGCAGTCAGTAATTAAACAGTTTGAAACTTGGATTACATACCTTAATTAGGTTTCCTTTTGAATCATTTATTTCAGTTTCAAGGAAAGTGATATTCTATAAAAATACTATATTCTTCTGGCTTCGCTACTTGGTCTTTATCTTATAATATTTGAGGGTGAAGAAGTAAAACTTTCCTATATTGTCACATTTTCAGAGTATTTCCCCACAGAAATAGGTCACATTATCTAAGATTTGAACATGGCATGAAGATTTTCACAAGTTTTGCATACTTATAATAATTCTGTAGCATAGAGATTTGCATTTGTAAGGTATTTATACTATATGAGTTCTATGCTGAATTCTAAGACTGCCTGTGTCAGTAAAGCATTTGTCACATTCACTGCATTTGTAAGGTTATTCTCTTGTATGAATTCGCTGATGACACTTCAGACTAAAATTGTGCTTAAAGCATTTGTCACATTCACTGCATTTGTAAGGTTTCTCCCCTGTATGAACTAGCTGATGACTATGAAGATTGCATTTGTTGGTAAAGCATTTGTCACATTTACTGCATTTGTAAGGCTTCTCCCCTGTATGAATTAGCTGATGATTATAAAGATTGCATTTGTTGGTAAAGCATTTGTCACATTCACTGCATTTGTAAGGTTTCTCCCCTGTATGAATTAGCTGATGACTCTGAAGATTGCATTTGTGGCTAAAGCATTTGTCACATTCATTGCATTTGTAAGGTTTCTCTCCTGTATGAATTCGCTGATGACTAAGAAGATTGGATTTTTGTGTAAAGCATTTGTCACATTCACTGCATTTGTAAGGTTTCTCTCCTGTATGAGTTTTACGATGAATTATAAGACCGCCTATGTCAGGAAAGCATTTGTCACATTCACTGCATTTGTAAGGTTTCTCTCCTGTATGAATTCTCTGATGAACACTAAGAACGCATTTTTGGGTAAAGCATTTGTCACATTCAGTGCATTTATAAGGTTTCTCTCCAGTATGAATTCGCTGATGACTACGAAGATTGGATTTTTGGGTAAAGCATTCATCACATTCACTGCATTTGTAAGGCTTCTCTCCTGTATGAATTTTATAATGATTTATAAGACCACCTCTGTCAGGAAAGCATTTGTCACATTCACTGCATTTGAAAGGTTTCTCTCCTGTATGAATTCTCTGATGAACACTAAGACTGCATTTTTGGGTAAAGCATTTGTCACATTCACTGCATTTGTAAGGTTTCTCTCCAGTATGAATTCGCTGATGACTACGAAGATTGGATTTTTGGGTAAAGCATTCACCACATTCACTGCATTTGTAAGGTTTATCTCCTGTATGAATTTGCTGATGACTACGAAGATTGCATTTTTGGGTAAAGCATTTGTCACATTCACTACATTTGTAAGGTTTCTCTCCTATATGAATTCTGAGATGAATTCTAAGACCGCCTTTGTCAGCAAAGCATTTATCACATTCACTGCATTTGTAAGGTAATCGTTCAGTATGAATTCTCTGATGAAAATTAAGACTGGTTTTATAGGTAAAGCATCTGTCGCATTCACTGCATTTGTAAGGTTTCTCCCCTGTATGAATTAGCTGATGAACTCTAAGACTGCATTTTTGGGTAAAGTATTTGTGACATTTACTGCATTTGAAAGGTTTCTCTCCTGTATGAGTTTCATGATGAATTATAAGACTGCCTCTGTCAGGAAAACATCTGTCGCATTCACTGCATTTGTAAGGTTTCTCTCCTGTATGAATTCTCTGATGAATTTTAAGACTGCATTTTTGGGTAAAGCATTTGTCACATTCACTGCATTTGAAAGGTTTCTCTCCTGTATGAATTCTCTGATGAACTTTAAGACTGAATTTTTTGGTAAAGCGTTTGTCACATTCACTGCATTTGAAAGGTTTCTCTCCTGTATGAATTCGCTGATGACTACGGAGATTGGATTGTTGGGTAAAACATTCGTCACATTCCCTGCATTTGAAAGGTTTCTCTCCTGAATGAATTCGCTGATGACTACGAAGATTGCATTTGTGGGTAAAGCATTTGTCACATTCACTACATTTGTAAAGCTTCTTACCATTATTGTTTTGTTTCAGCATAAGTTTATGTTTAGATGCAAAATCCTTATCAAATTCTTTATTGTTATTTTCTTTCTTCCCTATATGTAGTCCTTGATTTAGATTAATGATAGAGCACTCTTTTAAACACTTTACACAGTCTTTATATTTAGAAACTTCTTTTGTTTTCCTAGTTTTAAGTCTTTTCAGGTTTGAGGATTGAAGTGAGGCATCTCTGTGGTTAGTTTTATCAGGTGTACTTTGGGTGGATTCATTAATCATTTTGCTGAGCTCATTACATTTATAAGACTTCTCTTGCATATTCACATGCTCATGGACATTGCACTCTGTGTCTTGATCTAAGACCTTCTGATGTCTTCCGAGGTGATTTCCTGAAAACGTACAAATAGACATATCAGGGATTGCTGTAGTGAGGAAAAAGAGGTTCAGTAATGGGTGTCTGCTGATATTTCAGGATAACTAGACCTTCTCAAGAATTTGTGCTTTGAAAACAGTTTTTTCTTTTTTCATAATGATTACTTGAATCCTCAGAAAACCCTCAATTCTGATCTACATCAACTGACAGGAAATAACAATATACTTCTAAATCTTGTTTTTAAAATTGCACTTTGCAGATGCTAGGAGAAATAAGTGTTTGATCAGTACTGAACTTTCGCAAAGTAGATCTGTGAACAATGTACCTCTAATTTTTTTATTAAAATTTGATTCATAGTGACACTGCGTAGCTTAGTCAGTTAGAAATCAGTGATGTAAAATTCTGTACTGTTTCACCGAGCAAATCGCTATGATTAAGATCATGCTGTATCAGTAATAAACACAGAGACCACATGTCAAAATGTAAATAAGCAAGTAACAACAAAATTCTCCAAAAAAACCACCTGTATATCTACTTAAAACCTTTAGCATTGCTATAAAAAACAAACAAACAAACAAACAAAACAAAACAAAACAAAAAAACCCTAAATGAAGAAATTATCATCTTGTCTGGGGACACTGGTCTTAGAGATGCTGGGAGGTCTGATACAGTCAGGGCACTTGTAAGGAACCTTCTCTGCCAGTTAAACCCACTGGGAATCCCAGGGAACCCAGTGGTCTCTGGACCCATCCACCCCCAAACTCATGCATTCTGAATTCCACTCCCCTTTAGCCTGCTCCTTCTGCCTCAGCACATGGCCACATTGTCTGAACCTCTGAAAACACCAAAGTCTCAAGGAATCCAGGAAATTCACTGCACACAGGGCAACTCTTATGGATCATGCAGGGCAACAGAACACACAATCTGAAGACCTCCTAGGAAAACAGCAACAAAAAAGGCAACAGCCCCACAGTCTAAAGGTCTGATTTGAGGTTTGCTATAGCCCAGTCAACTGGCCTGCCAGGATACTGGCACCAACTCAGGGACACAAGAGGCAGGCATCAGTCAAAGACACTCAGACCACCTAGCATCGGGGATAATCAAATGGTGAGAGGCAAGTGGAAGAGCATAAGCAATAGAAGCCAATATACTTTGGCATCAGAACATAGTTCTCCCATTACAGCCAGCCCTGGTACAACACACCTGAAAATAAGGAAGCTGATCTAAAATACTATGCCAAGAAGATAATAGAGTCCTTTAAAGAGGCTATAATAACTAACTGAAAAGATACAGGAAAATGTGGGTAAATAGGTAGAAGACATTAAAGAGTAAACAAATCCCATAAAGAAATATAGGAGCCTGTAATCCCAGCACTTGGGAGGCAGAAGCAGGCAGATTTCTGAGTTTGAGGCCAGCCTGGTCTACAGAGTGAGTTCCAGGACAGCCAGGGCTAGGCAGAGAAACCTTGGCTCGGAAACAAACAAACAAACAAACCAAATTTTAAAAAAAAAGTCAAAGCAAATTGAAAACCTAAAAATCTCATAACCCCAAACATCTAGGAAAACCAGGACACAATAAAAAAACAAACTCTAAGGATAATAGGAACTGATGAGACCCAGCTTAAATCCTCTCATCACATAATATTCAAAACATTAAATGCACAGAACAAAGAAACAATATTAAAAGCTGCAAGTCTTTATATAAAGGCAGACCTAACAGAATTACACCTGACTACTCAACTGACACATGAAAAGTCAAGAGAGATTGCACAGAGGTCATGCCGACCCTAACAGAACTCAAATGACAGCCCAGGCTACTATACGAGGCAAAACTCTCAATCAACACAGACGGAAAAAACAAAATATTCCAACACTAAATGAAATTCAAACAATAGCTATAAACCAATTCAGCCTTACAGAGTATTCTAGAAGGAAAAACCAAAAAAAGGAGGGTACTTATACCACAGAAAAAACAAGATATTAATCATCTCACAACAAAGCCAAAAGAAGAGAACCACAAGCACATAAAGTCATCTACAAAAGCAAACATAACAGGAGCCAATAGTCATCTGTCTTGACTATCTCTCAATATCAATGGACTCTTTACCCCTATAAAAAGGTATGTATACTAACAGACTGGGTATACAAAACAGGATCCAGAATTTTTGCTACTTACATAAAACACACCTCAATAACAAAGACAGACACCATTTCAGAGTAAAACCGGGAAAAAGTCTTCCTAGCAAATGCTCCCAAGAAACAAGAACATTTGCTATACTAATGTTCAATAAAATAGACTTTCAACCAAAGGTATTCAAGGGAGATGAGGAAGACAGACATTTTATATTCATCAAAGAAAAATTCACCAAGAAACAGTCTCAATTCTGAACACCTATGCCCCAAATACAAGGGCATTCACATTAATAAAAGTTTTATTAAAGCTCAAATTACACATTGAACCCCACACAATATAGGGGAAGACTTAAACACCCAATTCTCACTAATGGACAGGTCATTAAAACAAAAATTAAACAGCGACATGATGAAATTAATAGAGGTTATCAACTAAATTGATTGAGTGGAAATCTACAGAACATTTCACCCTAAAATAAAAGAATGTATAAGTACCTGCTTCTCAGCACCTCATGGTACCTTCTTCAAAGCTGTCCATATAACCAGTCACAAAACAAGCCTCAACTGATACAAGAAGATTGAAATAATCGCATGAACCCTATCAGATCACCACAGAGTAAGCCTGTTCTTTTTTAAAAAGATTTACTTATTATATGTAAGTACACTGTAGATATCTTTACACACCCCAGAAGAGGGTATCAATCTCATTATGGATGGCTCTTAGCCATAATGTGGTCGCTGGGATTAGAACTCAAGACCTTCGGAAGAACAGTCAGTGCTTTTATCCACTGAGCCATCTCTCCAGACCCAGGCCGGTCTTTAATAACAACACAAACAACAGAAAACTCACATAACCCTGGAAAAAGAATAACTCTCTACTCTGTGATAAATTGGTCAGGGAAGAAATAACAAAAGAAATTAAAGATTTCCTGAAACTCAATGAATAGGAAGACACTTATGGAACAATGAATGCATTGGTAAATCAACTGGAGAGATCCTACACTAGCAACTCAGTAGCACATCTGAGAGCTCTAGCACAAAAAGAAGCAAACAAACCCAAGAGGAGTAGATGCCAGCAAATAGTTAAACTCAGAGATGAATTCAATCAAATAGAAACAAAAAGAACTATACAAAGAATCAAGAAAAACAAATAATGTTTTTTTTTGTTTTTTTTTGTTGCAAAAATCAGTAAGATAAACTCCTAGCTAAACAAACTAAAGGGCCCAGAGACAGTATCCAAACTAAGAAAATCAGAACTGAAAAGAGACACATAACAACACAATGGAAGAAAAAAAATCACCAGATCCTACTACAAAAGCCTATATTCAACAAAACTGGAAAATCTAGATGAAATGGATGGTTTTCTAGACAGATACCACATGATGATATCATAGTATACACGAATTCTAGCAGAGTTCTTCTATAGCTGATAAACAACTTTTATAATGTAGCTGGATATAAAATTAACTCAAATAAATCACTAGTCTTCCCTTACAGGAAGGATAAATGGGACAAGAAAGGAATTGGAGAAACAACACCATTCAAAGTAGTCACAAATCACATAAAAAAACTTGGGGTAACCTCTAACCAAACAAGTGAAATATCTTCATGACAAGAACTTCAAGCCAGCAGGTGGTGGCACATGCCTGTAATCCCAGCACTCTGGGATTTGAGTTCAAGGCCAGCCTGGTCTACAGAGTGAGTTCCAGGCCAGCCAAGGCTATACAGAGAAACTCTGTCTCAAAAAAACAAAACAAAACAAAACAAAAAACAAATCCACAACAAACACCAAACAAAAAAAACCAAAAAAAAAAAAAAAACCAAAAAAAAAAAAAAAAAAAAAACCCAAAAAACAACAACAAAAAACCCCACAAACCTTCAAGTCTCTCAAGAAAGAAATTGAGTAAGACCTCAGAAAATAGAGAGATCTACCATTCTCATGAATTGGTAGAAGATAGTAAAAATGACCATTCTACCAAAAGCAATATACAGATTTTGTTTGTTTGTTTTTTGAGACAGGGTTTCTCTGTGTAGCCCTCCCTGGCTGTCCTGGAAATCACTTTGTAGACCAGGCTGGCCTCGAACTCAGAAATCCTCCTGCCTCTGCCTCCCAAGTGCTGGGATTAAAGGCGTGCACCATCACCACCCAGCAATATACAGATTTAATATACAGATTTAATATACAGATTAATTACCATCAAATCCCAACAAAATTTTTCAAAGTTATGGAAAAGGAAATTCTCAGATTCATCTGGAAAAGCAATAAGAACCAGAGTAGCTAAAAAAAAACAAAACAAAAAAAACAAAAAAAAAAACAAAAAAAAAAACTTAATAAAAGCACTATGAGAAATCACCATCCTAGACCCCAAGCTACACTACACAAGAATCCTGATTAAAACAACATGGTATTGGTACAGAGACAGACAGGTTGATCTAAGAAGTGAAGATCCAGAAATAAAATCACATAATTATGGACAATTGTTCTTTGATAAAGAGGCTAAAAATATACAACAGAAAGCACTTATCTTCAACAAGTGGTGCTGGTCTAACTGGCACTCTGTATGTAGAAAAAGGAAAATAGATACATATCTATCACTGTGCACAAAGCTCAAGTCCAAGTAGAATTAGAATTTCAACATAAAACCACATACACTCAATCTAAAAAGAGAAAAAAGTTCAAAAGACCTCAAACACCTTGGCACAGGGGGAAAATTACTAAACATAATTCCAATGGTTCAGGTTCTAAGATCAAGAATCTATAAATGTGACCTCATGAAACTAGACAGCTTTTGTAAGTCAAAAACGACAAACCAGCAACCTACAGGTTGGGAAAAATTATTCTCTAATCCCATGTCCAACAGAGATCTAATACCCAAAAAGAAAAAAGAATGTAAGAAGATAACCATCAAGAAACAAAACAACCCAATCAAACATTGGGGTATAGAACTAAAATTGAAAACAAAGGAATGTGAAATGGATGATAAGCACTTAAAGACACCTTCAAAGTACTTAGTGAACAAGGAAATGGAAACTAAAACAACCCAGAGATTCCAACTTACACAAATCAGAATGTCTAATATCAAAACATCATGTGGGCTTTGTCTCTATTGAAAGGAGTTGCTTACTGTTTACATTTTTCTCTTTCTATCTGACAGGAAGTACTAAATTTTGTGGTTTGTAGAGAACTGCTTAATTGGATACAAGTGTTTTGATAATAAAAACCAATATTAAGGCTGAAAAGTCATAAATAAAGAATTTAATATAATAATCAAATTAAGTGCTGAAATAATTATGTGTACAGAAATATAATACCTTATTGTGAATATTTTTTCCAACTCAGAAGTTTCCAATTAAAGCAATATAAGAGGTATGGAAAGACCTCTTAGAATATGGCACTGAATACTCTTCCAAAGAAACCAGAGAACTGTAAAGTAAATACCATGAAGAAGTTGTGATTCTTTTTTTTTTCCTCAACATTCCCTTTCTTTCTTTCTTTTTCTTTTTTTAATATTTTTATTTTCTATATTCTTTGTTTACATTCCAAATGATTTCCCCTTTCCCAGATCCCCCCTCTCCATATGTCCCATAAACCTTCTTTTCTCCATCCCTTCTCCAATCACCTCCCTCCTTTTTCTCTGTCCTTATATTCCCTTCCCATGCTAGATCAATCCTTTCCAGGATCAGGACCCTCTCCATACTTCTTCATGGGAGTCATTTGTTATGCGATTTGTGCCTTGGGTATTCAGGGCTTCTGGGCTAATTAATATCCACTTATCAGAGATTGCATTCCATGTGTATTCTTTTGTGATTGGGTTACCTCACTTAGGATGATATTTTCCAGATCAAACCATTTGCCTAAAAATGTTGTGAATTCATTGTTTCTAATTGCTGAGTAGTATTCCATTGTGTAAATATACCACATTTTCTGTATCCATTCCTCCTTTGAGGGGCATCTGGGTTCTTTCCAGCTTCTGGCTATTATAAATAAGGCTGCTATGAACATAATGGAGCATGTGTCTTTATTGCATGCCGGGGAATCCTTTGGATATATGCCCAGGAGAGGTGATTCTAATCACAACTTCCCTTATTCTAATGGTCTCTTGACATTTTAGCGAGTTTACATAAATAGAATGTAAGAAAATACAAATAATGATTCAGGAATTCAACAAGTGTAGTCTTACCCACAAACAATAGATTGTTGTAGTTCTCCAATATCACATCCATGTACAGTGTCCGCTGAGCAAAACTGAGACATTCCCATTCCTCCTGTGAGAATTCCACAGCCACATCCTTGAAGGTTATTGGACCCTATAATGGAAAACTAGTTATTTGCTACTGAACAAAATTCATTTCCTCTGTTAATAAAAAGCCCCTAAGAATAGAAGATACTTTCTGATACAGATGAGGAAAAAAAAATATTGAAAGACAAATGTTTTCTAAAAGTTTCATGGAAATGTGTCTCAAGTTATGAATTACTGCGCTTCCACACACAATCTATAAAATGACATAATACAATGTTCTCATTTATTAAGGCTCTTAACTTTATGAATTTTCTGTGGTTTTATGGGACTTTAGCAGCAAATGAAAGATTTGCCACCAGCATTACATTCAAAATTTATGTGTGCAGTTGGGATTGTGTAATATCTTTTAAATTCCTCTATTATGAAATTTGTTTCCCAGAAACCTCATGTTACTACACAATGGATTCTTTAAAATGCAATGATCAATGCTGAACACCACTGGCAGGAAGAATATACAGCACATATACATAATTTCAGGCAAATGTAACAAATATACATCATACAAAAAGATGTTTACTCTAAAAAATTTACTTTCCTAAAATACGTAGACTTCCTTGCATTTATATCTCTCTGAGAATGCATGATATAATCACCATATGACCTTTCACACCAGAATACTTAGGTATGTATGTATGTATGTGTAAATAAACGGCCTGTGTCACAATGCATTCCCATGAAGTAGAATCATTTTCTTTGATTAAATCTTGTTTTAAGCTGAGGGAGAACCATGCTAACACTTCATTAATATGGAATATTTTATTCCTCATGGGATTGACTTAATGGAACATTTCAATCTTGTTACATAATGCTATTTTCATTCTTTGGAATATCACCTCATTTGTGTATCCGAATAGTACCTTGCATAGATAAGTATTACTTTCAAGTTTTCCTTTGTTTTTCAAAAACAATAATACCCAGGTTAAACATGTTTGTTACAAATGAGCATCAGAAATATAATACTGGGGCATGAAAAGATGCATAAGAGGTAAATGCACTTGTTGTGACTTCAGTCTCAAGGGTTTGATGCTGAACCCAGTGATCTAGGCGCATAACATATCATTCAGTGTACATAAAAACATGCAGAAGGTCAATTATATACATGAAAAAAATACAACAATAGAATCCTGTAGTTTTACTGATGATCATTTCAGGGAAGAAGAAACACAGTAGATAAACAATTCTTCCTTCTAAAGAAAAGGGAACAAAATTGGAAAAGAAATTCCAAGCAAATGGTCCCAAGTAACAAGCTAGAGTAGCCATTCAAATATCAAAAAGCAAGCAAACAAACAAAAACCCCCTCCAAAAAAACAAAAACAAAACAAAAAAATTTTCAACCAAAGGTAATTTAAAAAGTTGAGGAAGGACAACACTTCATTCACATCAAAGGCAATATCTACCAAGATAAACTCTCATTTGTGAACATTTATGTCCCAAAAGCAAGGACATTCACATTTTTAAACAAAACTTTACTAAAGGTCAAGGCACACATTGAGCCTGACACCATAATAGTGGGAGATTTCCATAGACAGATCATGGAAACAGAAACTAAACAGAGACATAGTGAAACTAACAGACGTTATGAACCAAATGGATTTAATGATGAACCAAATGGATTTAATTTACAGAACATTTCACCATAAAACAAATTACACACACACACACACACACACACACACACACTCTTCAACTGATACTGGAAGATTGCAATAATCTCATGCATCCTATCACATCACCATGGAATAGAATTGTATTCAGTAACAAGAAAAACAACAGAAAGCCCACATACATATGGAAGCTGAAATACTCATTACTCAATAATAACTTGGTCAGGGGAGAAATATAGATAGAAATTAGAGAATTTTTAGAATTTAACAAAAATGAAGGAACAACGTATCCAAACTTATTGGACACAAAGACTGGAAGAAAATTCATGGCTTTGAGTGCATCCATAAAGAAATTGGAGAAGCCGGGCGGTAGTGGCACAAGCCTATATTCCCAGCACTCTGGGAAGCAGAGGCAGGCGGATTTCTGAGTTCAAGGCCAGCCTGGTCTACAGAGTGAATTCCAGGACAGCCAGGCCTATACAGAGAAACCCTGTCTCGAAAAAAACAAATCCAAAAAACAACAATAAAAAAAAAGGGCAGGAAACAATCAAACTCAGAGATGAAGTCAACCAAGTAGCAACAAAGAAAACTATACAAAGAATTAAAAAAAAAAACAAAAAACAAACCAGGAGCTGGTACTTTATATGGATAAACCCTTAGTCAGACTAACTAAAGGGCACAGAGACTGTATCGAGAAATTAACAAAATCAGAAATGAAAAGGGAGGCATAAGAATAGAAACTGAGGAAATTCAAAAAATCATGAGATACTATAACAAAAGATTATATTCAACATAACTGGAAAATTTAGATAAACTAGGAGATTTTCTAGCTTATTTCCAGGTATAAAAGTTAAATCAGGATCACAAAAACCATAACTCCCAAACTAATAGAAGCAGTCAATAAAAGTTTCCCACTCCCCCCCTTAAAAAAAGCCCAGACTGAGATGGCTTTAATGCAGAAGTCTATTAGATGTTCAATGAAGATGTAATACCAATACTTTATAAATTATTCCAAAAAACATAATCAGAAGGAACACTACCTAATTTCTTCTATGAAGCCACAGTTACACTGATGCATAAACACTCAAGGACCCGACAAAGAAAGAGAATGTAAGACCAATTTTCCATAGGAATATAAATTCAAAATACTCAATAAAATTCTAGCAAACTGAATCCAAGAACACATCAAAATGATCATTCACCATGATCAAGTAGGCTTGATCCCAGGGATTCAGAGATGGTTCAATATACAAAAATCCATCAATATAATAAAGTGTATCAAGAATCTCAAAGAAAGAAGACAAATGATCATCTTATTATATGCTTAAAAAGCTTTTGACAAAATACAAGACGCCTACTTGTTATAAACCTAGGAAAGAGCAGTAATTCAATGCCCTTAACAAAATATAATGAAAGAAAGCCAATGTACAGCAAACCAATAGCCAAAAATCAAACTAAATGGAGAGAAACTACAAGCACTTCGACTAAAATCAAGGATTAGACAAGACTCTACTCTCTCCCTATCCAACATAGTACTCAAAGTTCTGGAAAGAGCAATTAGACTACAAAAGGAGGGCAAAGGGATACAAATTGGAAAGGAAGAAGTCAAGATATCAGTATTTGCAGATGATATGATGGTATACATAAGTGACAACCAAAATTCTCCCAGAGAACTCATAGAGCTGGTGAACAGCAAACAGACTGGGTATAACATTAACTCAAACAAATCAGAAGCCTTCTTCTACTCAAAGGATAAAAGGGCTGGGAAAGAAATTAGGGAAACAACACTCTTCACAATACTCACAAGTACTATAAAATATTTAGTGTGACTTTAACCAATAGTGAAAGGTCTATTTGACAAGAACTGTTTGACAAGTGCCTGAAGAAAGAATTTGAAGAGCACCTCAGAAGATGGAAAGATCTCGCATGCTCATGGATCAGCAAGATTAACAGAAAAATGTCCATCTTACCAAAAGCAATCTCCAGAATCAATGCAATACCCATCAAAATTCCAACTCAATTCTTCAGAGATAGAGCAATTCCCAAATTGACTTGGAATAACAAAAACCCCACGATAGCAAATACCATCTCAATAATATGAGAATTTCGATGGGAATATCCATCCCTGACCTCAAACTCTACTACAAAGCAATAGTGATAAAAAAACATATGGAACTGGTACAAAGACAGGCAGGCAGGACAATGGAGTAGAATTGAAGACTCAGAAGTGAACTCACACACCAAAAGACAAAGGGAAATAACTATTTCTGTATTGAGAACTTGTCATAGAGCTCCACACTGGGGAGTATCTCTTCTGAGACAAACAGATTTCAGGTGTAAACATACCCATGATCATCATGACCCAGAAAATGCCAATAAATAAATAAATAAACAAATAAGTAAATAAAATAAAGACACAGTCCACAGAACTCAAAAAGATCAAAAGCTGAAGGGCCCAAGTGAGGACTCCTCAGCCTCACTGGAGGGAGAAAAAAGCAATCACAGGTAAGGAGGGAGGGACCTGGGAGTCAAAGTGGACAGGGGAGGGGGCAGAGAAAAGGGGAACCTGATCTGGTATTGGGTGGGGGAAAAGGACTGAAGCCCTAAGGGCCAGCAGAAAGAATGGAAACATGTAACCTCAGGAGGTGGGAGGTTGCAGGGACTCCTTTAGAATGCACCAGAGACCTGGGAGGTGAGAGACTCTCAGGACTCTAAGGGAAGGATCTTAGATTTAATTCCTGACAATAGGGAGAGGAAACTTACAGAGCCAACCTCCAGCAAGAAGACAGAGCATCGAGTGAGTGAGAGGGTTGCCATCCCACAGTCAAAACTCTGACCCATATTTGTTCCTGTCTGAAAGAACTGCAGGGTTGGAAATGGAGAGGAGGCAGAGCAAAAGAAGGTACAGCAACAGGCCCAAAGTGGGATTCAGCTCAAGAGGGGCTCCCAAGGCTTGACACTGTTACTGAGGCTTTGGAGTGCTCACAAAAAAAGACCTATCATGTCTGCACTCCAGAAAACCCAAGAAGCAGCTGAAAGGGTCAGATACAGATATTTGCACCCAACCAATGGACAGAAGCTACTGACCTCTCTGGTTGATTTAGGGAAAGGCAAGAAGAAGCTGAGGAGGAGGGCAATCCTGTAGGAGAAGTAGCAGTCTCAATTAACCTGGACCCTCAGATCCTCAGATATCTCAGATCCTAGAACATCAACCATGCAGCATACACCAGCTGTTATGAGACCCCCAACACATATACAGTAGAGGACAGCTGGATCTTTGTTCAGTAAGAGAAGATGTACCTAACCCTCAAGAGACTGGAGGCCCCAGGGATTTTAGAATTTGGGTTGAGTGGGAGGATGGGTTGGAGGGTGGCGAAATCCAGGTGGAGACAAGAGGTGGGGAGGAGGCATGCGGCACGGAACAATAAGAGGGTAGATTGCTGGGGGGTTAAATCTGGAGTATAAAAACATAAATTAATTAATTCATTCATTAATTAAAAAAGAAGAAAAAAGTTGTAAAATTAAAAAAAAATGCAATCTGCACCTGCACACAATCAGTGTTAAGGCAAAAGAAAGACATATATTCCTGCCATCATCTGTGCCTCTAGTAAGCTAATATTTTTTTTTAGGATTCCAGACTGGGCTCTTATAATTTTATCCTACAAATTTTTCTCTTCCATATATTGCTCAGTGATATCAGTATCCACATATTTCTATATCCACAATCACAAGCTTTTGTCTGGAACCCTGACCATATCTGAAATGCAACTTATGTGACACATGAGACTTTCCTTCCACATTAAAGTAAAAGGACCCAACTCCATCTAATGTAGAAGTTAGCCATCAATAAAGTTTTTAAGAATCATTTACAATAGATTCATTTTTAGATCTGTAGGTCTTCAGTCCACAGAAATTGGATGTCCTCACAGTTGAAAATCCAGTGAAAATATAATGGTGCTATGTAAGTGAAAGGTCTAAACACTAAATTTTCATTATTCCATAAGTAAATTAAGATAATAGAAAATAAGCCCTTTAGATACCATTACCACATATAGATATTAAAACTTTTGAATGGTGTGAATGATACAGAGATTTCTAACACAAACGTGGACAGCACACTGACCTGAGGAGTGTTTACCAGAGAAGCACTCATGCTTTTTGATGCTCTTCTCCCAGTTTCAAATACTGGAACTCTTCTTGAAATGTCACTACACCGTTTGAAAAACACAAAGATGAAATTAATAAAACTCCATTATGGACAATGCTAAACCACATTAAAATACATTAAAAGCAAAATAATACCAGGAATTCTGTCAACATTTCTATAGACATGAGAGCATGGAGTGACATATTTAGTGTGGAAAGGAATATGCATATAATCTGAGGCCCCTTTCTAATATCAACTGGTACCAGACAAAAACAGAAAGCACATGTATACCTGCTGTAAAACACTATTACTCAGAGTTATTTCTGAGCACTTATCTCCCTGAATCTACTAGACTCAAGGACCCATGGCTACTGTCTCATGATCGATGCCTAGAACTGAATGGCGTTTCATTAGACATCACACTAGAATATGATATCTGACCCTTTGATGTGATTCCATTTCATTTTACCAATTAGACACAGTATATTCACTTTCCATGTATGCCTGTTGTCTTGGAGTACAAAGATTCTATCTGCCAAATACCAGGGCTTTTGCAAAAGACTAAGTTGTCATCAGATTTAGTTATTGCCATTTTCATCATCATCTAAGAAGGTTTTCAACTCATTATGAGAAAAAACCCTGTATTTCCAATTTACTACTCCTTTCAATATGGCCGTGTTTTCTAACTCCCATAAACACCTTTGTATGCATTGGTCTTTATCTGTTGACATCTACATGAGTGCATTAATATGTGAAATATAACAATTAAAGCCAGAAATGTCTTTAAATAAAATTCAATTCTGCTAAAACTTTATGCCAGTTGTTCCCCCACGTTTCTAATGGTGTGGTAAACTTTTATTACAGTTCCAGGAACTCATGTACAAGTTTCAGGTCCACATGCAGATTGATAAGAGGATGGTGTATCAGTTACCAAGACCATAAGAAATATGTGCTTTATGATGGTTAGCCTTGGACTTCCCTTGTGAAAGTGTCAATTGATCACAAAGAAGTCATAATTCAAGGGTTTAGAACATGGGTTCTGTGAAAACAAAATCAAGGAGGAGGCATGGGAGAAAAATCACTGATAGCTGCTAGGGGCAATATGTGTAGACAGCGATAAATAAAATGAGCCATATGCCCTTGGAATGATTCGCTCGTTATATCAAATCTGGTAAAATACTATCACTGTTGGAATATCTTCCTGAACATGAATATATCTGAATCTTGGCATAGTTCCAGACTCATCTTAGGTTCTCAATCAGTAATGAATATGAATACAGTGAGATTCTTGGAACCTTGCTGTTATGGATTTAATCTCTGGCCATCACTCTCATAGGTTCACATGAGAGAAAGAATATGTGATATGGGTCTCCAGGCATATGTATCAAAATATATACATACACATATATGCACACAAATACATATACATACATATGCTTATGCATGAATAAAAAGATAAGAATTCATCCTGAACATGAACATACTATTACTAAGGAAAGTTATCATGACCACGGTATCAGCAAATATTCAGTGCTTTTTATGTATTTCATTGATCTTATATTTCTCTCACATCAACTGATTCATATATCATAACAGATATATGAATGGTCTCTTTCAATGCCCCTGCCTCAGAAGTTTAGGTTGGGAAAAGCAAGATGATGGATTACCATGGAATGTCCTATAAAATTAATGAGAATTGATGAGGAAAATACTGATTCCCTAGGAACAATAAGCAAGTAAGCTTTCTATATCATAACTCTAGGCCAGGTATTAAGCAAGTAGGCAAATCCATGCCCTTAGTATTCCTTCTAACACTGTCTGAGGACTAAACATATGCAGCATCAAATTCACAATTTCTGTCTGAAAAATCCCAGTAAAACTTGCACAGAAAATAGTGCAGAATACAGAAAGGGAATGTGGTACAGTTATCACCCAAAGCAGACTTTACCTGCATCCAAAAGCAACTGACTCTAATAATACGCACACAGAAAATAACAACAGTACAGGTGCACCAGTGTAAACTCAAAAAAGTTTCTGTCTAATAGATGCAAAAAGTAAACTCAACTTGATTTCATGCCTGAGATTCAAAACTGTTTCAACAAGAAGAAACCAAACAACACCAAGGCACAAACTATGTACAATCAGTGAGAAAAGGCTCATAACTATGTCACTATATCTATGAAAGGCCTAGGGCAAAATATCACAGTGTCTAATGAAGATAGAAGTCAACATATTGAACCTATCACTACACAAACTGAAGACAACTGTCATCAATCCACTCTACTCAGAAGACAGACAAGGATGTGCAAAGCCTTCACACTAACTTATCACAGTATAGCAGTGCTTACAAAGAGAAAGTAAGATTTAGAATATTTTCAATGTTCTTATAAGGATATGAGGAAGGCAATTCTTCGCAAATTACAAGAGAATTACATAATTCTTGATCTCAAGAGCAACTAATATCCCAAGGCAATAATCCAATCTGATAATACACTAAGTACATTATTGAAAATACAAGAAAATATCATTTGGTTTTATACATTCAAAAAGAATCTGAGAAATCAGAAGACAACTCAGTGTCTAAACAGATACTGGATGTATTGGTTTAGTATACAAACTGCTAAAAATGGCTCTGTAGGCTGATGGGTATAAGGACTCATTAATGGCTCTCTCTAGATGATGAACCTTGTGCTGTAATACCAACCCATCTGACAATGAATGTCTATCGGTATAGTAGTGATATGTGGGTGACAGAAACTTTACTTCCTTGAAGTGAGGTTAGCCTACATATTATGAATATGATAGTGTGGATACCCACCCAAAACCTGTCTCAGTACATACATGAAACACAAGGATATAATGAACACCTGAATAACAAGGGATGGGACAAAGAAGAGATGGTAACTGTGCAACCACTCTGGGGCACTTCTTGTGCTAAGGCCACTCACCTGAAAATGCAAGCACTAGGGATTTAGACAGCACAGATTAAAATAAATTCTAGGATATCTGTAATATCTAAAATAGCAAAGAAACCAGATAATGCAATACTCTCCCAGAATGTTTCTCTGTAACATATTTATTGTAACAATTTTAACTTGCATGGAAAAATGAGGATAATCTCTAATTTGTGTGATAGAAAATGTATTGACAACAAGAATTTCTGTAAAACAGAAACTGGAGATGCAGGGAAAAATATAATGCTGTCACACAAGTTTACAGTATGTAAAACTTGATGCCCTGGGCATGCTGCCCCTAGACAGCATCAAGTGGTCAGAGGAATACATGAATTTTTAGGGAGCAATCAGGACAGTGTTTTCAAAGCATGTCAATTTATGATTCTTGCCTGTGACATACAGGCTGAGCATTGTTGTGATTTTTACCACCAACAGATCATAAATTCCTGCTCCACGGACAGATGCTGTGCTTTAAATTCGAAAGTAGTAAATACATAAAATGAATGTGTATCACTGAATCATTTTGTCTACATGTATAATGAGGAAAGTACATTTTCAATTTCACGGAGACTGAACAAGAGCTCCTTCTAGAATGGGAAAAATAAACCATGGTTGTACATACTTCCACTGTGAAGGCAATGTGAGCACTAGAACTTCGACTTTAAACCTTGGAACTGACATTTCCTCAAATACACACGATTTTGAATAGACACAATTCCACACTTTTGGGACTTTCAGTCAAAGTTTACCATCACTTGGTTCATCACAATCTTTTTAAAGTAGACGAAATCAAATATCAGTGTGGCCTGTTCAGACACTGGGGCTCTTGAGTCCTAGAAGACCATAGCATTATAGCCTAGCATTCTCTAGGAAAGTCTCTCAGAGATCGGATTCCTGAACTTCAGGATATATCTCCCTATTGTCACATCTAAGTGCTGATACAATGTATATCTCGTCCAAGTTGTCTAGTCCTATCCCACACCGTCAAAAGAGGTGATATTATATTAGCATACAGTAGTATGAAATGTTTCACCATAGATCAAAATCAGGAGAGCATGGAATATTTTTTCAAGCACTGAGAGAAAATAACAGGCAACTATAATATTAAATCTAGAAAAGTAGCTACTACTATTGACAGTGTATAAGGTACATTTGAATGTAGTAATACATTAAGACATGTTTTTTAGTCAAAACCCTCCTTAGATAATAAACATGCACAAAAGAATGAGACATACATTTTTCATGAGGTCGTAGGAAATAAGACATTTCTTGTGAAGAATAAATGAATACGAGAAAACTAGGAAATGTTCCTCACTTACAACATAGTGAAACTCTATCCCACACATGGAAAGGAGATAAATATGGAACATACTTTCCAACTCACAATGCCAAAACCTTCTAGATTACAAAAACTAAGGAATACAATCTCACAAAGAACAATTTCATTGAATCATTTCATTTGATGATTCAAATCAAAGAATTTCACAATAAAATCCTTGGTAGAATTCAAAATAGATGAAACAGATATCTACATAATGAAGAGTATTATTTGTGAATCTTGGTATTCGGTTCAGGAAGAACTTGTGAACAACTAAACTGACTGAATATTATGTAGGGATATTTGACCATGTCTCGAGGTAGGGTGTGGTTCAACCCCTGGCACATAACTTGAATCACTATGGTTGGAATGCAAGCATGCACTTAGTACTCACTTTAATTCCAAACAACAAAAGGACAGTTACTGAGTAGAAGGAGACACCCATGTTTGAAAGTGTGGTCTAATTGAATGGAAGAAAATGTGAAATGTCACAGAATGATCTGACAGAACAGGTTATGCTCAACTCTCCTGAACTCAGAGATGAAAGGGAAGTTACTTAAGGGAGAGAAGAAGAGAAGTAAAGGAATAAAGAGGGCTTTAGCAGAAGTACAGTACAGTTGAGCAAAAGAAAGGGATAAGGAAACAGTTTTATTGGGAGAGGATTGCCTATTCAGATTGAAAAGATAACATGAGCTGTGCAGTGGTGGGTTATGCCTTTAATCCCAGCACTTGGAGGGCAGAGGCAGGCAGATATCTGAGTTCAATGGTAGCCTGCTCCAAGGAGTGAGTTCCAGGACAGCCAGGGATAAACAGAGAAACTCTGTCTGGGAAAACAAAAACAAAAAAATAAAAAAAACAAGAAAACAAAAGAGAAAATGCTAGGCATAGGTAAAGACAGAATGAGAAAGAGATAGACAAGGTCCCGCAAATTAAAAAAAAAATTTTTTTTTGCTACAGTTAATTTAAGGCCAAGCAGAGCATTTTGTAAGACCCGAACAACGAGGGCGCCCCAGCGTCCCATGCCTTGGAAGGCGACACCCATATCACTCGCCAGAAATAGTCTTGATGCAATAACAAGAGGATTTTTATTCCAGAGGCTCTGGGTGGGGCCCACACTGTGAAGGGGTAGAGGACTGTGGGACCACGAGTGCAAAACTGGGACAGCTTTTGTAAGTTTACAACAAAGCCAGTGAATCACAAACCAATCATTCCTTAGCATCGAGAGCCCGCGTAGTGCAAGCCAATCGATTTGTACCACTCCGTAGTTTTTAGGCCAATCAGTTTAAATTATTGGCCCGAGCTCTGAGGGCCAATTAGTTTCCTATTTTCTTGGACGTCTATAGCTGCTTGAACTCCTGGGTGGGGGTAATGGCAAAAGCAGTTTACAGAAGATAAGCAGATAATTAGCTCTTTTCCAGTTAACTTACAGGGCCTGGATCACCTATTCAAGGCCTTTTTGCCCATCTCTTAACAAAGGGCGGGCTCTGGAATACGTCCTTTTACCTAGTTTCTAACAAAGAGCACAAAGAGCGGGCCCTGGAATATGAAGTGTTTGGGGCTCCGTAGAAGGCTGGAGTTAGAGCTTCTTTCAAGCGAGATAGAATTTTAAACTTCTGACTTCTTGGGGTCATTAGAGAGTTAGGCTGTATTTTCTATCCTTTCAATTTCAGTGTCTCAGAGAAAAACCAGATTGAGTAAGGCCTCTGGGAGAGGAATTTGAGCTGGAATGAAAAGTACTTTTATAGCCCCATGTAATTGTACACAATTAAGCAATCCCTCTGAATTCTGATGCTCAGTAGAAATACCTAACCAAGTAAAACTAAGATAAACTGTCCTTGGCACAAACTACAAATCATATATGAATCCTATAAGGAGGGCAATTTAAATGATATCCATGATAAAGAATTGAAAACCAAGAGTGATGATCAAAGATATCAAAGTTTGAAAACCATGTAAATCAACTCAAAGAGAACAGGGACAAAATGATTTGTGGGCAAGAAGATGTCCAAAGGAAATGAGGACAACATGGGATATGAAATTTGAGTTCAATAGGTGCTCATTTAAGTTGATATTTTCTAGGAAAAGGAGCCGCATTAAACTGTATCTGCCTTTGCATTTCCCAAATGTCCTGGAAGATTACATTGTAACACAATATGGAAAAAATTAACTAATCTCTGGAGTTTGCAAAAAGAAAAGAATTCATACTGAAGACAAACCCTATAAAAGTAATCAATGGGGTAAATTCTTGGCATTTACTATCATTTAAATGTCACGAAAGAATTTAAACTGAAGAGAAATGCTACAAACATAAGCAATGTTGTTAGCATCAGGTGCATCTGTGGACAGCTAGAAGTGACTTCACAGCCAGCTCCTCCATCCAGTGAGGAGACTCCTCATCTGTAGGAAACAGCACTGCTCCTGCATCTGTTGCCATAGCACCCACCATGGCACCACTTCCCTTTCATGTACTTCACTTGCCTCGTGGACTGGATAAAAGACTCTTTCCCTGACCCACAGCCCCTTCTCTTCTTAAATCTCATCCCATCTCAGAGGCTGCTTCTGGCAATAAAACTTCCCACGTGGGACCTAAAGTATGATATGTCTGGAATTTTGCCTGCCTATTCTAACAGATATGAAGGCTTTTCACAAAAATAATGTCTCAGAATATATAAAACAATACATATTGGAAAGAAATTCTATGAATAAGCAATGTGATAAAGCCTTCAAATGGTGTTAGACATCATGAGAAAAGCCATACTGCAGAGAAATCCTGTTAATGTATTCAGTTTGAATGGTACCTTACTGGTACCTTTATACAAGAGTGCAAACTTTAGTGTATAATGAGTCTGTTAGAGATTTTTTAATATTCCTGAAGTATTAAGGAACTAAAAAAAAAAACCCATACAGTAGGGAATATATAAAGGAAGTGGTAATATCTTTAGGTAACACAATTACAGTTACATCCAGTCACACAAAATTATGGATCTGGAGAAAAATAGTCTGATAAGTGTTAACAAACAATCTATGCAAACATTATGATCTCACTCTTGATTTGGTTTGCACTGGCAAACACAAATGGAAAAATGCCCTACAAATTTAATCAAAAAGGCAACCCTTTTAGGATTCACAATTGTCTTCAATGACATGAACTTGTCCAAGAGTGAAGTTTTATGGATGTATATCAGAGCTCTTTCTGCCTGCAGTTACGCATGCCTGGACAGAAGAGGGCAGCAGAGCTCAGTACAGAAAGTTATGCGCCATCCTGTTGCCAACTGCTTATTTTAGCTTCTAGACTACTTGCTTTCCCTGGACAATGACCTTGCTTTTTCTCTTGATTAAATGGTTCGAATTATTGAGGTAAAAGGTCCTACCACAGCAGAGATGGTGGAGCTTGGGAAATTTAATTATATTATTTAGCTTGGTTTGCTCTTTAAATTTTGTTTTCTTTATGCATCACTGCTCTGATCTCTTACTTGTTTCTATGACCAATATTTTCCAGTTCTGAAGAATTTCATTCCTTTGCTCAACTGCTTTCATGTTTGTTTCTGTTTATAGCAACATGTCCTATAGTTCAGCCTTTCTTCACACTTTGCAGTTAAGTCTTGCTGTCATAGGTAGGGTTCTACTGCTGTGAACAGACACATGACCAAGGCAACTCTTCTAAGGACAACACATTCATTGGTTCAGTTCATTATCATCAGGGTGGGAGCAAGGCAGCATCCAGGAAGCTCCAATCCCACCTACTCCAGTTCCATGTTTCCATTCATTCCACTGGCTCTCTGGGCACTCTTCTTTCTCTCCCTCCCCTCCTCGTTCTCCCCTTTGCCCCTTGTCAGGTCTCCCACCTAGGGTCTCTCTCTCTCTCTTGCTCTGCCTCCATTGATAACTTAGGGAGGAAATAATTCAATGTTTTAAAAATAACTTGAGATTATATTTAAATCATTTCATTATTTTTTTAATTTTTTTTTAATTTTTTTGGTTTTTTTTTTTTTCGAGACAGGGTTTTCCTGTGTAGCCCTGAGTGTCATGGAACTCACTCGGTAGACCAGGCTACCCTCAATCTCAGAAATCTGCCTGCCTCTGCCTCCCAAGTGCTGGGATTAAAGGCATTAACCACCTGGCTATTTTTTCTTTTTTTAATTAATCATTCTATTCATTTACATCTCAAATGATACCCCACTTCCCAGGTACCACCTGTAACAGCACCCATTTCCATGATATCTTACTTCCTGGTTACTCCTCCTCTATCTGCCACCCCCCTCCCCTTTGCCTATATGAGAGTGCTTGCCAAACCACCCACATCTCCTGCCCCACCACTCCAGCATCTCCCTACCTGAGGCATCAAACCTCCCTGGAAACAAGGACCACCCCTACCACTGCTGTCAGGCCAGGCCATCCTTTGCTATATATGTATCTGGAGCCATGGATGTCTTCAGGTACACCTCTTGGATGGTGGTTTAGACTCTGGGAGAACTGGGTGGTCAGGCCAGCCTACGTTGTTCTTCCAATGCTGTTACAATCCCCCCTCTGCTCCTCCAGTCCTTCCAGCAGCTCCCCAACCAGGTTCCCAGAGCTCAATTGATGGTTGGCTCCAAGCATCCACATCTGCATTGGTCAGTTGCTAGTTGGACCGCCCGAGGAACCACACTAGGTTCCTGTCAACAAGCACCTCTTGACCAAGGCAACTGTGTTGGTATTGTTGTCTGCAGACATGGTGGGTCCCCAGGTGGGGGCTGTCCCCAGTTGGCTCAATCCTTCCTACCTTTAAACCTTAAACCCTGGAACAAAACGTCAACGTGCATAATTAACAAATCAACGTAGTCCTGGGTTCCAGGCTTTCCCATCATCTCGCCATCCCTGCCTGTTACAGGGTATTGTCATTCAAAGACCCCTGGCCCAGGGGTTGGGAAAATGTCCTCCCAGCAGCCCTTCTTCACATGATGCCATTTTGGCTACCTGGTTATTTTTATTGATCATTTAACCTCCTGGACTCTTGGTCTGGCTCTGCCTCCTCCCTCTCCTCATGTGGCCTGGGGTCATGTTCACTATGGACTGCCCCTGTGTTTGGCTACCCTATGCTTGCTCTTTTATCAATAAGAAACAGTCTACTTCACTATACCTAGGAGGAGCCATATATGCTTTCCTTTTTATTTTATTTTGGTTTTTCCAGACAGGGTTTCTCTGTATAGCCCTGGCTATCCTGGAACTCACTCGGCAGATCAGGTTGGCTGCAAACTTAGAAATCTGCCTGCCTCTGTCTCTCAAGTGCTGGAATTGAGGGCATATGCGACCACTGCCTGGCACATTCTTTCTTTTTTATTTCATGTTTTCATTCACTTCCCACAGTTCTTTCAAATTCATGGCCACTTTTTGCTTTAGTTGTTGTTACCATTTGACATTGACTGAAGGTTGCCTGCAGGACTTGCCTTAGTGCGGTTTGCAATTCACCTCTGAAAAAATACAAAGAGAATATTCTCTTAATTACATTGGATGCATAATAAGTTGGCAAAATGTTAGGCCACAAAAGGTGCAAATTAGGAGAAATCAATTCAGGACTCTTAATGATTTTCAGAAGTTGCTGAGAGACATTAACTGGCTTTGGTCTGGGATTAGCTCGGCCACTCAAGAGCTAAGCAATTTATTTCAAAACTTACAAGGTAATAAAGATTTAAATAGCCTAAGAAACTTATCAGCCTAGGATGAAAAGGACTTAATTCTGGTAGAAAGGAACTTTCAGGATACACAGCCAGACGGTATTAATCCAAAGATGGCTTGCATCACAGTTATCTTACTCATTCCCTACAGAGGAAATGCAGAGGGAAGTTTATAAATTAGAATGGATATTTTTTTATCAAATAAACAAAGTAAGAAAAACCTACATGAAGAAGGTCTTTGAATTGATACTAAAAAAACAAAAAAAAACAAAACAAACAAACAAAAAAAACCCCAAATCCAATTAGTTGGAATGTATCCAGATGAAATTGTGGTACCTTTTACTTATGCCGAGATGGCCTCATTATGGGCACAAGATGAATCTTGGTAAATAATATTGCAGTAATTTCTTGGAGAGATTAACAACAAATACCATAAGAACAAGTGACTTCAGTTCATAAAAAGACCTACTTGAATTCTCCCTTGTATAATAAAAGAGTTCCAATATCTGGAGCCCCTACATTTAAGCTGATGCTAATAAACCAGGAAATGCAGGATATAAATCAGAAGATCTAAGTACGGTGGCTGAGAGAACGTATACTTCAGTTCAAACATCTGAATTATGTGCAATACTCATGGTGTTGTCAGAGTTTCAAGAGTCTCCTAATATAGTAACTGACTCTTAAAATACAGAAGGTATTGTTTTACAAATAGAGCTGCAGAACTTATTCAGGATGATTCTGAATTGACTTCACTGTTTATTCAGCTACAACAAATGATCACTAACAGGAGTCACCCACTATGTATAACACACATAAGATTCCCCGACAGGTTTGCCAGGTCCTCTGGCACAAGGTAATAATGAAACTGACCAGCTCTTGAAAGGAAGTGTACTACAGGATTTCATTAAAATCACCATGTTAGCAGCAAAGATTTAGAGAAAGAATTCTCTTATCACTTGGCAACAAGGCAAGGAAAATGTGAGGCAATGTACTACTTGCTCATTATATAACCAAACCCTATTACCTACAGGAACTAACCCTAAGGGTACCCAAAGAAGTGAAATTTGGCAAATGGGTGTTTTCCACTTTACAGAGTTTGGTAAAGTGAAATATGTGCATCATACTATAAACACATATTTAGGATTTAAACAGGCAACTGCCTTAGTGTCAGAAAAGGCTGATTCTGTTATTAAACACTAGTTAGAAGTTATGGCCTTCATGGGAACACCCATACAAATGAAAACAGACAATGGTCCAGCATAAAACTCTGATAAGATGAAGTGAATTTTTTCGTACTATAATATAAAATATGTTACAGGTATATCACATAATCCTACAGGACAAATGATTATGGAGAGATCTAAACAAACTCTAAAGAAAATACTTAACAGGCAAAAAAAAACATCACCAGAGCTAGAATATATAGTGAATTATTAATCTTATCTTTTTGAAATCCTAATGAACAAAACACTGCAGAGGCTGAAAGACATTTATAGAAAAACTACTGAACTAAACCAACCTGTTAAAGGATATTTTGACATCAGAATGGAAAACAAGAAATGTGTTATGCTGGGGGAGGGGGTTATATCTATATTTCCACAGGAAAGGAAAACCTATGGGTTTCTTACAAGTTGGTAAAAATCAGACATGACAAAGAGACACCTCCTGAGAGCTTAGACTTAGAAATTTCTACATTTTCTATCTGCTTCTCTATCCTTCCTTCTTAGGTAAAGTAAAGGGGGTGGAAGAGAAAAGGGGGGATATAGTAATATCAGAGAAATTAGAAGAATAGACAAATAGGGATAGATTACCAAATTTACTCTTAAAACACTGCGAGCTGGAGAGATGGCTCAGCAATTAAGAGAATTGACTGCTCTTCCACAGGTCCTGAGTTCAAGTCCCTGCAAACACATAGTGGCTCACAACCATCTGTAATCAGATCTGATGCTTCTTCTCATGTGTCTAAAGACTGTGTGACATTAAACTTATCTGTAAAATATTTTTTTTTTGAGACATAGTTTCTTTGTTTAGCCCTGGCTGCCCTGGAACTCAGTCTGTAGTCCAGGCTGGCCTCAAACTCAGGGATCCATCTTTCTATGCTTCCCAAGTGCTGGGATTAAAGGTGGGTGCCACCACTGCCCAGCTAAATAAATCTTAAAAATGAATTGCAGCCGGGCAGTGGTGGCACACGCCTGTAATCCCAGTACTCTGGGAGGCAGAGGCAGGCGGATTTCTGAGTTTGAGGCCAGTCTGGTCTACAGAGTGAGTTCCAGGACAGCCAGGGCTTTACAGAGAAACCCTGTCTCGAACAAAACCAAATCCAAAAAAACCAAAACAACAACAACAACCTCCCCTCCCCCCCAAAAAAAAGAATTGCATGACCATATCTCACATTGGTGTAAAACTTTATAATTGATGAATAGTTGAAGTTATAACTTCTTACATTGATACACAATTATCATTGTCATTGGTATGAAAGCCATATATTGATGCAAAAATTTGGATTATATTGTTACTCTTAGAAGGCATTGTACCTATGCAATACATTTAATTATGCAAAGCTTAGACCCAGTCCTTCTATAACTGCTATTACAAACTGTTTTTAGATGATTGAGCAATATGAGTTAAGGGCCAGACAGCATATTCCTATGTAAGAGTAATAAATAAAAGGGAGTTTTCAAGATATTTTAATTAGAAATGGTAGAGAGGAGACAAGGCTTAACAGTTCACATATACTTTGTACAGACAGATAGTTCTCAAAGACCTCAGAAGTGCACAGAATATGACAGTTGAAGGCAATTCATTATTAAAGACTAGAGACATGTCTGCTCCTGACAGCATTCTATTTTTTGTATAAAGATGAAATTGAACATCAGTGGAGTTGCTCCATTTGTGGTGAGACAGCCACCGGAGAATTGCCTCAAATCACCTACAGAAAAAATGCTGTCCAGGAAAAGGACACACTATGTGGAATAGTGACTGATAGCTCTGCAAAGACAGAGTAAGCAGTCCTTCAAAACTCTGCTTGATAAAGGTCTGTCAGATGATCCTGGGCCAGAAGGCTGAAGAGTGATGCTCCAGTGTTGTGAGGAATAAGGGACTGTGCAGGTAGTCATCTGTCGCTACAAATTGGTTGAGTTTTGGAAGCTATGTTTTGTGCTTCCTATTACTTTTCAAGTAATATTTAAGTCATGTTCAGATTTACAATGGGGTTGGAGACTAGTTGTATTCTCATATCCAATTCAAGATGTTTAGCATTGAGAAAGGTGATACAGATTTGAGAAGATGGCTTTCAGATGGTATACAAGCTAAAACCGGGAGATAATTGTACAGATAAACCGGTACAGAATTGTAAGCCTTTTATGTTAGGATGAATGGTATAGTGTTTTATCTAAACTGACAAAATTGATGGACTGGGTGTGAAGCATATCTTATATGTTATGAATTGCATAATTCTAATAGTGGTGCTCAATTTATATCGGAGAGAAAAGAGCCTTGTAATTAGACAAAAAGGGAGAAGTGCTGTGGGTTGCTTTGGTGCTGTTTGTATTTTGATGCTAATTCTGCATCCTCGAGAGGGGCTGCACAGAAGAGGACTGGATCATGTACTCAGGTGATTTCATGTGAACCTTCTCATTTTAACTGGTCAAATAAAGGCTAGATCCTTGGGCAGTGATTACAAGGGAATGGTGGGGCTGGAGGTTTTAGATAGGGACAAGAGAGGAAGAAGAGTCAGACAAGGAAGTAGAGGAGAGATAGGAAGACAGGGCAAGAAGAGGTAGTAGAAAGATGGAGCAGAACCACACAGCCCTGAGAAGCCAGAAGTAGCAAGGTGTCTCTGAGCTGGGGAATAGAGCACTGTAGTGGTAAATCTGAACCATAAAGATATGCAGCTTAAAAATGTTGTAACTGAGTTGTGTGTTCTTTGCACAGGCTTATTGGGTTTAGAGATTTACTACAAGATCTTGGTTCCATCTCCTGGATGATCAGCCGTTACATCGAGATGCCTGGAGAACCAAAAATTCAACAGAATGTACCCTGCTATCCAGATAAGTGACACAAAGGAATAAATGTGAGGCTTCTATGTTTTACTTTCATGTGGGCAAAGCACATGAGACATGAATGTGCCAACACACAAAAATAACAATAATAATAATGCTGAAAGGGGCACTTGACCATTCTGCTATATTGAACAAAGGTCTCAGTCAGAGGAATTTAAAGATGACTTTGATCAAAATAACCCTGGCTCTTAGAAAGCTCAGTGTCATTGTCTGCACATGTACAGAACAGCATGTTTGTGCCAGATGTTGCTTGTAAACCTGACAAAAGCCCATGGGGATGGGGGAAGAAGGAATCAATTCAACACTCACTGTCTCTGGGAGTCAGGAAAGTGGCCAGGGCATACTTGGTTATTGTAAGAACCTTTATACCTCCCTCACAGGATCCTGTTGGTTCTTAAGAGCAGGCTATGGGGTTGTCTCTTCTCACTGGCTGGCTCCATTGCCTGATCCAGCAACAGAACTCTTTAGCCATGCCAGCAGATTCCATGTTGTTCTGGGAGGAAGTGTCAGCAGGGAAAAGCTGGAAGAATTGAGAAGGGTGACCCTGCAGCAAGACCAGAAGTCTCAATTAACCAGAAGGCTCGAGATCTCTCAGACACCGGACGACTAAACAGGCAGCATACACTAGCTGGTAAGAGGCTGGCAACAGATATACAGTAGAAGGCTGCCAGGTCTGGGTTCAGTCAGAGAAGTCACACCAAACCCTCAAGAGACTGCAGGCCCCAGGGAGTGGGAAGATATGGTAGGGTGGGTATGGGTGTGAGATTCCCAAAGATATGAACTGAAACTTATTAAGATTAAGTTTATTAATCTTAACTGAACTTATTAAGTTTTTTGGAGCCGGGCGTGGTTGGCGCACGCCTGTAATCCCAGCACTCTGGGAGGCAGAGGCAGGGGGATTTCTGAGTTCGAGGCCAGCCTGGTCTACAGAGTGAGTTCTAGGACAGCCAGGGCTATACAGAGAAACCCTGTCTCGAAAAACCAAATAAAAAAAAAAACCAACCAACCAAACAACAACAAAAAAACAAAACAAAAATGTGGAACTGAAATTTCCTCAAATACACACATTTCCAAACAGACATAATTCTGTACGCTTGAGCCTTCCAATTAAAGTATACTGTCACTTGTTACATCAAATCTTTTTATAGTAAACAAAATTCAAATAGCTAACTGTAGTGGTCATTTGAAAAACATGAAGAAAACAGATAAAATAGGAAAGGAAAATATTTAATTTAACCTTTTCTATAATTCTCTGATAGCATAGATGAACAAAATATACTACAACTCTTTGTTCTTGGCAAATTCCTTAGATGTTGAAGAATACAGGATTGAAAATACTGCAGTGTGTGTGTGTGTGTGTGTGTGTGTGTGTGTATGAATGACACTATTCAGAAGGGTACTGGATTTCTAACATTCCATTGTTCTCAGCAGACAAAGAGAAAAAAATGAGAAGTCTAGAAACAGTTTCCTAAAGGTTCCTAAAGGTTCCTAAAAGTTAACACTGATAATTAGGTAGCATTTTGGCTTGGATAACATGAGACACAGTTCTAATCAAAGACCTCTCAAAAGTCAGGGGCATAGAGAAACTTTAAGTTCATGGTGACAATAGTGTACCTCACTCAGTTTCTGAATTGATCATGGACAACAATGAAAGGAGCCTAACAACCTCTTAAAGGACACACAGGAAAAAAGATAGCTTCCCAGAAATGTTCTTTATGCTTTCAGAATTTCACTGTAATCTATCAAACATGAAGCTCATTCACACACAGCCTACACATATGTGTATAGTTTGATAAGTTATCCTGGTGAGGCATACAAAAGATGGGCATAGAGACTCCAGGTTTTAATCTTCGCACTCTGTGGCAGTTGGAGATCAGAAGGATCAGAAAGAACCTTTCTCAAGAGAGGATCTTTTTAAGTCCCTCCATCATTT
Source organism: Apodemus sylvaticus (assembly GCF_947179515.1). Classification (NCBI taxonomy): domain Eukaryota; kingdom Metazoa; phylum Chordata; class Mammalia; order Rodentia; family Muridae; genus Apodemus; species Apodemus sylvaticus. The sequence continues at coordinate 159,682,134 of NC_067474.1, forward strand.
GAGAGCATGAGGACTCCACAAGCCCAACCAACAATGTCTTTGCTTAAGGTTTTCTTTCATCTCTAACTCTGCCCAGGGTAGAAAATTCTCCTAACCAATTTTATATTGCACACTCTGACCTACACTTGCGACTAAGTCTCAGGAAGATTTCTACATAGCTGTCAAGATGCTCTGCATCGGATCTACACCACCGCACATGTGTGCTACCTGCCTAGAACAGAGATGAATCTAGTAGGAAGCTCTCTTCCTGCCACCCACCTAGATTCTCAATGCTTAAGCATAACATCGCATATGGAAATCCCTGCCACTTAACCTAATGCCACACAGCAAAAGAAAATTGAGAGGATGGAACTGAAGCAATTTGACAATGTTGATGGAATTTCCCTACCTCAAATCACTAATGCAATACCAATGCTCATGATGAAATAAATTATGAAACAAACTCAAGAGACAGAACTCAAAATATAATCTGAAAACTGTTCAATGAGATCAAATGACATAAAAAAGAAATAAGTACAGGAACTCAAAGAAGGCAGAAACAAACTGAATGAAAGACCAGAGAACTCCTACAAGTGGCTAAGGGAATAATTATGATAATGCAGGATTTGAACACTGTATCCAGAGATATAAAAATCTAAGGAGTGCTCAATCTGAGATGGAACAAGAAATGAACTCTGGAAGCCTGATGGTAACTCAATGAAAGGGCAAAGTTATGAAGATACAGCATGCAGGTAAAAAAAAAAAAAAAAAAAATCAGTCTTTCAATGCAAGCTGAAGGAGCTGGCTCAGTCAAGAAAGTCACAGGTGGCACAACTGAACAAAATACTTGTTCCCTGCCAGCAGAAAGAGTAAAAGATAAAGTTTAATTCAAGCCTGATACAGTGGGATAGGTCTTTCTTCCTGGCTGTCGGGGGGCTCAAGCAGGCAGATTTACGTGACCTAAAAGCCATTCTGGTCTCGGTATCAGGATACATGAAAGTCAGGCCTATAGGGTGAGACTCTGTTATACAAAAAAGCGAACAGGAATACCATACAAGAAATTAAAGCTATATTTTCTACATTGTTATCAAAATCAGTTAAAATGTACAAGGATATTAGAAGACTTATTATATAGGTATGAATGAATAAATCATGCATTGGTTTATACTTTTAAACTTGGAACCTCTGTTGGTCACAGATATTTTGAGAGATTGTAATGTATATATTTTAGGTCTACATGTAGAATATATCTTTAAAAACAGTATTTCTAATAACAAGAATAATCCCAGTGTTACATTTCAGATAGTAAATTGATGGTGAGTAAAACTGTGCTTCCAAATTCTATAATTGTCAGTTTTGCTCAAATATGAACCATGTATCTATCTTGTCAGAAGTTGGGTGCCAACAAGCTGACTCTAGACTAAAATACTTAGTTGGGATTGTAAGGCCTATATAAAATGATTCATCCTTTCTAGAACAAAGAAATAGAGCATGGAATAACAAATACAAGAATGACTTAAAAGAAATAGTTTTCTTTCTATTGTAGCATTTAGGAAGTGTAAAATCAGTGTATGCTACAAAATTACAAACAAGACATAGAATCAAAGAACTTCTGATGTGATTTCATAAGAATCTTTTCATGAAAAAAAATTAAATATTTATTTAAAGAAAAATTTGAAGATATTTAATGAAATAAATAAAAAGATAGCATTAGGTAGCATCATTAAAATCAAGTAACATTTTCTACTATGTGACAAAACCAAGTCAAATAACAATTTCATAAATTACGTAGTGGTTTTTCTTTCAGAATTCTTAGACATACATGTATAAATAAGTGTCTTATGTGGGAAAAAAGAAAGGAATAATAAAAATAATAGTGTCTATGTCTATGTTTAGCAAACAAAGTGCAGCCAAGCAACCTACATAGGAGCTGCTATGTTTAAAAACAAAACAAATAACTCCAAGTCATTCTTCCAGCACTCCCATTAGCTCCTTAGGACATTTTCCAATCCAAAGCAGGTTCTCTACCTCTGTCTACTATGATTGCTCTTCAGACTCTCAACCTGCATGAAACATGGGTACAGGAAGGGGGAAAGCAGGGAGGGAGCATGAGAGCCTTCTACCTTAAACAATAAAAGAGAGCAAGGTCAGTAAATAGGACATTCCATAATGCTTTTGAGAAGCAGTCTTCAGTACAGGATCCCATCAATATCTGTAGAAAATTCTTACTGATATAAACCACGTGATATAAGCTAGAGGTAGTGATCTGAATGCTTAAAGCCTGTCTGAAAACTGTTGTATTTCTAGGTGTTAGAACATACTTAGAATCCATCTTATTTCATTCGACCTGTAGAAACAGTGCATGTATTTACCAAGATTGTTGTACTTTGTTGTAGGAAAATACATCATGTAATAGCTCCACTTACATGGCAAATATCATGTATTTCTTCAACATGATAAACTTGTCATCATATCTACTTATAGCCTAATATACACTATTCAGAAGCAAAGTGTTGCTTTCTAACTTACTCCTCCTTCAGGATGGACTTGTCTCTGCTTCACATGCATGCAAAACTTTGAGTGAGATCCTTTATCAATTGAAACTTATCTGAACATATTTACAAGGTAGAATGATACAACTCAGCTCATAAAAATCTGTCTAAAACGTCATGTGATTGCTAAACCATTGTAGGTTACATTAATACAGACTGATCATGTTGGAAGTTTAGGAGAATCTAGCTAGTGAGTGCCAGAGAGAAATTAGTGTTCAGGATCTAACAGACCCAAACAGCATCGTTTTAAGTTTGTCCCTGTGATTATATCCTCTTAGATCTGCCTTCTTCCTGCTTTCTCTACAAGCTTCCAACAAGCAGATCCATTGGTAGCTATACATGTATATACTTGTAACTGAATAAGCTAAAAAATTCTTCAATCACCTAAGCCTTCTGCAAAGACCTTCCCATACATACGCAGAAGCATGTCATACTATTCTTCTAAACTGTATTTACACAATTTTAAAATTAAATTTGTTCATTTTTATTTTACTTTGTTTAGTTTTATTTGTGAATGTTCTTCCTGCATGTGTATATCTGTGCCTCAGTTGCATTCTTTGTATCAATGGACATCAGAAGAGGAGGTCAGATTCCCACAAACTGGAAGTATAGGTGGTTATGGAACATGGTGTGGTGCTAAAAACCCAATCCTGGTCCTGTGCAAGAACAACAAATGCTCTTCAAATCTCAGCCATATCTGAACACTTAACATATAATCCAATTTATTTTACTAATGAATGAGTCTCCAGCTCTGGGCTCCATGGATACAAAACATTTTTATCATACACAGGGATCATTCGTAATTGATAAAATGTTCATATGAAGGGTCAGCCTTCCTCTAACATATTCAGCCTTCACATTTCCTCTCATGCTCTTTCCTATGCTGTTTCTTGTGTCCTATGCAATACTTCCAGATCATTTATAATTTCTAAATAACATTTATTTATTTTAATTTTATATGAAACATTATCTTTGCCTGCAGGTAGCCTGTAGACTTCAGAAAGGCAGAAGCTATAAGCACCCAGACAGCCTTAACAGATATTCTGGAAAAAGAGTTCTGGAAGGAAGAAATGTCCCCGGGCAGTTACAGGAAACTGAACCTGAATATGGTAAGAAGGGCCCTTAACTGCAGAGCCAAAACCAAATTCCTATTCTCTTTCTACTGACAGGGGTGACTTGTGAGCATTCTGTCTGAACTCCACCCCCACAGTTACCTGACAGCATCCAGGTATGCTCCTCCCCACTGTTACCTGGCAATAGCCAGGTAGGCCTGACTCACTATAAAACAAAATGATTGTTCCCTCCTCACTCTCTTTATCTCTTGATCTCTTGCCCTCTTGGGATCTTTCCTTCCCCAATCCCTTCCCCCCTCTCTCCACATTTTCATGGCTGGTCTACTTCTCTACTTTCTCCCTATCTCTGCCTTTCTCTGCCTCTATTACCCTCTTAATACCTGCCTTTCCCCATGCCCTGAATAAACTCTATTCTTTACTATACCATCATGTGCCTGGTCCCTCAGGGGAAAGGGATGCCTTGGAATGGGCCCTACGAGGCACCCCCTTTGCCCATACCTCATCACACCCCTATAGAACACATTTTTACTTTCTTTATCTTTATATAAACACATTAGGACCCACCCCACCACTTGTTAATTCCTCTATCACAACTGAATCATCTGTTACAGTCTCCTTGGCCTTTACCATCCAGAGCTCTTACCTTATATTTAAGGGTGAGCAGATTAGGGTGAGCAGAGAGAGACCTAAATATGGGGAAACAGTAGTCACAAAGAACCTAGAACTTTTCATAAATTAAAATCAAAGATGCCAACACCTGGGGAAAGGATATAAATGACGAAAAGGGAAGATACCACAGAAAATGTCTCTTTGTCTCCGAAGATTTCACTTTAAGAAATGTTAGACTCCTTCACACAACTCACACACGTTCAGAGTCTTTTCCCAGAACTCTGAAGAGGAGCAAGGAAGACTGCAAGAAATCTATTCCGACCCACAGAATCAAAACACCTGACTCCAACAACACCTCTCTCCAACAAGAGCTGATCAGGACCTTGTGAGGTCTCAAATAAACTCAGAACAAATGGCTAACTGGCGTGCCTGCTAACAGATCACTGTGGACATTGCTGGCTGGATACTTTCTTGGCTCCTGGTCCTTCTCTTGCCCAGGCCTCTAACCTCTCTTCTCTTCCTCCATATCCTTCCTCTCCTCTCATGAGCTGGTTATATCTAGACCCAGCCAGATACCTCTGGTTGTTTTCTCCCTCAGACTGTAAAGCCCCAAATTAACTTATAAGTACCACCTGCCCAAGAACCAGGTTCCTTCCAGGAATGCTGCCATGTGCAAGTCAAAAGAAAACAATAAAGAGCCATGGGAAACTACAGTGGACTGTATGATTGTCTATCAAACTCCCTGTAGCATGTGTCCAAATCCCATCTTTTAGTCAGGATGTAATATTGAATAAAGCTAGCCCGCATGCTGGAATTGGCATTTCTCTGGCAACACACAGGGCTACTGGACCTACAATATATCTTCTTCTCAACCATACCTTACTGCAGTCCTGCCTTCCTGTTTCATTCAGTCCTAAGGTGTAATATTAGTATCTAATCCCATGAAGACACACCTCTAAATGTTGTATTTACATCAAAGGATGCACAGACCTCAGTGTTAAATTAATGGAGAGTACAACTTTACACAGTAAATACTAATATTTACAGACAATATGATGGGGCTTTACAATGTACATTTTCTGATCCAATCAAATCTGCAGTGGATCCTCATATGACTAATATTTACAAAGTTCTCTGGGCATGCATATGAATTCATTCTCCTGGCAAAAGGCTACTCTCTTAAAATGGCAAATTGAGGAACACAAGAGTTAAGAAAGAATGGATGCATTTTAATTTGAAGAGCTCTGTTAATACTTTACCAAAGAGAATCTCCATGTACAAATTATAGATACTGCACATGATCTACAAGGTTATTTTAGAGGAATGTTCTGTTAACCATAAGATTAATTAAAACATTACAATGAACCCTAGTTCATATTGTTATGCCCAGATATTGAAACCACATAGATTACCAGAACTTGACTGATGCATTCCACACCATGGTATATTCCAGCTCAGTATTCAAACCTTCCCTGATGCAGCAGGTTAGGTGATTGACCAGGATTCTTATCTCTTGAAAGGAATGTACTCAGGAAATAATGTAGTAGGGCCAGTAAGTCCCTGTAGCAGTAGCTGGCTGGAGATGTCTCAAATTGAGACCTGATGATATTATTATTATTATTTGTCTAAAATTACATCTGTGGGCTTCCTCTTAGGTTTCTCACACCTCAATAGGTTCTCAAACTTCCTGACAATTGTAAGATATTCTCAGCAGAATGGTGAGAGTGGCTGAACAGAAGACACACATGCTCACACACCTGCTTTACTACTGCCAGTTCCTCTGAGCAGGTTCCAGGACAGACTTACGACTGGTGATCTTCCATAATGCCCGTAAGTTTTCGAGTATCTCAAATACTTGTTCATCTTTCCATGAGGAACTAGATAATAGAACCATTGAATGTTTTGAATGAAAATGGGATTTTTCAAAAAGTTTGGACAGCACACTGACCTGTGGAGTGTTACCAGAGAAGAACTCATTCGTTTTTTGTTTCTTTGTTTTGTTTTGTTCTTCTCCTAGTTTCAAATATTTGAACTCCTCTTGGAATTTCACAACAGGGTTTAAAAAATACAAAGATGAAAGCACTACAACTACATAATGGACAATGCTACACCACATAAAAGGTCATTAAACGGAATACTACAACATTTTTACATATATGAGAGCATGGAGTGACATAGTTTGGGTTGTATGGAATATGAGTATATTCTGAAGCCTCTTTCTAACATCAGCACGCACCAGGCATAAACACAGAGAACCTGCATACCTGCTGCAAAACATTATTACTCAGAGTGATTACTGAGAATCTCACTTCCTGGGTCTAGAATCAAGGACAAAGTGCTAGTGACTACAATGATTGATACCTAGAATTGAATGGTGTTTCATTGCTCATCATAATAGAATACAATACCTGACTTTTTGATGAGATTCCATTTCATTCTACCAGGCAGATACAGTATACCTATGTTGTATGTGTGTCCTGTTGTCTTGGAGTATAGACAAAGATTCTCTCTGTTAACTATGTCGTAGTTCTGTAGTTCCAAACGACAGTAATGACAAGGGTCTCCTGATATAAATACATACATACATATCTATACATACACACACACACACACACACACACACACACACATATCTGTTTGTGCTTATATAAAAACCAATGCCAAGATACTATTGCTACACAAAATTGTCATGATCATGGTATAAGCAAGTATTCAGCAAATTACATTGAACTTATTAATCTCTCATATCAAAATACTTCCCTTGGCATTTAAAAGGTATACGGGTAGTATCTTTCGATGCCCCTGCCTCATTATTTTATATTGAAACTGGGAAATAGCAGATGAGGCAGTGCTGTGGAAAGTCATATACAATTAATGAGAATTAACAAGGAAAACAGATATCCTAGGAACAAGTGAACAAGAAAAGTTTCTATGTCATAACACTAAGTCATGCAATAAGCAAGTATGGAAACCCAGGCTTCTAGTATTTCTTCTAACAGTCTGAGGACTAAATAGATGCAGGACTGAGTTCACAAATTTCTTTTACAAATCCCACAATAATCTTGCATGGAGAAAACTGTGGAAGAGAAGGAAAATCACTGAGTCTAATGAAGATAATAGCCAACATACTAAACCTATCATGACACAAACTAAGGACAGCTGACATCATTCCGCTCTATACAGAAGTCAGACAAGGATGTGCAAAGTCTCCATACTACCTTACCAGAGTGCAGCGGTGCTTACAAAGAGCAATACTTACAATGTTTTCAATGTTCAAATAACAATACGAGGCAGGTAAGTTTTCTCAAATTACAAGAAACATAATTCTTCAACTCAAGAGCTACAATTATCACCGGGTGGTGGTGGCACATGCCTTTAGTCCCAGCACTTGGAAGGCAGAGGCAGGCAGATTTCTGAGTTTGAGGCCAGCCTAGTCTACAGAGTGAGTTCCAGGACAGCCAGAGCTACACAGAGAAACCCTGTCTCGAAAACAGCCAAACAGCCCTACCTCCTCCCCCCACTCCCACCCCTGAAAAGAGCTACAAATATCAAAAGAGCATATTCCAATCTGATAATACTTAAAAATATACAGGAAAAATACAAGAAAACATCATTTGGATTTATACATTCCTAAAGAATAGTCTGAGAAGTCATTTATGTCTAAAAGGATCTGGAATATGCTGGTTTAGTGTACAAACTGCTAAAAGGGCTCTGTAGGCTTATGGGGGTAAGGAGTCATTAATCACTCCCCCTAGTTCGCGGATGTTAGTACTGTAATACCAAGCTATTTGACAATGTATGTCTACCAGTGTAGTAGTGACAAGTAGGTAACAGAAACTTACTGATTTGAAATGAGGTCAGCCTACAACAGAGATACAGATATGGCACTTGAAGGTGTTCAAAAGTCACTCTAAAGAGTACAGGCCCAAAAGCAAATATATAACTTACATACTGCTATATGTAGAAATAGTGGATATGCATTTAAATTGTTCCGTCTGCACAATAACATGGTGGTGCTTTCAGCCTAAGTCAGAAAAACATGGTTTGTAAAGGAAAATTGACAATTCAAATAAATGCTGAGTAAAAAAGCCAGCAGTAGGGGCACAGGCAAGGCTCTAAGAAAGGAGGAAGTGGAGTTATGGAAACACATATTGTCATGTAACATGAACACAGATTTGTGAACTTATTACAGCATGGATACCCATCCAAAACCTGCCTTAGAACATACATGAAACAAGGATGTAATGAAAACATGAATAACAAGGGATGGGACACACTAGGGATTTACATAGCACAGATTAAAATAAATTCTAGGAGCTTTGCAACATCTACAATAGCAAAGAAACCAGATAATGCAAATATTCTATCAGAACCTTTCTCTGTAAATATTCTAACAATTGTAATATGCATGAAAAAATTGTATATTCACTAATTCATATGGTAGAAAATTTACTGACAACAGGAATTTCTCTGAAATAGAAATTGGTGATGCGCCGGGCGGTGGTGGCGCACGCCAGTAATCCAGGCCAGCCTGGTCTACAGAGTGAGTTCCAGGACAGCCAAGGCTATACAGAGAAACCCTGTCTCCAAAAAACCAAATAAAAAAAAAACCAAAAAAAAAAAAAAAAAAAAAAAAGAAATTGGTGATGCAGGGAAAAATATAATGCTGTTATAAATTTAAAATATGTAAAACTTGATGCCCTGGGCATTTTGTAAACAGCAACAAGTGTGTAGTAAACATGGGCATAGGAATACATGAATTTTCAGGGAGTAATTAGGACATTTGTCACTTTATGATTCTTGCTTGTAACATACAGGCTAAGTATTGCTGACAATTCTTCCAGCAACAGATCAAAAATTTCTGCTCTGGTGACAGATGCTGTGCTGTTTTAATTTCAAACAGTAGTAAACATATAAAATGAATGTTTCATGTAATTACTTTTTCTATGTGTATCATGTGAAAAATACATCTTCAACGTCATGGAAATGGAAAAAGAACAAATATCAGAATGGGAAGAATAACGCATGGGTTGACATACTTCCACCAGAAAATCTATATGAACACTAGGGCTTCAACTTTAAATCTTAGAACTGACATTTCCTCCAATACACACCTGATTCTGAATAGAATGAATAAAAATTCCACACTTTTGCATATTCCAGTCAACATTTACTACCACTTGTTTTATCACAATCTTTTTAAAGTAGATAAACTTAAATAGAATTGTGTAGTGTTCATACACTGCGACTCTTGACTACTAGAAGACCATAGCATTCTACTCTAGCATTTCCTAGGAAAGTCTCTCAGAGATTGGATTCATGGACTCCCAGGTCTATCTGCCCACATCTAAGTGCTGTAACAGTGTACATCCCTTTTCAGTTTCTTGACCTATTCCTTACCATCAAATAGGCAACATTATATTAGCATACACAAGTACTAAATCTTTATCTGTAGATTAAAATCAGGAAGGCATGGAATAATATTTTTCAAGCCCTGAGAGAAAATTACTGGCAACTGTAATGTTAAATCCAGAAAGTAGCTACTACTATTGACAGTGTATAAGGTACATTTGAACATAGTAATACATTAAGACATGTTTGTTAAGTCAAAAAGACTACCTACATAATAAACTGATGGAAATAAGCACAAAAGAATAAGGCATACATTTTTCTTGAGGTCATAGGAAATAAGACTTATCTTGTGAAGAATGAATGGATACAAGAAAACTTGGACATATTCCTCATGTACAACATAGTGAAACTCTATTGCACACAAGGAATGGAGAACAATCATACTTTGCCACCCACAATGCCAGCAAACCTTCTAGATTACAAATCCTAAGGGATACAATCTCACAAAGAAAAATTTCATTGACCAAAGGAGTTCACAATGAAATACTTGGCAGAAGTAAGATAAAACATATATCTACATAATGAAGAGTATCATTTGTGAATCTTGGATTTAAGTTCATGAAGAAGAAATTCTGCAAAACTAAATTGACAATATATTATGTAGGGATATAAGAACCTGTTCTGACTTAGGGTGTGGTTCAGCCCCAGGCACACAACTTTAATCACTATGGCTGGAATGCAAGCAAGCACTTGGTATTCACTTTAATCTTAAACAACAAAAGTGCAGTTACTAAGTAAAAAGAGGCACCCATGTTTGAAAGTGTTGTCTAATTGAATACCAGAAAATGTGAAATGTCACAGAAAGATCTGACAGAACAGGATACATGCACCTCTCCTGAATTGAGAGCGGAAAGGGAAGCTATTTAAGTGAGAGAAAGTCAGTACAGGAAGAAGAGAATAGTAAAGGAACACAGTAGAGTGCATGGGCAGCAGTACAGTGCAGTTGAGAGATCAGAGCAACAGAAGGAGAAGAAAACAGTTTTACTGGGAGAGATTTTATATTGTCAGACTGAAGAGAAAACATGGTAGTCACAGTTAAAGATACAATGAGCAAGGCTGGGCAGTGGTGGCACACACCTGTAATCCCAGTACTTGGGAGGCCTAGGCTGGCAGATTTCTGAGTTCAAGGCCAGCCTGGTCTACAGAGTGAGTTCCAGGACAGCCAGGGCTACACAAAGAAACCCAGTCTCAGAAAAAAACAAAACAAAACAAACAAACAAAAAAAAAACCAAAAAAACAAAAACAAAAAAACAAAAACAAAAGATACAATGAGGAAGAGAAAGAGACTGCACAGAAAACTTTTTTATTTTGGTTTTTCATAAGTGCAACTTTTCAATAAAAATTAACATCTAGATTAGATGAACAATTTTCAAATTTTTGAACCTTAAGTTAGATTTTAAAACATTTTGAAATGAAAAACTTACACATTTTGCACACAAATATTGTAATATGAATCAAATCCAACTCGATTTGAAAATATGTGAATCAAATTACAGTTTTAGAACTTAGTAATTCACATTTAAAGAAGTTAGCGCCTTGCTGAATTCAGCCTTTGTAAAAAAGAGGCTTAGTGCACATTTTAATGTTACATTGTGACAGTGTACCAATTATTGATATTTCACCTTATTAAACAAGATAATGTTCTTGAAACTTGATAAATAATAGCTAACCTCCTATGTCATGTAAAATTTCCAATGGAAACAGTTACATTGTGTAACAACACTTTCTATAGATTTCTTTCATATCTTAAAATTTTAACAGCAATCATTGTAATGATTGTATCCACAACAATTTATTAGAGGAAGATCAAACTTTATTGAAACAGCTTGCATACAAAATATATTGCACTAAAACAAAAAAATGTCAACATAAAATCCAATCTGCTGTTGCTAGTATGTACAAAGAATTAGTACATAATAGATTTATATTAATACATAATATAATTAGTACATATATGAATAGCACAGTTAATTTAAGTTAATTTAACACCAAGCAGAGCATTTCAGTGTGTCAGAGAAGAACCAGATTGAAAGAGTCAGCTGGGAGAAGAGTACTGGGAGCTGGAACAGCAGAGCAGCACCAGCCAGTTAAGAGTTGAGAATGAACAAAAAAGGGAATTATTCAGCAGGAAATTTCACAGACAGAAATCACTTTAGGTCTAGGTAAGATTGTACACAGGCTAGAGTCTTTCAGGCCTAAACCTAGGTAAATAAATGGACAGAGGCAGTAAGCCTCCCAGACAATAATTACAATTGGAAAATAAAAGTTACTTTACAGCCCTGTGGAAAAGCTAACACTGCTCAGTATAAAAGCTTTCTAGAATGTAAGAAGAGAAGAAACATACCTCAGAATACTAAGGAAAAGAGACTCAACCAAACAGTAGAGAAAAGATCAAAAGAAATTATTCTACTCTAATCAGGAATAACTCAACACAGTGCATCAGTGAGAACACAACTGAAGGACTAAATATCATTTAGACTGGACATAATATGTGATTCAGAAAGCAAATCCCATTGCTAGAGAAAACAACTCAGATCAGATCATTCACTGTCAACAAATATCCTGGATGGAGTCTATGGTGGTAGCATTCACAGTGTCAAAAACTACTATGCTAACTGGGGCAGGAGGCAGTTATTAAAGGCCATACCCAGATTTGTATCTTGTGTGCTACAATCATAATATGTTAGGTAAGGCATGGCCACTAGTATCCTGGTGGCAAGATGCTCTGTGGGTAACAGAAGATTTTCTTGTTCTAGATGAGCCCAGCTAGCTCCTCAGGGGGGGAAATGCAGATTAAACTGAGAATCTGCTAAAATCCAATAAGGAAAGTCACAGGCCCTAGGAGGGAAAACACTACTGATACTTGCTTCATCTATAAATGGCCCTTGTCACACCCATTGCCTGATCCAGATTTCAGTCTGGCTAAAAGAAACTTTGTTTTCAATGGGCAGCTGCTAATTCAGAGACTCAAAACTAATCAAATGTTGATATCAATTGACTGCTGACTGCACTGCCTGCCATGGGAAATACTCATCACATTTAATAATATTCTCAGTGAAATTTTCCAGGATAATAGATGAAATAGAATCTCACCAAGCCAAATTCATGTCCTCTTTCTACTGACACATGAGCCCAACCCGAACCTTAGTTCAATCCTTCTAACACACCTGGATCCTTGAGACTCCTTGGCCTTTTCCATTCAGGACTCTTAACAGTTGATTTATAGTTATGCAGTTTTGTTGGAGTAAACAGAGACCTGAAAACAGAAAATATTGATCAGAAAGAACCTGGAACGTTTCATGAGACAAAGATGAAAGATGTCAACACTAGGAAAAAGGATAAACATGAAGAAAAGAGAATAGATAATGAAAATGTCTCTTTTTATCTGAGGATTTCAGATTACCCTAGAGATGTGAGAGTTAGTCACATAACTAACAGAAATCCAGAGTCTTTTTCCCAGCATCTCAGAAGAGCAGCAAGGAAGAATGTAAAAACATATTGTCACACACTGAATCCAGATGGTTGAACTTCTCCAACAAGAGGTTTGTAAAGAAAGCCCTGAGTGCAGGGTCTAAGCATTCCCACACCTGCATGAAGTCCACATTGCAGAACTCAACAACCCATGAATGTGCACAGGCAGAGTGTTTTTCATGAACCAAGGAGACATTTTTCTTAAGTAAGTGAGCAATCATAATTATTTCAAATGAGCTGTCTAATTTTATCTTAATCTATACTTAGTTGTATCTCTATAAAAACATCTTGGCCTGATACTATCCTCTCACAGGACACTCTATAATTCTTGGAAGGATTCAAAGAAATTTAGGAGGAATGGCTAACTGGAGAGCCTCCTAACATCTCAATGCAGACTTTGTTGGCTCAGCACTGTCTTGGCTCCCGGTTCCTCTTTTGCCCAGCCCTCCACCCTCCTTGCTTATCCTCAATAACCCTCCCCTCCAGGACCTGGTTCAGTCTGTACACAACCATATATACTCAGACTGCTTCTCCCTCAGACTGAAAAGCCAAAAAGTATCCTCTAAGCACAGCCAGCCTACCAAAAAAAGTACCTTCTTGCAATAATGCAGACTGCATGTCTTTGGAAAATAATAAAGCCTCATAGGAAACCCGATGGCCTATAAAACCACCTGTAACATGTGACCAAAGTCCTCCTCTTGGTCAGGAAGTAAAAGTTATAAAGCTTGCCCCCATGGTGGAACTGTTTTTTCTCTGGCAACACTCAGGGTTAACAGAACCAACAACTTTCTTCTCCTTAGCAGTACTTGGCAGCAATCCTGTCTTCGTTTTTCATTCAAAGCTAAGGTGTAACATTAATAACTAAGCCTATGAAGACACATTTCTGAATGCTGTGTTTGCCTCAAAGACTGCATATACCTCAGTGTTAAATTAATGGGGAGTATAATTTTGCTTGGTTAATATTAATATTTACTCCTGTAGGACCTCCTTTTGAGGAGACCCCCACTCCATTCTCGGGATAGCATACACCCAAGGAAACACGAGGGACCGAATTGATGCAAACGCATGAGGTAGTTTATTATCAGAGCTCTGATCGACATGTATCTCACACAGGAGACAGAGGAGTCGATCCTGAGACTCAAAAGTTAGGGGTTTATATAGGAAAAGTAGGAAGGGGGGGGGGGAGTTGGCGCGGTCACATGATTTGCTGATTCAAACATTGGCGCAAGGTGGGTTTTTTTGGCATACGTGCAGGTCGGGCCGTCAGCAATGTAGGAGGACGGTTTATTTTTCTTAGCAGGAAGGTCGTTTTAAACTGCATCCAAGGACAGGAGACAGGAGACTCCAGTCCAGATAGTGTCTGACCCATAGGAGTTTTCCCAGGCATGCCCCTTATCTTTTATGGCCGGTCTGTTTGTGGAATGGCTCAACCACAACCTTGCTTCAAGCTTGTCCAGCATGCCCTGGCTCTAGTCTCCTTGCTGCCTCAACTATGGATTCTGAAAAGTCCCAACTCCCTTCACTCCCATGTGATGGTGTTTTATAACGAAAAGTTTCTAATTCAATCAAATCTGCAACGGTCCCCGTATGAAAAATATCTACAAAGCTCTCTCGGGATACCTATTCAGTTCCTTGGAGAAAGGGAAATGAAATGGTAAACGGACGAACAGGGGAGTTGGGAAAGCCTGAATGAATTTGAATTCGAGGAGCTTTATTAAGGTTTTTTTTTTTTTTAAAGAAACCCTCCTAGTATACAAACTGCGAATATGTCCAAGGATCTATGAGGCTATTTCAGAAAAAGATATTCTGGCAACCATAAAATAAACGAAAACTTCACCATAAACCCAGTTCATAGGATCTCAAGCTTCCTGATAACGGTAAGATACCCACAACACAATTGTGAGAGTGGCGGCAGAAAATGCACCCCTGCTCCACACCCCTGCTCCGCTCCTGCCCCTTTCCCAGCCCAACAGCTCCTCTGACCTGGCAGGGGACAGGACGAGCTGCTGAATGTCCTAGGAGGCGAGCACAGCAACTGCAGCTTAAAGAAGTTCTCCGGTTCTGCAAACACGAGGCACTCCTCTCCAACAATGACTTCCCGACCACGCCGCGGCCGAGAAACCCTGGGAATTCTGGAAGGGCGGGACTTCCTGTAACTTCCGCCCCCTTCCTCAGAGCCCCTCCTTCTGGACCCGCCTAATATTCCTCGGCACCCTGTAATTCTACACCCACCCTCGGGACCTTTCAATTTTTTGGCTTCCCAGTTTTATAAAGGGATTTTTATTGTTTTGTGATTTTTGCTTCGTTGCTTCCTTAATTATTCCTTTGTTTTAATTTTGTCTTTTTCTTAAAATCATCTAATCTTACAGGAGGCTCACACTCGCCATCAGGAAGCTCTCCTCCACTTCTGTTGCAGGCTGCCATCCACACTGCTTCCCCACAAGCTTGCTGCCAGACTAGACCAGAGCCAGATGTAATAAGACACTGCACCTGTGTACTGAACCCTTCACGTACAAGGAAATGTGGTGTTCTAGTAACATTAATAACATTCATACATAGGTTAAAAAAAATTAAAAAATATAATTTTTAGTTTTAATAACTGAAGATGATGGGAATTTTAATTAGAAGGTCGCGGTGCTGCAAGGACTTCAGTTAATACCTTCAGCTGCAAAGGAAGTAGATGTTGCATAGTTTCTTCCACTATGCCTGAAAGTCTCCTGTGAATGTGGAAACTGCAGTGATGATGCTTTCTTTTCTCCATCACATGTTTATTAGTTTGTGACATGTCCAGAGAACTGGTACCCAACACAGAGCATTGGTTACTACTGTGTCCATTAACCTGTGACAGCTCTAGCCTATGGAGACCCTTTGAGACTGGCTCTTGCCTGTGCCTCTATGATTTTCTGCCTTCAGAGGTCTGATTCTTGGGGGTTTTGTGAATCACCAAAGCTCTTCCATTAGGAAAGCCAATAACCACACCCTCACCTACATTCTGCCCATTTCCCACATCTTCTGTTTCCTTGGCTCCTTGATATTCTCAGGCCATAAAAACAGTCATTTTATAGTGAGGCAAACCATGTTTGTAGTTGCATAGACTGGGATTTTTTTTACATACTGTTTTGGTCAAAGTGACTGAGGTTTTGGATTTCAGAGTTTTATTTTACTGAAATCATTAATATTTCATATGCAGGCATTAGTATTTGTATCTGACAAATTCTAGTCTCACATTTCTGTTCTGTTTTTCTGCATTTTTCTGTGAAACATTTTGCTGGGTGCTGATAAAGAATATTATCTATGGGTTATTCATTATAAATGAAGATCTCAAAAAAACTAAACT
This sequence comes from Apodemus sylvaticus, assembly GCF_947179515.1. Classification (NCBI taxonomy): domain Eukaryota; kingdom Metazoa; phylum Chordata; class Mammalia; order Rodentia; family Muridae; genus Apodemus; species Apodemus sylvaticus. Next base: position 159,698,567 of record NC_067474.1, read on the forward strand.
GTCAAAGGGGAAGAAATTTTGTGTTCAACCCTGAATTTGTTAGTCAGAATGTGAAAGAATATGATTGATGTTTACTGGTTAGGTGATATATGTGTGGGGGTCTCTGCAAACACTAGGTGTAGCAGAGTAACAATCCATGAGACAAAAAAGAAATGTAGTTCAATACCACACTGTAAATATTTCACTACTGGTTGCGAGTGTGTTGTGGGTTATTGCCAATGAAATTCTTACAGCACTCATAGGAAAGTATTCCCAGTGCATGTGTTAACAGCTCTGAAGAAAAGGGTCTCCTGACAGTCAGAAGTTAAGATATACTACAAAGCCCCATGGAACACTCAACCACCCTTTCACTTTGTGAAGCTTGCAAAGCCCCTTCCCATAAGGAGGGCACTGCAACATAAGAGTCAATGTTCTTGCAGGCACCATTTAGACATCTTCATATACAATGAGTTGTATCAGTCCTGTTGTTAGCAATGAAGACTTATTGTCAGTTTGTGAAAAACAACTCCTTTTTATGTCAATGTTCTGCATTCTTTAGGTCTCTTTAGGAAACCATTTTGGCCATCAACTCAGCTAATATAACCTATTGGAAAATAAAAGATCAACTGAAATTCCATCTCTTTTAGTATTCAGAGACTTCATTAGAATCATCTACATACACTGTAAGATAGTAGTTTAAAAAAAGTTTGCAAACATCTTACTATGAAAACAGCCTGCAGACCTCCATGGAAGCTTGTATCATGGTGCTTTCCTAGGCATTGGCAGAACCGTAAGTGTGGCAATGTAGTATACAAATGATCTTACCTTCTAATAGATGGGGAATTTTCCTAGATCTCACAACCAGGGTTAATGCAACTTGAAGAAATTAAGATTTAAAACTGTGATCCTACTGTGTACTCAACTTGATGGTTTAGCATACTTTGTAAAGAACAATGTAAAACAAACTTTATTTTTCTTGGATTTTTCTTATCAACATTCAGAACTTAAATAGCTACCATGGCAATTCATGTAGTTTTTCATGTCCTGCGCAGAAATTGCATGGGTGTCATTTGCTGAATGCATGAAATAGAGTCTGACAGCAACCTTCCAAAATGAATGCACTGTCATGGGTATTGATTACTAAACAGCAATGTTTATAAAGGTTCATTGTCTTGATCACTTGGAGCCAGTCACCTAATCCTTTCTAAAACTCTGATACAGATTTCTTTACACTAGGCCATACCTTTCCCCATGTAATGGTTTTCTTGATGTTCAATAAACACTGCAAAGGTCTTTCCTAAGGCCAGCCATGGTGATAGAAACATCCAATAGACATGCATAGAGATTACACAGATAGACATAAACATGCAGACAGAAGATAGAAACACAAGGCAGCCGTCTGAAAGTTACAGATTCACCCTAACTGACAGACACACAGAGGATGGAAGAAAGCACAGGGAACATGAAGTAGAGAATTCAACTTTGGACTCACACTTAGTTAAATGCCTCTCAGGGAAAGGCTTTAAGTCTTACCTTAACTCACCTCAGATGCATTATTAATCACCTTTATGTTAATCCATCCATACATGCAGAATCAATTAACTTGTGACATAATTTTCTTTTTGCATAGGCACAATATAATAAAATACAAAATTCACCACGATGGGCAACAATTAGTGCTGCCATCTGAAACATGCCCATGGCCTCAGAACTGTGTTCTTTAAAAAAGACTGAAGCCTTGTGCTTCTGAACTCTCACCTCCATGCTGAGCTAGAATCCATTTTAACCTGTCACAATCATCACAACAGGTTTTGAACCTCACAGATTATATGAGTATCCTGGAACTCATTATAATAATGAAAAGAGTTGATATCCTAGCGATATTCTCTAAGGAGACTTGGATAATTCTCAAGTCTCCTTTCCCCAGCCTTTGCAGGTATGGAAGGGTGTACATAGAATATTATAGAGGACAATCAGGAAACCATCTATGAACGAATGGCTAAACAGTGCAGTATGTAATGTTGTTCTATTTCTAGCTTCCTCCCTCCCTCCCTCCCTCCCTCCCTCCCTTCCTTCCTTCCTTCCTTCCTTCCTTCCTTCCTTCCTTCCTTCCTTCCTTCCTTCTTTTGTTCCTTCCTTCTTTCTTTCTTTCTTTTGAAAAAAGTCTAGACAGTTTTCTAAAAGAGTTTCCTCATCCATCATTCTGTAAATATTATTGTGCCTTAAACTTACATAATTTTAATTCATCATTTTTTTGACTGAGGAGGCATTCTCTAACTTTTCTTCAAGTCTGATAATCTGTTTCCCCAAATTCTGATAATCTGTTTCCCACAAGTTCTCTATGAGTTATTATTATTCACCTTACTGCATTTTCTTTTCAGGATCTTTTATTTTTTGGTGTTTCTAATCACCCATTGAACTCAACATTCATAGCCTATGTTGTCCTCCTTTGCTTCAGGCATTTGCTGTAATTTTATTGCACGTGAATCATATTGTTCCTGTTCTCTTTCAGTAGATTTACATGGTTTACAAACTTTGATGTCTTTGATGATTACTCTGAGTTTTCAATTCTTTATCTAGGATCTCCTGTAAATTGCCCTCTATAGGGGATACATAAAAGGTTTATGGATTGATCCACGAACATTTTAACTTAGTTTTACTCTGTTTTGGGTATTTGTTCTAAATATAAGAATTCAGAGGGATTGCTGAATTGTGTGCAGATTTACACTGGGGGCTAGACTCGCGGAGTGAAGGTTTTGGCAGGATGAGATGTCACATATGTGGGTGTAGAATTACAGGAAGGTGTGGAATATTAAGCTGCTCCAGAAGGAGTGGCTCTGAGGAAGGAGGCGGAAGTGACAGGAAGTCCCGCCCTTCCAGAATTCCCTGGGTTTCTCTGCTGCATTGCGGTCCGGAAGTCATTGTTGGAGACGTGTGCCTCGTATTTGCAGAACCTGAAAACTTCCTTAAGCTGCAGTTGCTGTCCTGGCCTCCTAGTACATTCAGCAGCTCGTCCTGTCCCCTGCCAGGTCAGAGGAGCTGTTGGGCTGGGAAAGGGGCAGGAGCGGAGCAGGGGTGTGGAGCAGGGGTGCATTTTCTGCCGCCACTCTCACAGTTATGTTGTGGGTATCTTACCGTTATCAGGAAGTTTGAGATCCTGTGAACTGGGGTTTATGGTGAAGTTTTCGTTTATTTTATGGTTGCCAGAATATCTTTTTCTGAAATAGCCTCATAGATCCTTGGACATATTCGCAGTTTGTATACTAGGAGGGTTTCTTTAAAAAAAAAAAAAAAAAAAAAAAAAACCTCAATAAAGCTCCTCGAATTCAAATTCATTCAGGCTTTCTCAACTCCCTTGTTCGTCCGTTTACCATTTCATTTCCCTTTCTCCAGGGAACTGACTAGGTATCCCGAGAGAGCTTTGTAGATATTTTTCATACGGGGACCGTTGCAGATTTGATTGAATTAGAAACTTTTCGTTATAAAACACCATCACATGGGAGTAAATATTAACATTAACCAAGCAAAATTATACTCCCCATTAATTTAACGTTGAGGTATATGCAGTTTGATGTAAACACAGCATTCAGAAATGTGTCTTCATAGGCTTAGTAATTAATGTTACACCTTAGCTTTGAATGAAAAACAAAGAGTGGATTGCTGCCAGGTACTGCTAAGGAGGAGAAAGTTGTTGGTTCTGTTAACCCTGAGTGTTGCCAGAGAAAAACCAGTTCCACCATGCGGGCAAACTTTATAAATTTTACTTCCTGACCAAGACAAGGACTTCGGTCACATGCTACAGGTGGTTTTATAGGCCATTGGGTTTTTCTATGAGGCTTTATTACTTTCCAAAGACATGCAACCTGCAGCATTGCAAGAAGATACTTTTTTGAGGAGGCTGGCTGTGCTTATAGGATACTTTTTGGCTTTTTAGTTTGAGGGAGAAGCAGTCAGAGTATCTGCTTGGGTACAGACTGAACCAGGTCCTGGAGGGGGAGGGTTATTGAGGATTAGCAAGGAGGGTGGAGGGGCTGGGCAAAAGAGGAACCAGGAGCCAAGACAAAGCTGAGTCAACAAAGTCTGCATTGAGATGTTAATAGACTCTCCAGTTAGCCATTCCTCCTAAATTTCTTTGAATCCTTCCGAGGATTACTGAGCATCCTGTGAGAGGATAGTATCAGGCCAAGATGTTTTCATTGATATACAACTAAGTATGCATTAAGACAAAATTAGACCGCTCATTGAAATAGTTATGATTGCTCACTTACTTAAGAAAAATGTCTCCTCGGTTCATGAAAAGCACTCTGCCTCTGCACATTCATGGGTTGTTGAGTTCTGCATTATGGACTTCATGCAGATGTGGGAATGCTTAGACCCTGCACTCAGGGCTTTTTTTTACAGACCTCTTGTTGGAGAAGTTCAACCATCTGGATTCAGTGTGTCACAATATGTTTTGTACATTCTTCCTTGCCACTCTGCTGAGTTGCTGGGAAAAAGACTCTGGATTTGTGTTAGCTTTGTGACTGACACTCACATCTTTAGCATAATCTGAAATCCTCAGATAAAAAGAGATATTTTCATTATATATTCTCTTTTCTTCACGTGTATCCTTTTTCCTAGTTTTGACATCTTTCATCTTTATCTCATGAAACATTCCAGGTTCTTTCTGATCAGTATTTTCTGTTTTCAGGTCTCTATATGCTCGAACAAAACTGCATAACTATAACTCAACTCTAAGAGCCCTGAATGGAAAAGGCCAAGGAGTCTTAAGGATCCAGGTGTGTTAGAAGGATTGAACAAGGGATGGGTTGGGGCTCACCTGTTAGTAGAAAGAGGACATGAATTTTCTTTTGCCACATTCTCTTTCATCTATTGTAAGACCCCCCAAAACCGAGGGTGCCCCAGCATCCCACACCTTGGAAGGCGACACCCAAATCACTCGCGAGAAACGGTCTCCATGCAATAGCATGAGGATTTCTTTATTCCAGAATTCTGGGTTCCACAGCCGTACTCCACGCAGGGGTAGAGGACTGAGGACCCGATGCAACTGAAGTCAGGGATATTTAAAGGGGAAAAATCTCAAGACAAGGGTTGGAGGACACAATTCACAAGGCAAGGGGTGGAGGACAAAACAAGCATGGAATGGGGAAGTAAAGAATGAGGAAGTAAGGAAGGTTAGAGATTATCTGGAGCAAACCTCCTTGGGCATTTTATAGTTTATAGTGGGCTATCTTTCTCTAGCTGAAAGCAGAAAAACAAGTTACTCTGTGCTGGCCTAGTTGTTTAGAGGTCTAAAAACATTGAGTTGGGCGTCTCTCACTATGATCCTGGAAAATTTCACTGAAAATATCATTAGATGTGATGGATATTTTCCATGGCAGCAGTGCAGTCAGCAGTCAGTCGATGTCAACATTTGATTAGTTTTGAGTCTCTGAATTAGCAGCTGCCCATTGAAAACAAAGTTTCTTTTAGCCAGACTGAAATCAGGATCAGGCAATGGATGTGACAAGGGCTCTTTATAGATGAAGCAAGGATCAGAAGTCTTTTCCCTCCTAGGGCCTGCAACCTTCCTTATTGGATTTTAGCAGACTCTCAGTTTAATCTGTATTATTTTCCCCCTGAGGAGCTAGCTGGGCTCATCTAGAACAACAAAATCTTCTGTTACTAACAAGAACATCTTGCTACCAAGATACTAGTGGCCATGCCTTACCTGACATATTATGATTGTAGCACACAAGATACAAATCTGGGCATGTCCTTTAATAACTCTTCTTCTATCCCAGTTCGCATAGCAGTTTTTGCCACTGTGAATGCTACCACCATAGACTCCATCCAGGATATTTATTAATTTATTTATTATGATCCAAGCTGAGTTGTTTTCTCTAGCAATGGGATTTGCTTTCTGAATCACATATTCTGTCTAGTCTAAATAATATTTAGTCCTTCAGTTGAGTTCTCACTGATGCACTGTGTTGAATTATTCCTGATTAGAGGAGAATAATTACTGTTGATCTTTACTGTACTGTTTGGTTGAGTCTCTTTTCCTTAGTATTCTGAGGTATGTTTCTTCTCTTCTTACATTCTAGAAAGCTTTTATACTGAGCAGTGTTAGCTTTTCCACAGGGCTGTAAAGTAACTTTTATTTTCCAATTGTAATTATTGTCTGGGAGGCTTACTGCCTCTGTCCGTTTATTTACCTAGGCTTAGGCCTGAAAGACTCAACCTCTATACAATCTTATCTAGACCTAGAGTGTTTTCTGTCTATGAAATTTCCTGCTGAATAAGCTCTCCCTTTTTTGTTCATTCTCAACTCTTAACTGGCTGGTGCTGCTCTGCTGTTCCAGCTTAAACTCCTGTCCCAGCTGACTCTTTCAATCTGGTTCTTCTCTGAGACACTGAAATGCTCTGCTTGGTGTTAAATTAATTGTGCTGATCTTATATGTACTAATTCTATTATGTACTAATATAAATCTGTTATGTACTAATTCTTTGTACATACTAGCAACAACAGATTGGATTTTATGTTGACATTTTTTGGTTTTAGTGCAATATACTTTGTATGCAAGCTGTTTCAATAAAGTTTGATCTTCCTCTGATAAATTGTTGTGGATACAATCATTACAATGATTGCTGCTAAAATTTTAAGATAGGAAAGAAATTTATAGAAAGTGTTACACAATGTAACTGTTTCCATTGGAAATTTTACATGTCATAGGAGGCTAGCTATTATTTATCAAGTTTCAAGAACATCTTGTTTAATAAGGTGAAATATCTATAGTTGGTACACTGTCACAATGTAATATTAAATTGTGCACTAAGCCTCTTTTTGACAAAGGCTGAATTCACCAAGGTGCTTACTTTTTTAAATGTGAATTACTAAGTTCTAAAACTGTAATTTGATTCACATATTTTAAATCGAGTTGGAGTTGATTCATATTAGAATATTTGTGTGCAAAATGTGTAAGTTTTTCATTTCAAAATGTTTTTAAAATGTTATTAAAGTTTCAAATATTTGAATATTGTTCATCTTATCTAGATGTTAATTTTTATTGAAAAGTTGCACTTATGAAAAAGCAAAATTAAAAAAAAAAGTCTTCTGGGCAGTCTCTTTCACTTGCTCATTGTATCTTTTTATTTGTTTTCTTTTTTTGTTTTTTTGTTTTTTGTTCTTTGTTTTTCTGAGACAGGGTTTCTCTGTGTAGCCCTGGCTGTTCTGGAACTCAGTCTGTAGACCAGGCTGACCTTGAACTCAGAAATCCACCTTCCTAGGCCTCCCAAGTGCTGGGATTGCAGGTATGTGCCACCACTGCCTGGCCTTGCTCATTGTATCTTTAATTGGGACTACCATGTTTTCTCTTCAGTCTGGCAATATAAAATCTCTCCCAGTAAAACTGTTTTCTTCTCCTTCTGTTGCCCTGCTCTGTCAGCTGTACTGTACTGCTGCCCGTGCACTCTACTGTGTTCCTTTACTATTCTCTTCTTCCTGTACTGACTTTCTCTCCCTTAAATAGCTTCCCTTTCCTCTCTCAATTCAGGAGAGTTGCAGATATCCTGTTCTGTCAGATCTTTCTGTGACATTTCACATTTTCTGGTATTCAATTAGACAACACTTTCAAACATGGGAGCCTCTTTTTACTTAGTAACTGCACTTTTGTTGTTTGAGATTAAAGTGAATACCAAGGGCTTGCTTTCAGTCCAGTCATAGTGATTAAAGTTGTGTGCCAGTGGCTGAACCACACCCTAAGTCGGAACAGTTTCAAACATCCTTCTATAATATTTTGTCAGTTTAGTTATGTAGAATTTCTTCTTCCTGATCTGAAAACCAAGATGAACAAATAATGCTCTTCATTATGTAGATATATGCTTTATCTATTCTTACTTCTACCAAGTATTTTATTGTGAACTCCTTTGATGATTAGTCAATGACATTTTTCTTTGTGAGATTGTATTTCTTAGGATTTGTAATCTAGAAGGTTTGCTGGCATTGTGAGTAGCAAAGTATGATTCACATTGTTCTTCATTCCTTGTGTGCAATAGAGTTTCAGTATGTTGTACATGAGGAATATGTCCGAGTTTTCTTGTATCCATTCATTCTTCACAAGATATGTCTTATTTCCTATGACCTCAAGAAAAATGTATGCCTTATTCTTTTGTGCTTATTTCCATCAGTTTATTATCTAGGTAGTTTTTTGACTTAACAAACATGTCTTAATGTATTACTATGTTCAAATGTACCTTATACACTGTCAATAGTAGTAGCTACTTTCAGGATTTAACATTACAGTTGGTCGTAATTTTCTCTCAGGGCTTCGAAAATGTTATTCCTTGCTCTCCTGATTTTACTAGTGTATGCTAATAGAATGTTGCCTATTTGATGGTAAGGAACAGGTCAAGAAACTGAAAAGGGATGTACACTGTCACAGCACATAGATGTGACAATGGGCAGATAGATCTGGGAGTCCATGAATCCAATCTCTGAGAGACTTTCCTAGGGAATGCTAGGCTTGAATGCTATGGTCTTCTAGTAGTCAAGAGTCCCAATGTCTGAACACTACACAATTATATTTGAATTTATCTACTTTAAAAGATTGTGATAAAACAAGTGGTAGTAAATGTTGACTGGAAGATGCAAAAGTGTGGAATTTCTATTCATTCTATTCATAATCAGGTGTGTATTTGAGGAAATGTCAGTTCTAAGATTTAAAGTTGAAGCCCTAGTGTTCAGATAGATCTCATGGTGGAAGTGTGTAAACCCATGGGTTATTCTTCCCATTCTAGTATTTGCTCTTTTTCTGTCTCCATGACGTGGAAGATGTACTTTTTACATGATACACATAGAAAAAGTAATTACATCAAACATTCATTTTATATGTATACTACTGTTTGAAATTAAATCAGCACTGCATCTGTCACCAGAGCAGGAATTTTTGATCCGTTGCTGGAAGAATTGTCAGCAATACTCAGCCTATATGTTACAAGCAAGAATCATAAAGTGACATGCTTTGAAAAATGTCCTAATTACTCCCTGAAAATTCATGTATTCCTATGCCCATGTTTACTACCCACTTGATGCTGTCTACAAATGCCCAGAGCATCAAATTTTACATATTTTAAATTTATAACAGCATTATATTTTCCCCTGCATCACCAATTTCTATTTTAGAATAATTCCTGTTGTCAGTAAATTTTCTACCATATGAATTAGTGATTATACTATTTTTTCATGCATAGTACAATTGTTAGAATATTTACAGAGAAACATTCTGGTAGAGTATTTGCATTATCTGGTTTCTTTGCTATTCCAGATGGTGCAAAGCTCCTAGAATTTATTTTAATCTGTGCTATGTAAATCCCTAGTGTGTCCCATCCCTTGTTATTCATGTTTTCATTACATCCTTGTTTCATGTATGTTCTGAGGCAGGTTTTGGATGGGTCTCCATGCTGTCATATGTTCATAAGTCTGTGTTCATGTTACATGACAATATGTGTTTCCATAACGCCACTTCCTGCTTTCTTAGAGCCTTGCCTAGGACCCTACTGCTGGCTGTTTACTCAGCATTATCTGAATTGTCAGTTTTCCTTTATAAACCATGTTTTTCTGACTTAGGCTGAAAGCACTACCATGTTATTGTGTAGACAGGACAATTTAAATGCATATCCACTATTTCTACATATAGCAGTATGTAAGTTATATATTCCCTTTGCGGCCTGTAATTTTTTTTTTTTTTTTTTTTTTTTTTTTAGATTTTTGAGACAGGGTTTATCTGTGTAGTCCTGGCTGTCATGGAACTCACTCTGTAGACCAGGCTGGCCTGGAACTCAGAAATCTGCCTGCCTCTGCCTCCCAAGTGCTGGGATCACAGGCGTGCGCCACCACGCCCGGCTTGGGACTGTAATCTTTAGAGTGATTTTGACCAGCTTCAAGTGCCATATCTGAATTTCTGTTGTAGGCTGACCTCATTTCAAATCAGTAAGTTTCTGTTACCTACTTGTCACTACTACAGTGGTAGACATACATTGTCAAATAGTTTGGTATTACAGTACTAGCATCCGGGAACTAGGGGGAGTGATTAATGACTCCTTACCCCCATAAGCCTACAGAGCCCTTTTTTAGCAGTTTGTAAGCTAAACCATCATATTCCAGATCCTTTTAGACACTGAGTGGTCTTCTGACTTCTCAGACTATTCTTTTTTTTTTTTTTTTTTTTTTTTTTTTTGGTTTTTCTGAGACAGGGTTTTTCTGTGTAGCCCTGGCTGTCCTGGAACTCACTCTGTAGGTCAGTCTAGCCTGGAACTCAGAAATCTGCCTGCTTCTGCCTCCCAAGTTTTGGGATTAAAGGCATGCACCACCACTGCCCAGCACTCAGACTATTCTTTAGGAATGTATAAAGCCGAATGATATTTTAAGTCTTGCTCTTTGTAAGCGCTGCTGCACTGTGATAAGATAGTGTGGAGACTTTGCACATCCTTGTCTGTCTTCTGAATAGAGTCGAATAATCACGGATGTCTTTAGTTTGTGTAATGATAGGTTTTGTATGTTGGCTATATCTTCATCATACTCAGTGATTTTCCTTCTCTTCCACAGTATTCTCTGTGTAAGATTATTGTGGGACTTGTAAAAGAAATGTGTGAACTCATTGCTGCATCTGTTTAGTCCTCAGACCGTGTTAGGAGAAATACTAAAAGTTTGGGTTTCCACACCTGCTTATTGCCTGACCTAGTGTTATGACATAGAAAGTTGTCTTGTTTACTTGTTCCCAGGATATCTTTATTTTCCTTGTTAATTCTCATTAATTGTGTATGACATTCCACAGCACTCCCTCATCTGCTATTTCCCAGTTTCAATATAAAATCATGAGGCAAGGGCATCGAAAGTTATTACCCGTATACCTTAAATGCCAAGAGAGACTTGACATGAGAGAATAATAAGTTCAATGTAATTTGCTGAATACTTGCTTATACCATGATCATGACAACTTTGTGTAGCAGTAGTTTGTGTGATGTTTGTGTGTGTGTGTGTGTATGTATAGATATGTATGTATGTATTTATATCAGGAGACCCTTGTCATTACTGTCGTTTGGAACTACAGAACTACTACATAGTTAACAGAGAGAATCTTTGTCTATACTCCAAGACAACAGGACACACATACAACATAGATATACTGTATCTGCCTGGTAGAATGAAATGGAATCTCATCAAAAAGTCAGGTATTGTATTCTATTATGATGACCAATGAAACACCATTCAATTCTAGGTATCAATCATTGTAGTCACTAGCACTTTGTCCTTGATTCTAGACCCAGGAAGTGAAATTCTGAGTAATAATGTTTTACAGCAGGTATGCCCGTGCTCTGCATTCGTGCCTGATGCTTGCTGACATTAGAAAGAGGCCTCAGAATATACTCATATTCCTTATCACCTGTGCTAGCTGGTTTTGTGTGTCAACTTGACACAGGCTGGAGTTATCACAGAGAAAGGAGCTTCAGTTGGGGAAGTGCCTCCATGAGATTCAGCTGTTGGGCGTTTTCTTGGTTAATGACTGATGGGGCCCAGCTCACTGTGGGCTGCTATTCTTGGATTCAATAAGAGAGCAGGCTGAGCAAGCCAGGGGAAGCAAGTCAGGAAGAAACATCCCTTTATGGCCTCTGCATCAGCTCCTGCTTCCTGACCTGCTTGAGTTCCAGTCCTGACTTCTTTTAGTGATGAACAGCTGTGTGGAAGTGTAAATAGAATAAACCCTTTCTTCCCCAACTTGCTTCTTGGTCATGATTTTTTGTGCAGGAATAGAAATCCTAAGACACCACCCAAAATATGTCACTTCATGCTCTCATGTATGTAGAAATGTTGACAAGATTCCTTGTAGTATCATTTTGCTTTTAATGACATTTTATGTGGTTTAGCATTGTCCATTATGTAGTTGTAGTAATTTCATCTTTGTATTTTTCAAACCCTGTTGTGAAATTTCTTTTTTTTTAAAAGATTTATTTATTATTATATGTAAGTGCACACCACAAGAGGGTGTCAATGTCATTACTGATGGTTGTGAGCCACCATGTGGTTGCTGTGATTTGAACTCAGGACCTTTGGAATAGCAGTCTGTGCTCTTAACAGCTGAGCCATCTCACCAGCCCACCAATGTGAAATTTTAAGAAGAGTTCCATTATTTGAAAGTAGGAGAAGAACAAAACAAAAAAAAAAATGAATTCTACTCTGGTAAACACTCCAGAGGTCGGTGTGCTGTCTAAAGTTTTTGAAAACTTTTTCATTCAGAACATTCAGTAGTTCTATTATCTATATGTGGTCATGTTTTCTAAAGGACTTATTTTGTATGATCTTCATTTTCTTCTGGGAAGAGGAAATTTTAATGGTTAGGTCTTTCACATATAAAACACCATTATATTTTCCCTGATTTTTTTTTTTTTTTTACTGTGAAGACATACAATTTTCATGGACTGAAGCCACTGAGGAGGATCAAAGACACAGTGTAGAAGTCACTAAGTTATAAAGTGCCTGTGACATCTCTCCTAACCTTGTATTTTATTAACTGAAAAATAATGTTCTAGAGTGGAAGTGTCTTAGATAAATTATCTGGGACTTTCATGTGTGTCCTGGCACTATATATGCCATATGTCACTAAGCTATTTACTACATCCATTCCCCCATTTCTTGTCAGAAAAGAGTGTACTTCTCTTCCATTTAAGAGAAAACCCTGTAGTTTTACATTCCTGTTTTCCCTAGTGGTTATCTATGACCACAGGTTACTTTTGCCCTCTACAGATAAAAATACATTTTATGGATGTTTCTAGTTCTTAGGATGTTAGTGTACATTTTATGGATGTTTCTAGTTCTTAGGATGTTAGTATTGTGTTAGTGTAAATGGACAGACAGTGAAATGATGTTTTCTAGAATATAAATTATGTAGTCCAGGTATCCAAAGTGTGATTACATTGCATGACTCTATAGACATAAAATAAGCAAGTGCTGCTGGCCTAATCTCAGTATTCAGTAAACTGGGGCAGGTTTATTCCTGTTTGTGTAGGTGTCCTATCTTGGTCAGTTGAAGGCAGTGACCTAATCCTTTAATGATTTCTCTTAGAGTATCCCATTCCTTCCCCATGTGATGCTTTTCTTGCTGTTCCATAAAGTCTGCAAAGCTTTTTCTTAAGTCCAGCTAGAAAGACAGAAACAGGCAACAGAGAGACACGTTCAGAGTACACTGTAGACACAGAGAGAGAGAGAGAGAGAGAAGACACAGAGATAGATTTAGAAGACAGTCTTGAGGTATTCAAGATTCAAACTTGTACAACCAACAGGATGGAAGGCACAGGGAGCACGAAGTAGAGAATTGCAATTTTGATGAACTCTTTGATAGATACCTCTAAGGGTATGGCTTTCATTTCTTTCTGTAACTTAGCTCAGATGTATTATTAATCATCAATATGTTTAATCTATTCACATATGCAGCATCAATTAGCAGATGCCATCTTTTTTTTTTTTTTTTTTTTGAGTAAGCATAATATGGGAAAGAATAAAACTCACCTCTGTGGAAAATAAGGATCCCTGCCACCTGAATGGCATCCATGGTCTCAGAACCATGCACTTTGAGGTCAGACTCCCAGGTCTGGGCTTGTGTTTTTGCGCTCTCACTTCCATGATGAGCTGGATTCAGTTTTATCCTGTCAAAATCATCATAACAGTTTTGAACCTCAGTAGTCTCCTATGAAACCTGGGCTTCATTATAATCATGAAAAGCGTTGATTTCCTAGCTAGAATCTCTAAAGAGACTTGGGTAATTCTGGAGACTCTTCCCTAGCCTACGCAGATACACATGTATGTGCATTGAAAAGTATAGAGAACAATCAGGAATCAATCTATGAACAAATGGTTAAACAGTGTTGTATTTATTATAGTTCTATTTGTAGTTGCGGTTTGTTTATTTGTTTTTAGAAAATTCTGGAGACTTTTTCCAAGGCATTTCTCCATTTTACTCCACCCCCACACTACAAGCAGTAAATATTATTGTGCCATTATTTCAATTCATCATTTTCGTTGACTGAGGTATTCTAGCAATTATACCATTCAAGCCTGATATTTGTTTCTCACAGGAAGGTTTAGAGTTATTTTTCATCAGCTCACAGCATTTTCATTTCCCTTTTCATTTCATTTTTGGGGTTATTTCTACCTACTTATTGAACTCAATTTTCCTATCTAAGTTGTCCTCGTTTCCTTCAGATATCTGTTATTATTTTCTTGTCCACGAATCATTTTGTCCCTGTCTTCTCTGATTTTCGTTGATCGTAACTCTGGGTTTTCAGTTCTTCATCTTGGATATCATATAAATTGTTTTCATTAGGGAATATATATATATATACATGGTCTATACTTTGAGACTAGGACATTTTATCTTAGCTTTACTTCATTTTGGACATAAGTTGTGAGTATCACAATTTAGAGGCCCTGTTCTCTTTTTTTCGGGCGTGTTTTTAGCCCAGGAGTTTGGTATCTCAGTGTGAGAATTTCCGCAACATAACATGGATCTGAATGGGTCAGAACCCAGGTGCATTGTCATACTGCATCCAGTTCTGGTCTGGAATGGCCCCACAGCTTCTGTGGGGAAGCTGTATTCACTGCTGTAGTTGTGTGGAAGTCAGGCTGCAAAAGAGTTGGGGGAGTGGTTCCTTGGTGCGGGGAGGGCATTCCTGCCTGATTAGATGCATTTAGGAAAACAACAAAACAAGCAATGAAGGAAGCAAGCAAGGAAAAACAATCAATCAATCAATCAATCAATCAAACAAACAAACAAACAAACCCAGCTGAGAGGTACTGGGGAGCTAAGTCATTAAAAGAGTCCTAAGCAGGTGGGTTCAGAAGAAACGTAACAGGAAGCTGCAGTATATTGGGTGCCTCCGGAAGGAGTTGTCCCAAGGAACCAGGCAATAGTGACAGGAAATCGCATCACTCCAGCATTCCCTGTGTGTCTTGGCTGTCCTCATGGTCAGGAAGTCTGGGGGGAAACTAGACCTAAGGATTTGACATACTCAAAATTTCTGCAAGTTTCAGTTGCTGTGTGGGCCTTCCTAGAGAGTCACCAGCGATGAGTCTGTTCTGGAACCTGCCCATTATGATAAACTGGCAGGGGTAAAGCAGGTGTGTGACACAGGTGCATTTTTTGTTGCCACTCTCACTATTCTGTGGTGCATGTCTTACAATTGTCAGGAAGTTTGAGATCCTATTGAGGTATGAGAAACCTGAGTGGAAGGCCATAGATGTAATTTTAGACAAAACAAAACAAACAAACAACCAAACAAAAAACAGGTCTCAATTTGAGATATATCCAGCCAGCTACAGCTGCTGGGACTTACTGGCCCTACTACATTATTTCCTGAGTTCTTTCCCTGAAAGAGATAAGAATCCTGCTCAGTCAGCTAACCTGCTGCATCACGGCAGGTTTACATACTGAGCAGGAATATGCACTGGGATGAAATACATCAGTCAAGTCCTGGTGATCTTTGTGGTTTCAATATCTGGGCATAACAATATGAGCTAGGGTTCACTGTAAGGTTTTAATCAATGTTATGATTTCCTGAACATTCCTCTAAAATAACCTTGTATGTCATATGCAGTATCTGTAATTTGTACATGGAGATTGTCTTTGGTAAAGTCTTAACAGAGCTCTTCAAATTAAAATTCATCCATTCTTTCTTAACTCTTGTGTTCCTCCATTTGCCACTTTAAGAGATTAGCCTTTTGCCAGGAGAATGAATTCATATGCATCCCCAGAGTGCTTTGTAGATATTAGTCATATGAGGATCCACTGCAATATGTACATTGCAAAGCACCTCCACAGTGACTATAGGTATTCATATTTATTGTGTAAAGTTATATCACATTTTTTTTATCAATCTATCAATTAATTTTACAGTGAGGTATGGGCATTCTGTAATGTAAGTACTCCATTTAGAAATGTGTCTTCATGGTTAGATATTAGTGTTACACCTTAGGACTGAATGAAACAGAAAGACCTGGTAGTAGTAAGGTATGGCCGAGTAGAAGACATATTTTAGGTTCTGGTAACTCTGAGTGTTGCCAGGAAAAAACAATCCCAGCATGCAAGCAAGCTTTATTTATCAGATCTGGAGACACTCGAGAAGTAGAGGCCAGCCATGAACACGTGGAGATAGGGCAAAAAGAATGGGTAAGGGAGGCAGGAAGAGAAGTGTCCCAGAGGGCAACAGAGAAGCAAGAAGGAAGCAAGAGATCCAGAGAGAGGGGAGGGTCCAGCAGCCCCTTTTATACTGAGTCAGCCTACCTGGCTGTTGCCAAGTAACTATGGAGGTGGAATTTAGGCAGAATGCTAACAGGTCTCCCCTGTTAGTAGGAAGAAGACAGGAATTTGGTTTAGGCCGATTCTATTTCCAATAATGATTCTGAAAATTTTCATTTTGAGTAATCTTAAATGTAGTGTTATCAGTTTCTCATTATAGCCAGTGCAGTCACCAATGATTTGATTGCAATATTTAGATCTGAATTTCTAGAATAACTGTTGCTCATTGAAAATAGTTTTTTTTTGTTTTTTGTTTTTTTTTTAACCCAGACTGAAAGCAGTCAGCCTCCAATATCGGTGTGACACGGGGCCACTTATACACGTAGCAAATGTCAATAGTGGATTTCCCACCTAGGGCTTTCGATATTGGATTTTAGGCAGATTCCCAGTGTAACTTACGTATTTTTTTTCCTGTGGAGCTGGTCTCAGCTTGAACCAGAAAAAATTGTTACCCACAGATAGTCTTCCCACTATGATAGCAGTGGCCATGCCTTGCCTAGCATATTGAGATTGTTGTAAACCAGACGCAAGTCTGGTATGACTATTGATAACTCTGCCCCTGCCCCAGATTGCAAATCAGTTTTGACACTATGAATGCTACTCACCAGGGAGTCCAGGTGTTTGATGACAGAGTGAATGATCTGATGTGAGTTGGTTTCTTGAAAAGGTGAACTAGCTTTCTGAGTCACATATTCTCTCCACTCTACATGTTTTTCTGTCCATGAATTTTGTTCTCACTGATGCACTGTGTAGAATTAGGCCTAATTAGAGTGGGAAAATCACTGTTGACCTTTTCTGACTGTATGCTTTAGATTTGTGTCTTTATATCTTTCTTATTCTTTTCTTACATTCTTGAGAGCATTTATACTGAACAATCTCTAATTTTTACCACAGAGCTGTAAAAGTACCTTTTATTCTCATAATGTAATATGTTGTTACCCAAGAAGATTACTGCCTTTGTTAAGCTAGGTCTAGTTTTGGAAGACTCTAGCCTCCCTACAATCTTATCTAAACCTCTGAGATTTGCTGCTGAATAAGCTCCCCCTTTCTTGTTCCTTCTCAACTCTTCACTGCCTGGTTCAACTTAGCTGTTCAGGCTCAAACTCCTCTCCCAGCTGAGCTATTTAATCTGGTTCTTCTCTAAGACACTGAGTTGCTCTGCTTGGCCTCAGTCTTTTCTAATCTTCTGCCTCTGGCTCTTTCTCTTGCTCATTTTGTCTTTACCTGTGCCTAGCATGTTCTCTCTTCCCTTTAAAACACTTCCAGTAAAACTGTTTCCTTCTCCCTCTCTGTTGCTCTACCCTGTCAACTCTACTGTACTGCTGTCCATGAACTCTCCTGTATTCCTCTACTATTCTCTTCTTTCTGTACTGTCTTTCTCTCCATTAAGTACATTGTCTTTCCTCTCTTTCCTCATGAGAGTTGAGCATATCCTATTTTGTCAAATCTTTCTCTGATTTGTCACCTTTTTTGGCACCCAGCTGTATATCACTTTCAAACATGGGTGCTTCCTTCTACATACTCTTCAACCTTCATTATTTGGGTTTGAAGTGACTATTAAGGGCTTGCCTGTATTCCAATCAGAGTGATTGTATGTGTGTTGTTGGGTAGAACCACACGCTAAGTAGAAACAGGTTCAAATATCCCAAAGTAATTTTTCTTTCACTGAGTCTATATCTTTGAGTCTTATGTTGATTAGTTTTGAGTGTTGGAACTATCTTGCATTCTTGATGTAAATTCCTTCCATTTACATATAATTTAGTGACAATATCTGTGTTTGTATATATTCTGGCAAATGCTCTGTAATTTCCATTGCATATATTTGTGTCTGCTTACCAGCTTAGGGTGTAGAGGTAAACCAACTTTGTATGACGTCTCTGTAGTGTTCCTGTTCTTTGCGCTTTATTCAATACTCTCCTTTTGGCATGAGTATGAGGTTTGCCTAAGGAAATGAGAATTCCATGATAATGTGTCCCGTCCTCAGACACTGTTAGAGGAATCTCTTCCAGCTTCAGTGTGAGCACATCCTTGATGTGTGTCCTACTTGTGTAATGTAGGAGGTTGACTTTTTTCACTTATTTCTGGGACTGATCTTGTCTTTTTCGGTTGTAATGGATATGTGTATAACTCTCTTAGAGTATTCCACAATTGTGTCATTGTCATACATTGCAGTGCCCCCCTTTTTAGCTCTAGCTCTCATACATATACAAACATTCTTTTGGTTTAAATAAGCTGAACAATATTTTGTCAGGACTTTAGTGTCTTCAGAGAAACAAGTCTCTTATATTGAACCATTGTATTCTCTTTGAATGTCTATTCATTAATTTCTACATGATCTGATTAATGTCTTTCTCTGTACTATTGGAGAATGACTCATTTTCATGCTTGTAATACCCTATGTACAATATGTGAAATATGTGAAAAAGCCTTTCACATCTAGTGTCTCACTGACAAATTTCTCAGTGTGTCTTTACTGCCCCACTTATGTGCAAGTGTCTTTCTTCACTGTGATGGCGCTAACCCGGATACTCTAAGAAAGTATCCTTTATGCTCTATGAATTCTGTCCCAATGTTTATTGATTTATGTCTCCACAACAGCTAATTAAGAATGAAAAATGGCTCTGCAGTTCAGGGCCCTTCTTACCATATTCAGGTTCAGTTTCCTGTAACTGCCTGGGACTCTTTTCTTCCTTCCAGAACTCTTTTTCCAGAATTTCTGTTAAGGCTGTCTGGGTGCTATAGCTTCTGCCTTTCTGAAGTCTACAGGCTACCTGCAGGCAAAGATAATGTTCCATATAAAGTTAAACTAAATAAATGTTATTTAGAAATTATAAATGATCTGGAAGTATTGCATAGGACACAAGAAACAGCATAGGAAAGAGCATGAGAGGAAATGTGAAGGCTGAATATGTTAGAGGAAGGCTGACCCTTCATATGAACATTTTATCAATTAGGAATGATCACTATGTATGATAAAAATGTTTTGTATCCATGGAGCCCAGAGCTGGAGACTATTATCTTTTCATTGTAATGTGAGAAAAGAAGATTTATCATTGATGATGTATTTAGGCATGAACTCGTATGAGGAGGCACCCTAATTGTGAAGGAATTTATAATACAGGATAATGCTGTTATCCAGCATTATCCATGCTCCTCAACCAAGAAATCTACTATGGAGGGAATGTGAATTGTATCAGATTCCACCATTTTCTTAATGTAAAGTATAACCATGGGACCCAGATCTTAATACTCATCACTGATCACTCAGATGTGATGTAGAAAGAACATGTTCCCCTTTCTAAATAGTTCACAGTCATTAAACAAGACTCATTCATTAGTAAAATTAATTGGATTATATGTTACATGTTCAGATATGGCTGAGATTTGAAGAACATTTGTTGTTCTTGCACAGGACCAGGATTGGGTGTTTAGCACCACACCATGTTCCATAACCACCTATACTTCCAGTTTGTGCGAGTCTGACCTCCTATTCTGATGTCCATTGATACAAAGAATGCAACTGAGGCACATACATACACATGTGAGAGACCCAAGCTCAATATTTTTAGACCCCTCGCTAGCCTAGCACAGAATAACTTGTTTTTCCACTCTCAGCTTGAGAAACCATTGACACATCTAATGAGTGCCCCAGGAACTAGCTCACCACATTCTTAACACACCTAGTGACTCACCCAATGTTTAATCACACATTGCTCCAAGAATGTTTGCTCAAGCTAATCTGTAACCTTCCATTAAGACAGGAACTTTTGCCTACTCCTTGTGGTTTTTCCTTTATATACCTCCAGCTGCAATTACTCAGGGTTGATCTCCTCTGACCCCAGTGCACTGGTTCCCCGTCACCCCAATAAACCTTGCTTGCGTCAAGAAAGGTCTCCTGTGAATTTCTTGGGTGTCGCCTTATCCTGAGACTTCAGTGAGGGTCTCCCAAAATTGGGGGTCTTTCACATGCAGGAAGAACATTTACAAATAAAACTAAACAAAATAAAATAAAAATGAACAAATTGAATCTTAAAATTGTGTAAATACAGTTTAGAAGAATAGTGTGACATGCTTCTGCGTATGTGTGGGAAGGTCTTTGCTCAAGGCTTAGGGAATAGAAGAATTTTTTATCTTCTTCAGTTAAGAGCCCATGTATTAGCTAACAATGGATCTGCTTTTTGGAAGTTTG
Source organism: Apodemus sylvaticus (assembly GCF_947179515.1). Lineage (NCBI taxonomy): Eukaryota > Metazoa > Chordata > Mammalia > Rodentia > Muridae > Apodemus > Apodemus sylvaticus. Next base: position 159,719,063 of record NC_067474.1, read on the forward strand.
TAGAGAAAGCAGGAAGAAGGCAGATCTAAGAGAGGATATAATCACAGGAAAGAGTTTAAAGGGATGCTCTTTGTTTCTGTAAGATCCTGAACATTAATCTCTCAGTAGCTAGATTCTCCTAAACTTCCAGCATGATCAGTCTGTATTAATGTAACCTACAATGGTTTAGCAATCACATGATGTTTTAGACAGATTTTTATGAGCTGAGTTGTATCATTCTACCTTTTAAATATGTTCAGATAAGTTTCAATTGATAAAGGATCTCACTCAAAGTTTTGCATGCATGTAAAGCAGAGACAAGTCCATCCTGAAGGAAGAGTAAGTTAGAAAGCAACACTTTGCTTCAGAACAGTGTACATTAGAGAATGGCTGTAAGTAGATATGAAGACAAGTTTATCATATTGAAGATATTTTCCATGTAAATGGCACCATTGCAGTGTAAGACCCCCAAAAACTGAGGGTGCCCCAACACCCCACACCTCGGAAGGCGACACCCAAATCACTCGTGAGAAATGGTCTGGATGCAATAGCATGAAGATTTCTTTATTCCAGAATTCTCGGTTCCACAGCCATACACCGCGCAGGGGTAGAGGACTGAGGAGCCTGTGCAACTGAAGTCAGGGGTATTTAAAGGGGCAAAAGCACAAGACAAGGGTTGGAGGACACAATTCACAAGGCTAGTGGTGGAGGACAAAACATGCATGGAATGGGGAAAGACAGAATGAGGAAGTAAGGAAGGTTAGAGTTTATCTGGAGCAAACGACCTTGGGGCTTTGTATAGTTAAACATTGGAACTAGAACCGGGTGGGCTATCTTTCTCAAGCTGAAAGCAGAAAAACAATTTACTCTGTGCTGGGCTAGTTGTTTAGAGGCCTAAAAACATTGAGTTGGGGGTCCCTCAGCAGGATGTGTTTTTCTGCAACAAAGTACAATACACTTGGGAAATACAAGCACTGTTTCTGCAGGTCGAATGAAATAAGATAGATTCTAAGTTATGTTCTAACACCTAGAAATACTGACAAGAGTTTTCAGACAGGCTTTAAGTATTCCAATCCCTACCTCTGTGTTTAGTTCAGTAGTTTTTCTACAAATGTCTTTCAACATCTGTAGTGTTTTGTTCATTAGCACTTAAAAAAGTTAAGATAATAAAGCACTATGTATTCTATCTCCAGAGATTTTTTTGCCTGTTAAGTATCTTCTTTTGATGAGATCTTTCTATTATCACTTGTCCTGTAGGATTATGTGATATTCCTGGAACATATTTTATGTTATAATATGTAAAAATTTGCTTCATTTTATCAGAGTTTTATGCTGGACCATTGTCTGTTTTCATTTGTATGGGTATTCCCTTAAGGCCAAGACTTCTAAGTAGTGTGTAATTACAGAATCAGCATTTGCCCATTTTAATCCTGAATATGTGTTTATAGTATGATGCACATATTTCACTTTACCAAACTCTGTAAAGTGGAAAACATCCATTTGCCAAATATCATTTCTTTGGTTACCCTTAGGGTTAGTTCCTGTAGGTAATGGAGTTTGGTTATATAATGAGTAGGTAGGGCATTGTCTCACATTTTCCTTGCCTTGTTGCCAAGTGATAGAGAATTCTTTCTCTAAATCTTTGCTGCTAACATGGTGATTTTTATGAAATTCCAAACCCTGTAGTACACTTCCTTTCAAGAGCTGGTCAATTTCATTATTACCTTGTGCCAGAGGACCTGGCAAACCTATCAGGAATCTTATGTGTGTTCTATGTAGTGGGTGACTCCTATTAGTGATTGTTGTTGTAGCTGTAGTGAAGTCAATTCAGAATCATTCTGAATAAGTTCAGCAGTCTCTATTTGTAAAGCAATACCTTCTGTATTTTGTGAGTCAATCATTATATTAAGAGACTCTTGAGCCTGGTGGTGGTGGTGCACACTTTAATCTCAGCACTTGGGAGCTAAGAGTTATTTATTACTATGGTTGGTGTTTGTTTGAATTTGTAATCTGGTAGAAGGAGGAGCCTGACAGGCAGCATGCACATTGTGGGAGCTGATGTAACTGTTCTCCTAGGCGTGGAAAACTTGAAGTATAAGAAAAGTAAGCAGTGGCACGGCCACACACACATGTGTGCCTGTGGGAATTGGCTCCCAAGTCCACACGACCAGTGGGAGAGGCCCACAGGAGAAGGTAGCAGCTGCTATGAGAGAAACAGCAAGGTATAGAGGAGCTGAGCTGGGCGTGGGCTGCGGTCCGGCTGCGGTTGGCAACAGCAGGAGAAATCTGCGCCATGACCTGCCCGTAGGAACAACAGCGGCACCGACAGAAGTGGCGCAACTCTGAGAGTGGTGGAGGTTGTGCCTGCAGGAATTGGGCATCCAATGGTATATCCTAAATGAATATACCATTGTGGGCACTGATTGATAAACAGTGATGTTTATAAACATTTGTTGTCTTGATCACTTGCAGCCAGTTACCTAATCCTTTTTAAAACTGTTAAGATTTCTGTACACTATCCCATTCCTTCCCCATGTGACTATTCCCTCAAAGTTCTATAAAAACTGCAAAGCTCTTTCTTTCTTTTTTTTTTGTTTTTGTTTTGTTTTTTTGTTTTTTGGATTTGCTTTTTTCAAGACAGAGTTTCTCTGTATAGTCCTGGCTGTCCTGGAACTCACTCTGTAGACCAGGCTGGCCTTGAACTCAGAAATCCGCCTGCCTCTGCCTCCCAGAGTGCTGGGATTACAGGCATGTGCCACCACCGCCTGGTGCAAAGCTCTTTCTTACTGCCAGCCAGGATTATATAAATAGGCATCAGAGAGATACATACAAAGTACACAGATAGACACATACACAGAGACAAAGGGAGACACAGGGAGAGATACACAAGACAGCCTTCCAACTTCAGTCACATTAAAACTCTTGCAAGAGCAACAGGATCTAAGGCACAGGGAACATGAAGTATAGAATTCAAAGTAGGACTCACATTTAGTTAAATGCCTCTGAAGGAATGGTGTTTATTTCTTTTTCCTTTTTTTTTTTTTTCCAGTTTTTCGAAACAGGGTTTGTCTGTGTAGCCCTTGTTGTCCTGGAACTCACTCCATAGACCAGGGTGGCCTTGAACATCCACCTGCCTCTGCCTCCCAAGTGCTGTGATTAAAGACATGCATCACCACTGCCCAGTGGTGTTTATTTCTTAACTCAACTCAGATACATTTTTAATCACCAATGTGTTTAATCTATTTACATATGCAGAATCAACTAGCTTGTGAGATCATTTTTTTTGTGTAAACATAATTTGGGGAAGAATAAAACTCACCACACACACACACACACACACACACACAAACCAAGAAGCCCTGCCCTCTGAAAGGTGTCCATGAGCTCAGAAATCTGTACTTTAAAGACAGACCCCTCCCCCCACCATGTCTGGCCTTGTGTTTCTGAGCTCTCACCTTGATGCTGAAATGAAATCTATTTTATCCTGTCACAATCAACAGTTACTGAACCCTAAGTCTCCTGAAAATTCTGGAACTTTTACTTATGAAAAGAGTTGATTTCCTAGCTAGAATCTCTAAAGAGACTTGGGTAATTCTGGAGTGTCCTTTCCAGAGCATATGCATATGTGCATGTGTATATATAGTCTATTATAGAGAACAACCACATAACCATCTGCAAAAATGACTAAATAGTACAGTCTGTATTGTAGTTCTATTTCTAGTTTTCTATCTTTCTTTTCTTTCTTCTTTTTTTTTTTTTTTTAGAAAAATGTAAGCAGTGCACTCAGCAGTCAGTTGATGTTAATATTGAATTAGTTTTGAGACTCTGAAATAGCAGATGCCCATTGAAAACAAAGTTTCTTTTAGGCACACTGCAATCAGCATCAGGATGTAGCAAAGGCCATTCATACATGAAGCACATTTAAGTAGTGGATTCCCTCCTAGAGCCTGTGACCTCCCTGTTGTATTTTAGCCAGATTCTCGGTTGAATCTATCTATTTCATTTCCGCAGGGGGTGGCCTCAGCTTGAACAAGAAAGTTTTCTGTTACCACAGATAGTGTTGCCTCTATGATACCAGTGGCAATGCCTTTCCTGGCAGATTGAGATTGTAGATCACAGGATGCAAATCTGGGTCTAGCCTTGGATAACTCTGCCTCCTGCCCCAGACTGCAGAGCAGTTTTGACACTGTGAATGTTACCACCAGAGTCCATCCACTATATTTGTTGACACAGTGAATGATCTGAGCTGAGTTGTTTTTCTCCAGAAGCTGCACTTGCTTTCTGAATCTCATATGCTGTCCAGTCTAAATGATATTTAGTCCTAGGTATAAGGTATATATCACATCTCCCTCAAGGCTACTGTTTGTATTAACTGAGAAACAATGACCTAGAGAGGTAGACTCTGAGATAAATTTAATAATCTGGCACTTTTCTTCCCCCCTCCCCCCCCAGACAGTGTTTCTCTGTGTAGCACTGGCTGCCCTGGAACTCACTCTGTAGACCAGGCTGGCCTCGAACTCAGAAATCCGCCTGCCTCTGCCTCCCAAATGCTGGGATTACAGGTGTCCACCACCCCGCCCCGCCTGGGAATCTGGTACTTTCAGGTGTGGTCTGGCATTACTTCTACCTCAGGTCACCAAGCTACTTGCTACATCAATTTCCTCACTTCTGGTCACAAAAGTGTGCTCTTCTCTTCCATGGAAGAGAAAACCCTGTGGATTTATTTAAGTGCCTGTTTACAGCAGTGCTTATCTTTGACCCCAAGTATTTTTTGCCCTCTACAGATATGATACAGTTTATGGATGTTTGTAGTTCTTAGGATATTAATGTTGTATTAATGTAAATTGATACACAGTGAAACAATGTTTTGTAGAATATAAATTCTGTTGTTCATATATACAAAGTTTGATTATATTTCTTGACTCTATAGACATAAAATATTCAAGTACTGTTGATATAATCTCAGCATTCAGAACATTGGGGCAGGTGTATTCCTCTTCATTTGAGGCCAGACTAGTTTATATCAAAGGGGCATTACAACCTGTGGGCCTGAATTTCCTCTTGTGTCCTGTATTGTCTCTACACAAGGGTTGAGGTGAATTTCCTAAACATATATGCAGGCGTGTCTAGGTATTTTCAAGTTTTGATTGCTATAATGAGAGAGAATTAATGCTAGCAGGCTCTTGATATTGTCATTTCTATGGCCCATCACCCGCCTTACACTTGTAAACACTTGTCCTTTCATACCTGCTGAGATACTTGATTGAATTAGAAATTTTTCATTATAAAGCACCATTGTATGGCTGTAAATATTTAACATTAACCAAGCAAATTTATACTCTCCTTTGATTTAAAGCTGAGGTATATGTAGTCTTTAATGTAAATGCAGCATTCAGAACTGTGCCTTCATAGGCTTAGTTATTAACGTTACACCTTAGGTTTGAATGAAGTCAGGATTGCATATTTTAATTAATTTTATGGATGCCAGAATATTTTTTCTGACATAGCATCATAGTCTTAGCTGTAATTTGTATACCAGGAGAGTATCTTTGCAAAAAGTCTTTTTTTTTTTTTTTTTTTTTTGGTTTTTCGAGACAGGGTTTCTCTGTGTAGTCCTGGCTGTCCTGGAGCTCACTCTGTAGACCAGGCTGGCCTCGAACTCAGAAATCCGCCTGCCTCTGCCTCCCAAGTGCTGGGATTACAGGAGTGCGCCACCACGCCCGGCTGCAAAAAGTCTTAATAAATCTCCTCGAATTCAAATTCACTCATGCTTTCTCAACTCCCCGTTCTTCCATTTGCCATTTCAGTTCCCTTTCTCCTGGGAAGTGAATAGGTATCCTGAGAGAGCTTTGTAGATATTTGTCATATGGGAGACCAGTGCAGATTTGATTGAATTAGAAAATTTTCATTATAAAGGCTGTAAATATTGACATTAATCAAGCAAAATTTTACTCTCCATTAATTTAAAACTGAGGTATATGCAGTCTTGGATGTAAATACAGCATTCAGAAATGTGACTTCATATGCTTAGTTATTAATGTTACACCTTAGGTTTGAATGAAGTCAGGACTGCAACAAGGTATGGCTAAGGAGAAGATATATTGTAGCTTCTGTTTACACTGAGTGTCACCAGAGAAAGCCTAGCTCCAACACGTGGGCAACCTTTATAAAATTTAACATCATGACCAAGACATGGTCTTTGTTTACATGCTACAGACAGTTATATAGGTCATTCCAGTTTCCTCTGAGACTTTATTATTTTCCAAACACATGCAACCCGCAGCATTCCAAGACAAGGTAACTTTTTTGGGCTGGTGGTTATTAAAGTTAATTTTTGGCTTTTCAGTCTGAGGGAGGAAGCAGTCAGAATATCTATCTGGTTGGGTACAGACTGAACCAAGTCTTGAAATGGGGAGGGTCATTGAGGGTAAGCAAGGAGGGTGGAGGGGCCGGCCAAGAGAGGAACCAAGAGCCAAGACAATGCTGAGTCTACAAAGTCTACATTGACATGTTAATAGGCACCCCGGTTAGGCATTCCTCTTGAATTTCTTTGAAACCTTCTGAGGATTAGCCCAGCATCCTGTGAGAGCATGATATCAGGCCAAGATGTTTTTATTGTTATAAAACTAAGTATAGATTAAGACAAAATTAGACAGCTCCTTTGAAATAATTATGATTGCTCATTCACTTAAGAAAAATGTGTCCTGGGCTCATGAAAAGCACTCTGCCCATGCACATTCATGGTTTATTGAGTTCTGCAATGTAGACTTTTTGCAGGTGTGGGAATGCATTGACCCTGTACCAAGGGCGTTATTTTAAAAACCTCTTGTTAGAGAAGTTGAACAGTCTGGATTCTGTGCATTGTAATTTGCTTTTTTCTTTTACATTCTTCCTTGCTTCTCTTCTGAGTGGATGGGAAAAAGACTCTGGATTTGTGTTAGTTATGTGACTGACACTCACATCTCTAGGGTAATCTGAAATCCTCAGATAAAAAGAAACATTTTCATGATACCTTCTCTTTCCTTCATGTATATCCTTTTTCCTAGTGTCAGCATCTTTCATCTTTGTCTCATGAAACATTCCAGATTCTTTTTGATCAATATTTTCCCATTTTCTGGTCTCTATATGCTCCAATAAAACCGCACAACTATAAATCAAAGGTAAGAGCCCTGAATGGAAAGGGTAAGGAGTCTCAAGGATCCAGGTGTGTTAGAAGGATTGAACTAAGGGTCGGGTGTGTCTCACCTGTCAGTAGAAAGAGAACATGAATTTGGTTATGTGAGATTCTATTTCATCTATGATCTTGGAAAATTTCACTGAAAATATTATTAGATGTGATGAGGATTTCCCATGGTAGGCAGTGGAGTCACCAGTCAGTTGATATCAACATTTGATTAGTTTTGAGTCTTTGAATTAGCAGCTGCCCATTGAAAACAAAATTTCTTTTAGCCAGACTGAAATCAGGATCAGGCAATGGGTGTGACAAGGGCAATTTTTCATGAAGCAAGTATCAGTAGTGTTTTCCCTCCTAGGGCTTGTGACCTTCCTTATTGGATTTTAGCCAGATTCTCAGTTTAATCTGTATTTTTCCCCCCTGAGGAGCTAGCTGGGCTCATCTAGAACAAGAAAAAAATCTTTTGTTACCCACAGAGCATCTTGCCACCATGTTACTAGTGGCCATGCCTTACCTGGAATATTATGATTGTAGCACACCAGATACAGAACTGGGTATGGCCTTTAATAACTCTGCCTCCTGCCCCAGTTTGCATAGCAGTTTTTGCCACTGTGAATGCTACCACCATAGACTCCATCCAGGCTATTTGTTGACAGTGAATGATCTGATCTGAGTTGTTTTTCTCCAGAACATGCAGTTGCTTTCTGAATCACATATTCTGTCCAGTCTAAATGATATTTGGTCCTTCAGTTGTGTTCTCACTGATGCACTGTGTTGAATTATTCCTGATTAGAGTAGAAGAATTACTGTTGATCTTTTCTCTACTGTTTGGTTGAGTCTCTTTTCCTTAGTATTCTGAGGTCTGTTTCTTCTCTTACATTCTAGAAAGCTTTTATACTGAGCAGTGTTAGGTTTTCCACAGGGCTGTAAAGTAACTTTTATTTTCCTAATGTAATTATCGTCTGGGAGGCTTACTGCCTCTGTCCATTTATCTAGGCCTAGGCCTGAAAGACTCAGCCTCTAAACAATCTATCTTATCTAGACCTAGAGTGTTTTCTGACTATGAAATTCCCTGCTGAATAAGCTCTCCCTTTTTTGTTCATTCTCAACTCTTAACTTGCTGGTTCTTCTTAGCTGTTCCAGCTCAAACTCCTCTCCCAGCTGACTCTTTCAATCTGGTTCTTCTCTGAGACATTGAAATGCTCTGCTTGGCCTTAAATTAAGTGTGCTAATCTTATATGTACTAATTCTATTCTGTACTAATATAAATCTGTTATGTACTAATTCTCTGTACATATTAGTGACAACAGATTGGAACTTATGTTGACATTTTTTGGTTTTAGAGTACTATATTTTGTATGCAAGCAGTTTAAAGTTTGATTTTCCTCTGATAAATTGATGTTGATACAATCATTACAATGATTGCTTTTAAAATTTTAAGATAGGAAAGAAATCTATAGAAAGTGTTATGTTACACAATGTAACGGTTATCGTTGGAAATTTTACATGTCATAGGTTAGCCATTATTTACCAACTTTCAAGAATATAATCTTGTTTAAGAAGGTGAAATATTAATAATAGGTACACAGTCACAATGTAACATTAAAATATGCACTGAGCCCCTTTTTACAAAGGCTGAAATCAGCAAGGCGCTAACTTGCTTAAATGTGAATTACTAACTTCTAAAACTGTAATTTGATTCACATGTTTTCAGATTGAGTTGAGTTGTTTCTTATTACAATATTTGTGTGCAAAAGTGTATATTTTTCAGTTCACATTCATGTTTTTAAAATCTTATTAATGCTTGAAAAATTTAAAGATTGTTTATCTTACTGGATGTAAATTTTTATTAAAGAATTGCACTTATGAAAAAGCAAAAAAGAAAAAAATTTCTGGGCCTTCTATTTCTCTTGCTCATTGTGTTTTTAACTGTGACTGTGATGTTATCTTTTCAGTGTGACAATATAAAATCTCTGAGTAAAGATTTTCAATATTTTCCGTTTTCAGGTCTCTATGTGCTCCAACAAATGTGCATAACTATAAATCAAAACTAAGAGCCCTGAATGGAAAAGGCCAAGGAGTCTCAAGGATCCAGGTGTGTTAGAAGGATTGAATAGGGGGTGGGGTGGGGCTCACCTGTCTGTAGAAAGAGGACATGTATTTGGCTTTTGGAGATTCTAATTCATCTGTGATCCTGGAAAATTTCACTGAGAATATTATTAGATGTGATGAAGATTTCCCATGGTAGGCAGTGCAGTCAACAGTCAGTTGATGTCAGTATGTGATTAGTTTTGAGGCTCTGAATTAGCAGCTGCCTATTGAAAGCAAAGTTTCTTTTAGCTGGACTGAAATTAGCTTTAGGGGATGGATGTGACAAGGGTCATTTACACATGAAACAAATATCAATAGTGTTTTCCCTCCTCTAGGCCCTGTGACCTTCCTCATTGGATTTTAGCCACATTCTCAGATTAGTCTATGTTTTTTCCGCTCCCCTGAGGAGCTGGGCTCATCTAGAACCAGAAAATCTTCTGTTAACCACAGAGCGTCTCACCACTATGATACTAGTGGCCATGCCTTACCTGGCAGATTGAGATGGTAGATCACAGGATGCAAATCTGGGTCTGGCCATGGATAACTCTGTCCCCTGCCCCAGTCTGCATAGCAGTTTTTGACCCTTTAAATGCTACCACCAGAGAGTCCATCCATGATATTTGTTGACAGAGTGAATGACCTGAGCTGAGTTGTTCTTCTCCAGAAGTTGCACTTGCTTTCTGAATCATGTATTCTTTCCAGTCTAAATGTTATATAGTCCTTGTATTGTGTTCTCAGTGATGCAGTGTGCTGAATTAAAAGGATAGAAAATAATACAGGCTAACTCTAATGACCCCAAGAAGTTAGAAATTTAAAATGCTATCTCACTTTGTTAGAAACTAGGTAAAAGGTCACATTCCAGAGCCCGCCCTTTGTTTAGACCTAGCAGAAAGGCCTTGAATAGGTGATCCTGGCCCCACTAGGTAACTGGAAATGGGCTAAGCTTATCTTGCTTCTGTAAACTGCTTATGCCATTATCCCTATGCAGGAGTACATGCTGCATTCAAGAAAATAGAAAACTAATTGGTCCTATGAGCTTGGGCTCCGATAATTTAAACTGATTGGTCTAAAAGTGGTACAAATCAATTGGCTTGCATTTCGCGGGCTCTCCATACTAAGAAATGATTGGTTTGTGATTCTCGGGCTTTGTCGTAAACTTATAAAAGCTGTCCCAATTTGGCACTTGTGACCCACAGTTCTCTAGCCCTGCGCGGGTGTACGGCTGTGGAACCCAGAATTCTGAAATAAAGAAATCCTTATGTTATTGCATCGAAACCGTTTCTCGAGAGTGATTTGGGTGTCGTCTTTCTGGGCGAGGGGTGCTGGGGCTCCCTCGGTTTTTTGGGGTCTTACAGGTTTAGTCCTGATTAGAGTGGAATAATTACTGTTGATCTGTTCTCTACAGTTTGGTTTAGATTTGAGTCCCTTTCTCTTAGTATTCTGAGGTATGCTTTTTTTCTTCTTACATTCTAAAAAGCTTTTATACTGAGCACTCTCAGATTTTTCTACTGAGCTATAAAAGTAACTTGTATTCTCCAATTCTACTTGTCGTCTGGGAGGCCTATTTACTTAGGCCTAGTCCTGGAAGCTTCTAGACTCTAAACAATTTTACCTAGACTTAGAGTGCTTTCAGCTTCTGAAATTTCCTGCTGAATAAACTTCTACTTTCTCTGTTTTTGTTCAGTGCAGGCTGATGTTAGAGAGAGGACTCAGATTATACTCATATTCCTTTCCACACTAAATTGTCACTCCATGCTCTCAAGTCTATAGAAATGTTGACAAGATTCCTGGCATCATTTTACTTTTAATGTATTTTTATGTGCTTTAGCATTGTCTATAATGGGGTTGTATTAATTTCATCTTTGTGCTTTTCAAACCCTGTGAAATTTCAAGAAGAGTCCCAATATTTGAAACTTGGAGAAGAACAACAAAAGGAATGAGTGCTTCTCTGGTAAACACTCCACAGGTCAGTGTGCTGTCTACATTTGTTTTAGAATTCTCTTTATCAGTCAAACCATTCAAAAGCTTTATTATCTACATGTGGTAATGTTATTTAAAGGGCTTATTTTCTAAGATCTTCATTTTCTTCTGACATAAAGAAAATTTAATGTTTAAGACTTTTACAACACCATGCTATTTTCACGGGATTTTCTACTGTTAGGCCATTCAATTTCCATGGACTGAAGATTGCAGGTTTCAAAGAGAATCTATTGTAAATGATTCTCAAAAACTCTATCGATAGCTAATTTGTACATTGGATGGAGTTCTTATATTACTGTGGAAGGAAAGTCTCATTTGTCACAGAAGTTGCTTTTCAAAGGTTGTTAGGGTTCCAGACAAAAGCTTGTGATTGTGGGTATTGAAATGTGTGGACACTGATGTCGTGTGCAATGTATGGAAGAGAACAATTTGTAGAAGGATAAAATTATAAGAGCCTCACTGTCTTCAATCCTAATCGCAAATATATTAGATCACTAGAGGAACAGATGATGGCAGAAAGAGGAAAGAGTGTCTCTCTTTTGCCATAACAGTTCTGTGTTTGTGAGCAGATGCAGATTGCAGTATTCTTTTTTTTTTATTTTACAAATTGTTTGTCTTTTTTTTTTTTTTTACCCGTCAGATTTCATTCCTCCATACTCCCTATCCACCATCTGAGTGCTCCCCATTCCATTCCTTCTCCCACACTCCCCACCCCGACCCTCCACCCAACCAGACCTCTAAACTCCCTGGTGCCTCTAGTCTTTTGAGGATTAGGTTCCTCTTCTCTGATTGAACCCAGCCACAGCCCTCCTCTTCTGTATGTGTTGGGGGCCTCATATCAGCTTGTTTATGCTGCTTTGTTGGTCCAGTGTTTGAGAGATCTCAGGGGTCCAGCTTAATTGAGACTGCTGGTCCTCCTACAGGATTGTCCTCCCACTTAGATTCTTCCAACATTTCCCTGATTTAACCAAAGTGGTCAGCAGCTTCTGTCCATTGGTTAGGTTCAAATACCTGCATCTGACTCTTTCAGCTGCTCGTTGGGTCTTGTGGAGGGCAGTCATGCTAGGTCCCTTTTTGTGAGCACTCCGTAGCCTCAGTAATAGTGTCAGACCTTGGGACATCCCCTTGAACTGGATCCCACTTTGGGCCTGTTGCTGGACCTTCTTTTTCTCAGACTCCATTTCCATCCCTGCTGTTCTCTCAGACAGGAACAAATATGGGTCAGAGTTTTGACTGTGGGATGGCAACCTCCTCCCTCACTGGATACCCTGTATTCCTGATGGAGGTGGGCTCTATAAGTTCCTTCTCCCTACTGTCATGCATTTCATCTAAGGTTCCTCCCTTTGAGTCCTGAGTGTCCTTCACCTCCCAGGTCTCTGCATTCTGGAAGGTCCCTTTAGCCCCCTACCTCCTGAGGTTGCCTGTTTCCATTCTTTATGCTGGCGCTCAGGGATTCAGCCCATTTTCCTCACCCAATACCTGATCAGGATCCCTTCTTCCTTGAGTGAGGTAACCCAGACTCAAAAGGTGAATCATGGTATGCACTCACTAATAAGTGGATATTAACCTAGAAAACTGGAATACCCAAAACATAATCCACACATCAAATGAGGTACAAGAAGAAAGGTGGAGTGGCCCCTGGTTCTGGAAAGACTCAGTGAAGCAGTATTCGGCAAAACCATAACGGGGAAGTGGGAAGGGGTGGGTGGGAGGACAGGGGAAGAGAAGGGGGCTTACGGGACTTTCGGGGAGTGGGGGGCTAGAAAAGGGGAAATCATTTGAAATGTAAATAAATTATATCAATAAAAAAATTAAAAAAAAAAAAACAAAAGAAACAAAAAAACAAAAAAAGGATCCCTTCTTCCCCTCCCCCCCCAGCCTCCCCATCCTCTTTACCTCCCAGATCCATCCCTTCCTACTTTGATTGCTTTCTTCTCTCTCCTAAGTGGGACTGAGGAGTCCTCATTTTAGCCCATCAGCTTTGTGACCTTTTCAATTCTATGGACTGTATTTTTTGGGGGGAGTGGGGGGGGAGGGGGGAATTGCATGCGACACAGTGATCATGGGTGTGTTTACACCTGAAACCTGTTTGTGTCAAGAGAGATACTTACTGCCCAGTGAGGTGCTCAATTAGTTCTCAATTTAGAAATGACTATTTCTCTTTGTTTTTTGGTATATAAGTTTATTTCTGGATCTTCCATTCTATTCCATTGTCCTACCTGCCTGTCTCTTTAACAGTACCATGTGGTTTTTATTACTATTGCTTTGTAGGAGAGCTTGAGGTCAGGGATGGTGATTCCCACCAAAATTCTCATTATATTGAGAATAGTTTTTGCCATCCTGGAATTTTTGTTATTCCAGATCAATTTGGAAATTGCTCTATCTCTATGAAGAATTGAGTCAGAATTTTGATGGATATTGCATTGAATCTATAGATTGATTTTGGTAAGATGTCCATTTTTCCTCTATTAATCCCGCCAATCTTGAGAATGGGAGATCTTTCCATCTTATGAGGACTTCTTCTTTTATCTTTTCAGTGAAAGAGTGGACAGCCTTGACTAGTCCCTGATTTTAATTGGAGTGCTTCAAGTTTCTCTCCATTTAATTTGAAGTTGGCTATTGGTTTGTTGTATATTGCTTTTATTATGTTTCATTATGGGCATTGAATTTCTGATCTTTCCAAGATTTATAACAAGTAGGGATTTTGTCAAAGGCTTTTTAAGCAGCTAATGAGATGATCATTTGGTATTTTCTTTGAGTTTGTTGATACAGTGTATTATGTTGATGGATTTCTGTATATTGACCCATCCCTGCATCCCTGAGATGAAGCCTTCTTGATCATGATGAACGATCATTTTGATGTGGTCCTGGTTTTTGTTTGCTAGTATTGTTATTCAGTACTTTTGCATTGATATTCATAAGGGACATTTGTCTTTCTTTGTTGGGTAGCTGAGTGGTTTAGGTATCAGTGTAACTGTGGCTTCATAGAATGAATTAGGTAGTGTTCCTTCTGATTCTACTTTGTGGAATAATTTGAAAAGTATTGCTATTAGGACTTCCTATAATGTCTGATAGAATTCTGCAATAAACCCATCTGGCCTGGACCTTTTTTGTTGTTGTTGGGAGATTTTAATGACTGCTTCTATTTGTTTTGGAATTTTGGAATTTGTTTGGAATCTACAAACTGTGTAGATGGTTTGTCTGATCCTAATTGATCCTCCTTGAACTTGGTACCTGTCTAGACAACCTATTTCAACTAAATTTTCAAGTTTTGATGAATATAGTCTTTTGTTATAGGATCTCATGCCTTTTTTTAAATTTCCTCTATTTCTGTTGTTATGTCTCCTTATGTTTCCTCTTCCCTGAAATGAGGTGTTACATAGGGAAAAACGGAAGGGCTTTATTGATGTTTTTATTATTCTTCTGAAAATCTTAATTATATAATTGTTCATTTGCATGTTTTTATGTACACATTATGCCCCCAGATCCCTGGGTTCAGTTCCAAACCCTTGAGACTGAAGTCACAGCAAGTACATTTGCCTCTGTCATTTTTTTCATGCCCCAGATTTATAGTTCTGATGACAATTTCTAGTAGACATTATATATAACCTGTGTATTGTAGTTTTTGTAAGATAAAGCAAGAATTGAAAGTCATACTTATCCATGCAAGCTACCATTCTGATATACAAATTAGGTCATATTCCAAAGAAAGAAAATTGTGTTATATTACAAGATTGAGATGTTCAATAAAGTCAATTCCATAAGGAATAAAGTATTTCACATTTCTGAAGTGTTACCATGGTTTTCCCTCAATTTGAAACAAGATTTAACCAAAGAAAATGATTCTATTTCGTTGAAATGCATCTTGTCTTATGCTGTTTATTTACACATACATACCTAAGTATTACGTTGTGAAAGACCATATGGAAAGTACGAAGTTTTTATTATGTGTATTTTTGCCAGCTTTTATTTAACGTTAAAACATGTAATGCTCTCTAATAGAGGTTTTTCTAATTTTTTAAATAGATTATTTACTTATTTCATGTATGTGAATACACTGCCTCAGTCTTTAGACATACCAGAAGACGGAATTGAATCTCCAATAAAGATGGTTGTGAGTCACTATTTGATTGCTGGGAATTGAACTCCGGACGTCTGAAAGAGCAGTCAGTGCTCTTAACAGCTGAACCATCTCTCCAGCTTTGGTTTATTCTTTTCTTTATTTCTATTTTTCCTTTTTTCCTTTTATTCGATACAGGGTTTCTCTGTTGGGGTTTCTCTGTCAACTCCTGGCTGTTCTAGAACTAACTCTGTAGACCAGGCTAGCATTGATCTCTACTGCCTCTGTATCCCAAGTGCTGGGGTTAAAGGCGTATACAAACACTGCCTTGCCATCCCTGGTTTTTTTTTTTTTTTTTTTTTTTTTTTTTTTTCTTAATACTTAGTTGTGAATCTACTTTCGTAAAATAATTTGTCTAAATATTTGATTCTATATGTCATTTTTAATGTTTAATGTATAACCTGACTTTGTAGTCCTCTTCCATTTAAGGAAAAAACTCTGACATTTAGTCCATCCATTAGTTTTCTATGTCATATTCTATCTGTTTATTGTAGAAAGTTTGTAGTCTTTTATCTAGGTGTCAAAAAGTTAAATAGATAATGCTACAAAACAGTCATGTGAGACCCAGCTTCACACAGGATTGAATAAGTGTCCATATTTGAGCAAGGTGCATATTATAGATTTGAAAACATATTTTTCCTCATCATAACTTGACCATTTGTGATGTGACACAGGTATTCTGCTTAATATCAATGCATATTTCATAAAGGTACTTTAACTGAATATACATATCAAATGTATACGGTATATTCTGAGAATGCTTGCTCCTTTTAAGATGATTCTATCATTCATTCTCAGAGGTATAAAAACAAGGAAGGCTATGACTATTTAAGTAAAGTATATTTTATTAGAGTTAACATCTTTTTTGTATAATGTATGTTGGTTTCGTTTGCCTTAAATTATGCATATGTGTTGTATATTCATCCTGTCAGTAATGTTCAGCAGAAATCATTGGACTTTAAAGAACTGGGTTAAAAAAATCCATGGAGTAGTGCCATGAGGTTGTGGGAAAATCATTTTATAATATAGGACTTTAAAAAGATAGTGTACATTCCCAACAGCAAACCATATTTCTGAATGTAGTGCTTGTGGAAAAACTTTCATTTGCTGCTAAGGTCTCAGAAAGCCACAGAAAATTCATGAATGTGAGAGCCTTAATAAATGTGAACATTATAGTGAGCTGTTGTATAGACTGTCTATGCATGAGCAGCAATTCATACTTTCAGACACATCTCTATTAAACTTTTAGAAAACATTTGTCCTTCAATATTTTCCTTTTTTCATCTGTATCAGTAAGTATCTCCTATTTTTTCTGCCATTTTATTAACGTAGGAAAATGATATTGTCCAGTAGCATTTAAGTAGTTTTCCATTACAGGGTTTGTTAACCTTCAATGATGTGTCTTTGAACTTCTCACTGGAGGAATGGGAATGTCTCAATTTTGCTCAGCGGTCATTGTACATAGATGTAATGTTGGAGAATTACAACAATCTATTGTTTTTGGGTAAGTTTCTACTTCTTTTTGAATTCCTGAATCTTTATTTGAATTTCCTTACATTATGTTTATGTAAACTCTCTGAAATGTCAAGAGACCACTAGACTAAGGGAAGTTCTGGTTAGAATCACAGATTTTTCATGGGATTTCCCTCTCAGTTCTATGATTTCTTTTGAAGAGTATCCAGTGCTATATTCTTTGATATCTTTCCATACCTCTTATATAACTTTAATTGGAAATGTCTGAATTGAAAAAAATTAATTAATATTATAAAATTAATATTTCTATACACATTATTTCAGCAAATAAAATTACTATTACATTAACTCTTCTGTACACATGTGATGCGAGGAATTTCTATTCTGCTTCAATCTATTTGCTGTTTTATAGGGTTATTTTATGTTTATGGTCCTCCCTTACTTTAGGGTGGGGATGTTTTCTTCTATGATTTTGGTGAAGATGTTTTCAGGCCCTATGAGCTGAGAATCTTCACTCTCCTCTATTCTGTTATTATTAGATTGTGTCATTTCTTTGTATCCTGGTTTTCCTGGATGTTTTGGGTTACAAGATTTTTATATTTTAAATTTTCTTTGAGAATTTTGTCAATATCTTCTATGGTATCTTCTATACCTGATATTCTCTCTTCTGTCCTTTGTATTCTGTTGATGATGCTTACATCTATAAATTATGAAATTTTTCCTAGGTGTTCCATTTCAAGGGTTGCCTCCATTTTTGTTTTCTTTATTGTTTCTACTTCCTCATTAAGGTCTTGAATTACTTTGTTCAATTCCTTCACCTGTTTGTTTGTGTTTCCCTGTATTTCTTTAATGGATTTATTGGCTTGTTCTTTTAGGGCTCCTAACTATTTATCGATGTTTTCCTGTATTTTTTTTAAAGTGCATTAAGTACTTAAAAAACTCTATTCATGAGATAGTATTTTAGGTCAGCTTCCTTATTTTCAGGTGTGTTGTTTTATCCAGGGCTTTCTGTGGTGGGAGAACCAGCTTCTGATGACAAAGTATTTCAATGCTTATGCTCTTCCACTTGCCTCTCACCATCTGAAACTTCCCCAGTGTTAGGTGGTCTGCATACATTGATCAGATATTTACTTTGTGAAAGTTCAGTACTGATCAATCACATTATTTGTACTAGTTTCTGCAAAGTGCTGTTTTTAAAACAGCATTTAGAAGGGTATTATCATTTCCTCTCAGTGGATGTAGATCAGAATTGTGGTTTTTCTAAGGATCCAAGTAATCATTATGAAAAAAGAAAAAAGCTGTTTTGAGAGCATGAATTTTTTTTTAAGATTTATTTATTATTATATGTAAGTACACTGTAGCTATCTATCTTCAGACACACCGCAAGAAGGTGTCAGATCTCATTACGGATGGTTGTGAGCCATCATGTGGTTGCTGGGATTTGAACTCAAGACCTTTGGAAGAGCAGTCAGGGCTCTTAACCACTGAGCCATCTCTCCAGCCCGAGAGCATGAATTTTTGAGAGGGTCTAATTAACTTGAAATATCAGCAAACACGCATTACTGAATATCTTTTTCCTCAATACAATAATCCCTGCCATCTTTATTTGTATCTTTTCAGAAAATCATCTCATACATGGAAGACATCAGAAGATCTTAGATCAAGACACAGAGTGTAATGTCCATGAACATGTGAATATGCAAGAGAAGTCTTATAAATGTAATGAGCTCAGCAAAATGATTAATGAATCCACCCAAAGTACACCTTATAAAACTAACCACAGAGATGCCTCACTTCAATCCTCAAACCTGAAAAGACTTAAAATTGGGAAAACCAGAGAAGTTTCCAAATATAAAGACTGTATAAAGTGTTTAAATGAGTGCTCTATAAATAATCTAAATCAAGGAATACACATAGGGAAGAAAGAAAACAACAGTCCAGAATTTGATAAGGGTTTTGTATCTAAACATAAACTGATGCTGAAACCAAACAATAATGGTAAGAATCTTTACAAATGTAGTCAATGTGACAAATGCTTTACTCACAGGTGCATTCTTAGAATTCATCATAGAATTCATACAGGAGAGAAACCTTACAAATGCAATGAATGTGACAAATGCTTTACCCAAAAATGCAGTCTTCATAGTCATCAGAGAATTCATACGGGAGAGAAACCTTACAAATGTAGTCAATGTGACAAATGTTTTACCCAAAAATTCCATCTTCAAATTCATCAGCGAATTCATACAGGTGAGAAACCTTACAAATGCAGTGAATGTGATAAATGCTTTACCCGACGAGCCTATCTTAGGATTCATCAGAGAATTCATACGGGAGAGAAACCTTACAAATGTAGTGAATGTGACAAATGCTTTACTGACAAAAATAGGCTTAGGATTCATAAGAAAATTCATACAGGAGAGAAACCTTACAAATGCAGTGAATGTGACAAATACTTTTTTGACAAAAGTAGTCTTAGAATTCATCACAGAACTCATACAGGAGAGAAACCTTACAAATGCAGTGAATGTGACAAATGCTTTACCCAAAAATGCAGTCTGCAATGTCATCAGAGAATTCATACGGGAGAGAAACCTTACAAGTGCAGCGAATGTGACAAATGCTTTACTGATAAAGGTAGTCTTAATATTCATCAGAAAATCCATACCGGAGAGAAACCTTACAAATGCAGTGAATGTGACAAATGCTTTACCCAAATACACAGTCTTCATAGTCATCAACGAATTCATACAGGAGAGAAACCTTACAAATGCAGTGAATGTGACAAATGCTTTACCCAAATATGCAATCTTCATAGTCATCAGCGAATTCATACAGGAGAGAAACCTTACAAATGCAGTGAATGTGACAAATGCTTTACCCAAAAATGCAGACTTCATAGTCATCAGAGTATTCATAGGGGAGAAAAACCTTACAAATGCACTGAATGTGATAAATGCTTTACCCGACAGTCCTATCTTAGGATTCATCAGAGAATTCATACAGGAGAGAAACCTTACAAATGTAGTGAATGTGACAAATGCTTTACTGACAAAAGCAGTCTTAGAATTCATCATAGAACTCATACAGGAGAGAAACCTTACAAATGCAGTGAATGTGACAAATGCTTTTTTGACAAAAGTAGTCTTAGAATTCATCATAGAACTCATACAGGAGAGAAACCTTACAAATGCAGTGAATGTGACAAATGCTTTAGTGACAAAAGTAATCTTAGAATTCATCATAGAATTCATACAGGAGAGAAACGTTACAAATGCAGTGAATGTGACAAATCCTTTACTGGCAAAAGTAGTCTTAGAATTCATCAGAAAATTCATACAGGAGAGAAACTTTACAAATGCAGTGAATGTGAAAAATGCCTTACCCAAATACACAGTCTTCATAGTCATCAACGAATTCATACGGGAGAGAAACCTTACAAATGCAGTGAATGTGAGAAATGCTTTACTGACAAAAGTAGTCTTAGAAGTCATTAGAGAATTCATATAGGAGAGAAACCTTACAGATGTAGTGAATTTGACAAATATTTCAATCACAGCGTTAGTCTGCAATGTCACCAGAGAATTCATACAGGGGAAACACCTTACAAGTGCCGTGAATGTGACAAATGCTTTATCCAAATATGCAGTCTTCATAGCCATCAGCGAATTCATACTGGAGAGAAACCTTACAAATGCAGTGAATGTGACAAATGCATTACCCACAAATGGAGTCTGAAATGTCATCAGCGAATTCATATAGAAGAGAAACCTTACAAATGCAGTGAATGTGACAAATGCTTTACTGACTAAAGTAGTCTTAGAATTCATCAGGGAATCCATACAGGAGCTAAACCTTACAAATGCAGTGAATATGAGAAATGCTTTACCCAAAAATACAATATTCATACTTGTTAGAGAATAAATAAAGAAGAGAAACTCTAATTGTATTGAATGTGACAGTTACTTTATCCACAGTAGCAGTCTTAGAAATTATCAGAGAGTTCATACAAGAGAAAAATCACAAATGCAGTGAATGAAACCAGTGCTTTGCCCATATTAGCTGTCTTAGAAAACATCAGAGAATTTTTATAGTAGTGTAAGTTTAGAAGTTGTAGTGAATGAAGAAATCCTTTACCAAGGATGGACATTTTAGAATTATCCTGAAAATATGTACATGAGAGAAATGTTTCAAATGCAGTGGTGGTATAAACACTTGACTTCTGTCTCTTATGCCACAGGCAATACATGTATGTATTGTGTGTATAATGATTTGAGAACCTCAACAAGAAATGTCTTTCATGAATTCTTAGGAATATGAGAGAAAAGTCTACCAAAAATAAGCAAAAATGTGGCTTTGTCATTTTCAGGATAGACATCCATATTTGAAAGGATAGAAAATACAGCCTAAGTAATGACCCCAAATAATCAAAAGTTTAAAATGCTATCATGCTCCAAAGAAGCTCTAACACCAGCCTTCTAAGGAGCCCCAAACACTTCACATTCCAGAGCCTGCCCTTTGTTAAGAGCTAGGCAAAAAGGCCTTGAATAAGTGATCCTGGCCCCGTAAGGTAACTAGAAATGAGCTAATTATCTGTTTATCTTCCTCTTGTAAACTGCTAATGCCATTACCCCCCAACTCAATATTTTTAGACCCCAGCAATTAGCTTAGCACTGAGTCACTGGGTACCTTGCCTTTCTGCCCTCAGCTTGAGACCTTTTGCCTCAAGAGATAGCTCACCCTGCCCCAGGAGCAAGCTCATCTGATGATTGGTCCAATGTTTAACTCTACAATGCCCCAAGGATGTTTGCTCCAGAAAATCATTAACCTTCCTTAAGGCATAAACTATTGCCTGACTTGTTCAATCTGTGCTTCCCGTCCCGTGCATGATTGCCTTCCACCCCTTGACTTGTGATTTTTTTCCTTTTAAATAACCCTGACTTGAGTTGCTCAGGGTCCACAGTCCTCTACCCCTGCGTGGTGTACAACTGTGGAGCGCAGAGCCTTTGGAATAAAAATCCTCTTGCTATTGCATCAAGACCGTATCTCGTGAGTGATATGGATGTTGCCTTCCGACGCACGGGGTGCTGGGGCGCCCTCATTTTGGGGGGGTGGAATTACATATTGTGCTATGTAACTGCATGTCTCTAAACTCTTTAATAGCATTTGATTGAGCCAAATTTTTTTTTAACTCTGTAACCCATTTTTTTTAAATTTTTTTTATTCGATATAATTTATTTACATTTCAAATGATTTCCCCTTTTCTAGCCCCCCCCACTCCCCGAAAGTCCCGTAAGCCCCCTTCTCTTCCCCTCTCCTCCCTCCCACCCCTTCCCAGTTCCCCGTTCTGGTTTTGCCGAATACTGTTTCACTGAGTCTTTCCAGAACCAGGGACCACTCCTCCTTTCTTCTTGTATCTCATTTAATGTGTGGATTATGTTTTGGGTATTCCAGTTTTCTAGGTTAATAATGAGCCAAATTCCTTTAAAACTCTGAACAATGCTACCTAATGGCTCATACTACAGATCATTTTGGTACCATTTCTTGTTGTGTCTTAAGATTACATGCCATGTGATCACGTATTATGAAAGTTGTGTAAGTGCTGAGGGAAAAGTGAGGAACACAAATTTCCAATTTCCAGTTCAAGATCCTTCTACATTTCCCTTTTTTCTTAGCGAACTTTCATAGAAAACTTTTTACAACTTAGAAATAAACACTAAAATCACTTTTCAAAGTACCCCTTTTTTTTCAACTTCAACTAGCAGACTAAGTTTGAACCCTGCAATTCCTGGGTAGATAAAACAGAGGCTACACTGCTTAGACCCTTGCTGTTAGGCTACAGGTGGTAATTGCCTGAGCCAGCAGCTTTTAACCCTCAGAATGAGCAAAATGTTTTAGGACATTTTTAGAAGTTATCAGCATTCAGTATAGTTAGAGACTTAGAGCATCTGGACACCATCAGTCTTTAAATCCACAGTAGAATCCTGCTCTGTTTCCTTTCAACCCCCTCCAGGCTGAGAGGTGCACAGCAGGCCTTCATCTCCAAAAGACTAGACCAGAACTCTGGATCTTTGTGTGGGGAGTGTCCCATTGCATAGGCTCTGGTAATGGGATAGCTTTTCCTTGCCTCAGGTGATCCATATGTCCTTCTTGAGACTCTGATGAAATAGCATATAGAG
Source organism: Apodemus sylvaticus (assembly GCF_947179515.1). Taxonomy (NCBI): domain Eukaryota; kingdom Metazoa; phylum Chordata; class Mammalia; order Rodentia; family Muridae; genus Apodemus; species Apodemus sylvaticus. Next base: position 159,742,059 of record NC_067474.1, read on the forward strand.
GCACAATTTGTTTCACAAAATCACTGCAATTGTAGGTATCCAGACGTGTAAAAGAAACTGAGGCAGCTTTATCGTCTCAACTATGGAAGGAGTTCTCTGTAATCCTTGTGTAGCATGTAGAAAGTCCAGAGTTCAATCCCCTGCACTTCCCACATGGCAGCATTAGAATGAAAACCTAGCACTTAAGGAAGTGAGGCAGCAGAAACAAAAGTTAAAAATTAACCTTGGAGAGAAACTGAGTTGAAAGTCAGCCAGGGCTGCTTGAGAAATCCTAGCAAAAAATGGAAGGAGGCAGGGGTGGTGGTATATATCTTGATCCATGTCTGTGTTCAAGGTCAACCTGGTTTACATAGGGTGTTCAGGGAAGACAGACACCACAGTGAGATTCTGTCTCTAAATAAATGAATTATAAAATAAAGAAATGAATAAGCCATGTGACTAGACTAGATTTGCTTCCAAAGTTGTAGTTGTGCTCTAATATTGCAAGAAAAATTAAAATTTTTTAATAAGTTACAATAAAGATGGCCAGTGTGTCATTGGCTGCAGTTTTCAGTTTTCAGTCTAGTTAAAGGCTCATGATTTTTTAACATATTTTGTGATTAAGATAATTTTAAGAGTGATACAGTTGTGGCCATTATAGGCCTATTTCCACTTTTCCACAAGATTATTGGATACAATGGTAGAAACAAAATTTAACCCTCCAAGATTAAAAAGGAGATCTCAGTGGAAATTTATTTGATAACACACAGGCTCTGATTACTGTGAAACAATGAGTAGAATTTTTCTGGGAATCCTGAAATTACAGTTTCCTTTTGTTATTTGACCCTCATACAAGTCTTTGCAGGACAGGTGGGTTTGAATCTGGTATTAGACAAAAGGCTCAGAATAGAAGGTATTTACATTTGAGGAACCTCATACAATGTCCTTGCCTAGGGTCAGGTTTTGGTGGCACATGCCTTTAATCCCAGCACTCAGGAGGACTTAAACCTGTTTTCAAGGTAGAAAACGTTTGTTCCTTCTTTCAAACAACAATCAAATTGGTTATTACAAAACATTGATGGTTGATCTATTACATGGCAACCCTTTTTAGGCAAAACTAATAATTGTTATCCAAAAGATAATTTGTTACTCTCAGATCACATGTTTGTTCCTTTGAGTTTCCCCCTGCTTCAGTACAGATACCTGATTTGGGTGCTCTAGCAACTATTTTTAAGATGTTAAAAATAAAGCTTTTAATAATAGTGTGTGTGTGTGTGTGTGTGTGTGTGTGTGTGTGTGTATAAAATTTTTTATAATTGCTTAAAATTGCTTCCTTTTTAATACTGCTAATTCTTAATTTTTACAATTGTTTATGCAAATGTAATTCAAATTTAAAAAGATATGTTCTTTTTTTTTTTAAAGATTTATTTATTATTATATGTAAGTACACTGTAGCTGTCCTCAGACACACCAGAAGAGAGCATCAGATCTCATTATGGATGGTTGTGATCCACCATGTGGTTGCTGGGATTTGAACTCAGGACCTTTCGAAGAGCAGTCAGTGATCTTAATTGCTGAGCCATCACTCCAGCCCCCACAAGATATGTTCTTTAAATGAACATATATCTAAGAGCTAATCAAAAGACTGAGAGACAGCCATGAGTGCTGGAAGCTGAACTCCTGTATTTTATGGTTGTAAGCCTGGAGAGATGGCTCAGCCATTAAGGGCTAGGCCCTCAATCATGGAGCATGGGGGCTCGGATCCCAGGAACCACATGGTGGCTCGCAACCACCTATGTATGATAAAATATGACACCCTATTGGCATATCTGAAGACAGCTACAATATACTTCTAGATAATTACTCTTTGAAAAGGTGCCTGGACGAAGACCATAAAATTTGTCAAGGCACATAAAATTTGTATCTCAGACAGGCTATATAGAAACAGTTGGATGAACAAGCATATTATTTATATCATCCATAGGATAATGGCTTAAAAAATAATTTTGTATTTTTGTGCACATCAAAGTCTAAAGATTTGTTCTTGGTGTCCTCAGTTTCTACCTCTACCACATAATGGTGTTAATTAATTAATTATTATAGATAAATAATACTCATATTTCTAATTTAAAAGTTTAAAATATGTGCATGTGACTAATGATTCATCCTTTAGGCTTTCTAGTTGCAACTGCTCTAAGAGAAAAAGCAACTAAGAAATGCTACGTTTATTTTCTATACATGCTGCCAAAAAGGAAAAGAGAGGGGGAAATTGTGACCCTGTGCATATTATTTAAATTATGCTTGTATATTTTTAAGAAAATTTTAAAATTTGGATGCCAAGGAATTCCGTTCTCAGTGTATATAACATCCTGTAACTGGGCATACTGATGCCTCGGGAAATGAAGGAAATCACTTATTGACATACGCCATGATCCTGACTTAATATTGGGAAAGAAGGCGTGTCTATGTTTTTTCCACAGAATGCTGTAGAAGCATGCTAGCTGCTAGAGTGATTGGTGTGGCATGCTGAAGATATGCTGACTGTGGGCTTCCTGAGTGTCCAGACAATGGTAACATAAGAGCTATTTTGGGTATATGTTCTTGACTTACTTTAATTGTGAAATGCCCCAGATTAGATGAATTGCCTTGCTTCAAGTATTTAGACTTTGTGGAGCAGAACATGGAGACTATTCAGCTAGCTTAGAAAAAAATTAATCTAAAGAGGAGTTATAATGTGACTCTTTTCTTTCCTTTAATGTGATCAGCTAACTAAACCATAGACTGGTCTAGAAATAAATCAATATTGGAGATTCCAATTATGAAGATGGCTAATAATCTCCTTCAGCCAGCTGAGTTAATTTAAAATACAGTCTCCACTTTTCATCTATGAATCTGGCATTAAGAAAAAGTATCTTTATTTTGTGTTCTTTTAAATATACAAGTGTTTAGGTGACATATATTTCTGCCTGTGCATCTTGTGCATGCTTGTGCCCATGAAGGCCAGAAAAGACCATCACATTTCCTGCAACTAGAGTTACAAAATTTTATGAACCACAGTATAGTTGATGCAAATTGTACCTAGGACCTCTCAAAAAGCAATCATTTTCATTTCCTCAGCCATTTCTCCAGCCTGAAACTGGAACTTGCTAAAACATCTGTATGGGCAAACATGTACATAAGTGTCTAGAGAATCTAGAGAGATGTGTTCAGTTCTCTGCGTCAGAATTAAAGGCATCTGTGTACCACTGGATATGGGTAATCCAATGTCATCCCTCTGATATAGAAGTGTGTCTTAGTTATTTTTCCACTTCTATGGTAAAACAGCATGACCAAGGCAACTTACAGAATGAAGGTTTTATACGGTTCCTGAAGATTAAAGCCCATGGAGAATGGCACATCATGGCAGGTTGGCAGCTGAGCTGGAAGCTGGGAGCTGAGGGTTCATATAGAGATCCACAAAAAGGATGCAGAGTAAATGCACTCAGAAGAGGGAGTCTTTTAACTCCCGAAGCTCACATCCAAGGGCATTATTCCTCCAAGGCGACGCCTTCACAGAGACTACAGACAATATGTTCATTCAGACCACCACGAGTAGTATGTGCACTCTCATAGAAGTCTCTCATTTCTTTCCATAGTTCCCCTCTAAGTAGTTTACTAGAGGCTGTTCTTAGACACTTACTGTGTAGGACAAAGTTTGTACAAGACCTCAGTTCATCATACAGTGAACCCCAAATGTAAACAAGATTAAACAAAATCAACCATGGTTCAGTAGGTGGAGCAAGCAACCAGATGACAGGCGGAGAACCCGGATTATTAAAAAGAAATCTTAGAGAGTAAGATGGAGTTTGGTGCAAAGACAGAGATGCACAGGAAGAAGCACTGAGGTCCATTCAGTTTGGATGAGATCATGTGAGAAGGTGTGGCAGAAAGAGCTTCTTTCTGGGATTTTACCTGAAGAGGAAGGTCAGCAGGTGCTTTCTCTGCCTGTCTGACCTAGCAGGCTTCCACTCAGCACCTGGCTCCTGAGTGTTCCTTGGGAAAATTGAATGACTTAGAATTTCTCACACACAGCAGACCTCTCAACTGCAACTATTACCTTTTCCATTGTTCTACTTTTGCTAACATTCTCATCCTCTGGGGCTTTCCATTTAGGACCTTGTCACTGAAGACTGACCTGTTGTTTTAGGGTACTGGTGTACTTATGGAATAATTCTAGGAATATCTTTGCTGTGTAAAACTCCCATCTGCCTACATGGCTGGAACTGCAGTGTCTAGTCCATATTGAAATTGTCCAAAGCATATCGTGGATTCTGATGCCAAAAGTGACAGCATATGTAGAAAGCAAGATCTATTCTAGGCTGACTCATGTTTGAGAACTATCTAGAGCCAAACGCATGGTGTCCTTAAGAAGATTAATTTTATTAATCTTTATTATTGCTTAGAGTGATTGCTCCTTGGTAACACATTTTAATTCTGGGACAGGTATATTTTCATCCACTTACAAAATTGTTTCTAAGCAAGATACGTTGAATCAGGTTACCTTGATCACAGTCTTTCTCCCCAGGGCTTTTCTCTTGATTAAATTTCCCAAATTATTTAATTGAAAGGCTATCCCATAACAAAGATTTAAAATTACTCATTTGAGGTATGTAACTAAGTGTTCATTGCAGCAACAGGAAAAGTATTTGCAGTTGGAGCATTGCTTTCACTTTCAGACCAGAGCAAGTGGGACAGTGTAAGGTGAAAAGGGCTGGGTAAAGCGGGATCAGCAATATGTAGATCACAGACTAAAGGTTAAGGGAGTCAGTTTTAGGGGTTAAAATGATTAAGAGGACCCTGAATCAGGAAGCATGAGTGATTATGTAATTTCCCAGCATGCATCAACTCATGCATTTGAATGAAATCAGACCAGATTGGTGGGTATACAATTTCTGAAGATTAGCTTGAGCCAATGAATATTAAATTTCCAGTTAATGGTCTGTGCTATGCAGATATGTGCAGTCCTCACTGACATTGTTAACTCAGCTCAGAGATTTCAGACAGGGACTATTGACTCAAGCTGTGTTTGTCGGGTTATAGATCTCAGCTCACATTGCATATAGGAGGAAAGTCAAACTGAATCTAGTAATACCATTCCCTCTACCAGGAAAGGGTCTGGTATTTTTCAAAGTCAGTATACCTATCTGTTTTTCAATTATATTCATGATTTTTTTAAAGTCAATTGTTAATATTACTATTTAAATGATATTTTCTTTATGCATCACTGCTCTGATCTAGCACTAGTTCCTATTCTCCAATGTTTCCCATTTATAAGAATTTCATTTCTTTTACTCAGAGGCTTTCATATTTCTTTCTAGCAAGGTTTAATATAGTTCACCCTTGCTCATGCTGTGTAGCTATGACTTTCTTTGAACCCCTAATTCTGGCTCTACTGCCCAATGCTTGGAAGACAGTCCTGCAACTTCTTTCAGGCTGGGCCCTGACTGGTCAATAAGAAGGGAAAGACAGCACTGACTGAGGGTCCTCCCATTTCCCTGTATCTTGCATGGGATAGAAAACCAAAAGGGACGTGTATAAGAATTGAGTTTAGTGAGGAGATTTGAAGCTGATGTATTCAGAGGACAGCAGTGGACCTGTTGGAAGGAATGTGCTTTAATTCACATGTCTATTCCCTGAAGAACATGGGAACATAAATCCTTTTAAAATATTTTGAAATAAGTTTTGAGATTATAGGTAAACCATGTCAAGCTTCTCATTCACCCTAATGTTAATTCTCAAACCCTGGGGCAACTGTCTGAGATGCCTAATTAACACATCAAAGCAGTTTTAATTGTTATTAGTCCTTGACTTTCACTAAATTTGCCTACAGGACTTCTCAGTTATGAGGTAGAGATTGCTGCAATGAGCATTGTGTGTGCAATGGATTGTGAACACAGATGACCCTGTGCTATAGAAGAGGAACAGGAAGTGTTCTGAGAGACAGGGAAATTAGGGTGGAAAAGCAAAGCTGGAAAGCTGCAGCTGTCAAAGACCTTTGATCTCTGATTCCTCCAGTAGAGGAGCTGCTGCTGTCCTATGGCCCAGCAAGGTCGTCCAAGCTAAATAGGGATTCGCAGCAGGCCTAGCAATTGCTAGTTACACAGGGAGATAGCCTCAATGTTCTTTCCAGGTTTCTGCATTGATACAACCATAGGGCAATATGAGGGAGAAAAAAACAACACAGTAAACCCTGTTCTTTACACAGTCTCATACTATCCAAGCTTATGTGTGCCTGCAGTCTATAGGGTCTCACATGTAGACTGCAGGCACACAAAATGATAGAGTTAGAGTGCTTCTAAGAGATCTCATTATATTTTCATGCACTCAATTTTAATTTTAACAAGTATCAGAATTCTTATGCTCATTGCAGTTACATTGATGATGACCTAAATTTTAAAATAACCTAAATGTCCATTCACTGAGGATAAGATGGGGACCTCAGGAGGACACTGTGGTAAAGGAATGGTTAAGGACTGGTTAGCAATGGTTAATGGACTCTATACCTATAAAACATTCAGGATTAATGTTGTATTGGTCATGAAACACCATGTAATGTTACCTTGCACAGTGTTAACACACTTCTTTATCTCCATAGATTTTAATCTTTAGCTCTCATTTGTCAAATGGGTGAGAGCTTCACCCATCTTTTCTACACTGCAGGTAGCAATGGAGAGTTCAAGGTAGAGGCTACAAAATCTAAATGAAGTAATCATCTTCAAAGTGTTTTTCTAATGTTCTTTTAGTTGGTATGTAGAGAAGAAAAACTGACTGTCAAGGTTTTTGTAGCAAGAAGTCTTAATAGAAATGAGGACCAAATATGCCATCATAAACAAATATAAGAAGATCGAACTAATCCTATGCCTCCTATCAGATCACTATGGAGTAAAAGTGGTCTTCAATAGCAACAAAAACAACAGAAAACCCACATACACGTGGAAACTGAACAATATTCTACTCAATGATACCTTGGTCAAGGAAGAAATAAAGAAAGAAATTAAAGACTTTTTAGAACACAATGAAAATGAAGACACAACATACCCAAATCTATGGGACACAATGAAAGCAGTGCTAAGAGGAAAACTCATAGCCCTGAGTGCCTCCAAAAAGAAAATGGAGACAGCATACACTAACAGCTTAATGACACACCTGAAAGCCCTGGAACAAAAAGAAGCTATTTCACCCAGGAGGAGTAGAAGGCAGGAAATCATCAAACTCAGGGCCAAAATCAATCAAGTAGAAACAAAGAGAACCATACAAAGAATCAACAAAACCAGGAGCTGGTTCTTTGAGAAAATCAACAAGATAGATAAACCCTTAGCCAGACTAACCAATGGGCACAGAGACAGTATACAGATCAACAAACTTAGAAATGAAAAGGGAGCTATAACAACAGAAACTGAGGAAATTCAAAAAATCATTAGATCCTACTACAAAAGCCTATACTCAACACAACTGGAGAATCTGGAGGAAATGGACAGTTTCCTAGACAGATATCTGACACCAAATCTAAATCAGGATCAAATAGATCATCCAAACAGTCCCATAACACCTGAAGAAATTAAAAGGGTCATAGAAAGTCTCCCAACCAAAAAAAGCACGGGACCAGATGGCTTCAGTGCAGTATTCTATCAGAACTTCATAGAAGACTTAACACCAATACTCTTCAAACTATTCCACAAAATAGAAACAGAAGGAACTCTACCCAACTCATTCTATGAAGCCACAATTACGCTGATACCAAAACCACACAAAGATCCAACAAAGAAAGAGAACTTCAGGCCAATTTCCCTTATGAATATTGATGCAAAAATACTTAATAAAATTCTTGCCAACCAAATCCAAGAACACATCAAAACGATCATCCACCATGATCAAGTAGGCTTCATTCCAGGGATGCAGGGATGGTTCAATATAAGGAAATTCATCAATGCTATCCACTACATAAACAAACTCAAAGAAAAAAACCATATGATCATCTCATTAGATGCAGAAAAAGCATTTGACAAAATTCAGCATCTTTTCATGCTAAAAGTCTTGGAAAGAACAGGAATTCAAGGCCCATACCTAAACACTGTTAAAGCAATTATACAGCAAACCAGTAGTCAACATCAAACTAAATGGAGAGAAACTTGAAGCAATCCCACTAAAATCAGGGTCTAGACAAGGCTGTCCTCTCGCTCCATATCTTTTCAAGATAGTACTTTAAGTTCTAGCTAGAGCAATTAGACAACATAAGGAGGTCAAGGGGATACAAATTGGAAAGGAAGAAGTCAAATTATCACTATTTTCAGATGACATGATAGTCTGCTTAAGTGACCCGAAAACCTCCACCAGAGAACTCCTACAGCTGATAAACAACTTCAGCAAAGTGGCTGGTTATAAAATCAACTCAAGCAAATCAGTTGTGTTCCTATACTCAAAGGATAAGCAGGCTGAGAAAGAAGTTAGGGAAATTACACCCTTCACAATAGCCACAAACAATATAAAGTATCTTGGTGTAACTCTAACCAAACAAGTGAAAGATCTATACGACAAGAACTTCAGGTCTCTGAAGAAGGAAATCGAAGAAGACCTCAGAAAATGGAAAAATCTGCCATGCTCGTGGATCGGCAGGATTAATATAGTTAAAATGGCCATCTTGCCAAAAGTGATCTACAGATTCAATGCAATCCCCATCAAAATCCCAACTCAGTTCTTCACAGAGTTAGAAAAAGCAATTCTCAAATTCATCTGGAATAACAAAAATCCCAGGATAGCTAAAACTATTCTCAACAACAAAAGAAATTCTGGGGGAATCAGTATCCCTGACTTCAAGCAATACTACAGAGCAACAGTGTTAAAAACTGCATGGTATTGGCACAGTGACAGACAAGTGGACCAATGGAATAGAACTGAAGATCCAGAAATGAATCCACACACCTATGATCACTTGATCTTCGACAAAGGTGCCGAAAACATCCAGTGGGAAAAAGATAGACTTTTCAACAAATGGTGCTGGTTCAGAGGGAGGTCAGCATGCAGAAGAATGTGAATTGATCCATTCTTATCTCCATGTACTAAACTTCACTCAAAGTGGATCAAGGACCTCCATGTAAAACCAGACACACTGAAACTAATAGAAAAGAAACTGGGGAAGACCTTTGAGGACATGTGCACAGGGGAAAAGTTCCTGAACAGATCACCAATAGCTTATGCTCTAAGATCAAGAATTGACAAATGGGACCTCATAAAATTACAAAGTTTCTGTAAGGCAAAGGACACTGTTAAAAGGACAAAATGGCAACCATCAAATTGGGAAAGGATATTCACCAGCCCTACATCTGATAGAGGGCTAATATCCAATATATACAAAGAACTCAAGAAGTTAGACCTCAGGGAACCAAATAAACCTATTAAAAATGGGGTACAGATCTAAACAAAGAATTTTCACCTGAAGAAATTCGGGTGGCCAAGAGGCACCTTAAGAAGTTGTCAACATCATTAGTCATTAGGGAAATGCAAATCAAAACAACCTGAGATTTCACCTTATACCAGTCAGAATGGCTAAGGTCAAAAACTCAGGAGACAGCAGGTGTTGGCGAGGATGTGGAGAAAGAAGAACACTCATCCACTGCGGGTGGGGTTGTAAGATGGTACAAACACTTTGGAAATCTATCTGGCAGTTCCTCAGAAACCTAGACATGACACTTCCGGAGGACCCTGCTATACCTTTCCTGGGCATATACCCAAAGGATTCCCTGGCATGCAATAAAGACACATGCTCCATTATGTTCATAGCAGCTTCATTTATAATAGCCAGAAGCTGGAAAGAACCCAGATGTCCCTCAAAGGAGGAATGGATACAGAAAATGGTATATTTACACAATGGAATACTACTCAGCAATTGGAAACAATGAATTCACAGAATTTTTAGGCAAATGGTTTGATCTGGAAAATATCATCCTAAGTGAGGTAACCCAATCATATGGAATGCAATCTCTGATAAGTGCATATTAATTAGCCCAGAAACCCTGAATACCCAAGGCACAAATTACATAACAAATGACTCCCATGAAGAAGTATGGAGAGGGTCCTGATCCTGGAAAGGATTGATCTAGCATTGGAGGGGAATATAAGGACAGAGAAAAAGGAGGGAGGTGATTGGAGAATGGATGGAGAGAAGAAGGTTTATGGGACATATGGGTAGGGGGGATCTGGGAAAGGGGAAATCATTTGGAATGTAAACAAAGAATATAGGAAATATAAATATTAAAAAAAAAAAACAAGTGTTCTGTGAGGCTGTTCTAGGAATTTACATTTTGGCCCTACCCGACGTTCTCAATGGCCTGGCTCTTGACTTGCTCTGAGCATGTCAATCCAAAGAGGGAGAACACAGAGTGGTTTCAGAAATGGTCCTTCCCTCCCAACAATGTGTCCTTGACTATATTGTGTGACATTAAGCGCTGGCTTTCATCATCTATGTCAATGCCACTGAGAGGCGAAGGGTACACCGCAGTCCATTTATTATTACAACAAGGCCACTGACTGATGAGCAGCATTTCTCATGACTGATTGTATCTTCACCTATCTATGGACACAGCCATTTAGGGTGCTCCAAATTTTACTCGTGTAATGTCTAAAGGGTTTTTCATCATGATCTCCTGGCTGGGATCTCTGTGAATCATCAAGAAAGAGGAATGAAACCGAAAATATTATAGCATAGGTAGTAGGATCTCTGGAGTTTGGGGTCACCCTGATCTACAGAGCAAATCTCCGAACAGTCAGGACTTCAGCGAGAATCTTTAGCCCAGAAATCTCATGGCTTGTGGCCCTCTGTCCCTCCGAAGCATGGTGTTTTTCTCCTGCATCTCCTAGCCTGCCTATTGGAACGTACAAGTACCATTTTTCTGCCCATCCTTTAGCTCCTAGCATATTTATTAATCAATCAAAAACCAATTGGGAAAAAGAAATTTCTGTATCTATAAGCAGCTTCCAGAACAAAGAATCAGAACCACTCCCTACAGAGAACAGAGACCAGCATGGCTTGAACTGTACTCCCCATGTTCCCATTCTTTGTGTACAAGGTCTAAACTCCACAGAACATGTCTGTGCTAGGAGGTCAAGACGTTAGGAAAGTAAACTTCTGGCCCTACTCCAGTAACATTTCTGTTCTTCTAAACAGGAGAATTCAGCAAGGTACCATCATAAAGAGATTGTATGGGAGCCTGTTAGATGGTGGCTATTTAGAAGAAAATGAAGAGACTTTCAGAAGCCGGACCATCTGTGCCTGACATTGGACATCAGCCTCTAGAATTAGGAGATGTTACTGTTTCTGTTGTTTAATCATTGCAGTCTCTGGCCTTGTGTCTTAGCCCAGGTAGACCAATGCAACTATCTCAGAAGTGACACTAAAGACTGGCAGAGATCTGATTGCAGTTTTGAATAGCAGATAGGTCTTAATAGTGTTATTAAAAGAGCTTAACAATTACTATCTACTTAGGAATGCTTATAGGATCATCATTGAGGATAAAGAAAGCATCTACTTATATTTAGATTATCACTACAAGATAGTCCCTCTTATAGTTCTGCAGATATCTGCTCAAAAGTGTGTGCTAATACGTAGTGACTGTATAATAGGAACAGGAAAAGCAGGTACAAGACAAGGCTGTACACTCTCCCAATGTCTCTTCAATATACTACTTGAAGTTGTAGCAACAGCAATAAGACAGAAAAAGGAGATGAAATGGATACAAACTAGAAAGGAAGAAGTCGAAATATCACTATTTTCAGATGATATGGCAGTATACATGGGTGAACCCATAAATTCTACCAGAAAATGAGAATTCATAAATATTTTAGCAAAGTGACTGGATGCAAATTTGACTCTAAGAAATCAGTAGCCCTCTTCCACACAGTCATGTTCTACCAATAGAATGTTCTCACTGCACATGGTACACAACAGGAAAGGAAAGATTTTTTTTATGTAAAAATGGTAAAAAATAAATTTGTTTCAGCAGCAATGAACAATTAATGCAAAATATAAATAGGAATGCTAAAAGGATGTGTAATTTTAAGAAAGCCAAGTTCAAAAGTATCCAGATTAAAATAAAAATCAATATTTAAATTGGAATAGTGGAAATTATTGATCATTTTCTGAGGAGTACAGCATAAGATATCAATAGAAAGTCAATTGAGACATTTTACAAGTTTGTTCAAATACCAAACAATTTTTATCAAAGTCATTCAGGAAATGGAAAAACAAAATAAAAATTCGTAGTGCTTGACTAACCCTCCAAATCCTTCACTGAAAACAAATCAGGAAACATGAATTTTCCCGATGTTACAGTATGCGACAGTCATAACAAAATTCATTTAATATTGATATTAAGGCATAAAGAGATGTGCATAGTATGGTAACATCAACACTGATATGCACAGTTCAGTGAAGTATAATTTCCCAAATATTAATTCTTACAAAGAAAGTCAATCACAGGAACCTTAAGAAAATCTTGAAACTATGTAAAATAGATTCCTACAGAATCAAGTTTACAAAGACAGAATGTGGAAAACAAACTTATACCATTTTTGTTTCCACACATTGTTGATGGATTTTTTTTTAAATGTTAGCTGTGGTTTATATATGTGGAGAGAACATGTATGTACTCTCTATGTGTGTTGTGAACTATATTCAGGAAAAGGCATCAGATGTCCAAAACTGACATTAACGTTGGGTATCCCATGTGTTTTGGGAACTGAACTGATGTCCTATTCAAAAACAAAACAAAAAACAAACAAAAAAACCCAAAAAGCACCTCTGTGAACTGGAACAGCCTCACAACAGCCTCCAAGAGAACATGCCCATTTCCTTCCCAGGCTCCTGATGGACTGATCATCCCTATCTCAAACCTGAAAAATATCTGCTATTGTCTCCTTTCACAGCACCTGACAAGCATCTTTGTTTTGATTCTCAGTTGAAAAACCCATTCTTATCAGTAAACCTTCCACATGAGAAATCTATTCTACAGAAAGTACCTCAACTTCTAAAAGGGCTTTGCTCAAGCGAAAAAGAGAAACAAACACAGACAATTCTGCACAAAATTTCTCAGCTCACATCCAGTTTCAGATGAGAAAATATCTTGAAAGAACTGTTTAAATTAGAACAACTTGAGACCCACTACTTCTTTTTTTTCCCCCTCTATACTCTTTGTTTACATTCCAAATGCCTTCTCCTTTCCCGGTTCCCCCCCTTCCCATAGGTGCCCTAAGCCCTCTTCCCTCTGCCCATTCCCCAATCACCTCGCTCCCATTTCTCTGTCCTGGTACTCCCCTAAAATGCTGGATCAAGCCTTTCCAGGGCTTCTAATCATGTCGTTCAAATAAAGGTGCAAATGGGACTAAAAATTTGGGATCAGTGTACAGCACCGAGTTCCTGAAATTTCCATGGAACAAATCTGAAGGATGAGTTACACCCCTAGTAAGGAACAACATGAAGAACAGGCAAAGGCTCATGTAATGTTCCCTTCTCTTCTAAGGATCTCAATTTTCTCTCTGAGATCTAACATTCATTTACACAATGCTCATCAACTTGCAGGGTGGTTTTCTCTGAAAACACAAAGAATAAGAAATAAAAGAAAAATAGCACATGACTACAGTTCTGAATCTTCCAGTATCAGTTCAAAGCCAGGTGAACAGGTTCTAGGTAATGACCATCCTCTTGAGTTGACTGTTAAGAAATCTGGAAAGTCTCCTAGAAAGGTGAGTGTCTGAGCCAGATGTGTTCTTGTACTGACTTAGCAGAGTACTAAAAGGCAGAGTCAGGCAGATGCTTCTTAAAAAATCACATTGTATACTAGGTGACTTCCTAGTGATAGAGGGAAAAGAAGCTTTTTCAAGACAACAAATCAAAGAAAATTAACAGCAGGCCACCTAGCCATGTATGCATGAGAACAATGCACTATTCTAGAAGGAGAAAAAAGACACAGAATTTTTCTCATAGTTACCTGATCAGGATTATGTAAATTTTGATCTCAATTGTTATCTTAATGTATATTGCATTATCAAACTAGAAAAACATTATGGCCTAATATTACCTCACAGCATGCAGACATAAGTGTTTTTACAGACTCTAAGGCATAACATTAATAAATCAGTATACAAAGACATATTTCTTAATGCTGTATTTACAAGTGACACTTCATATGTTTCAGATGGAAAATAAATATGGAGTGTTTCCAACTTAATCTATGTTTATACAACCATAACTTTAAAGACAGCTAATTTGTTTAAAAAAACACTTAACTATAACTTCACATGCCATTAAAATTCCAGTGATCTTTAAGGAACTAAGATCTAAAAAGCCCACTGGGAATGAAAAATCTCCAATAGCAAAGGCCACTCTCTTTACTAGGATAGTGATAAAACAGGGGAGTTAGAAACCATAGATGGGTGTGAAATATATACCAGCTTTGTACCTGCCACCAAGCAAATATGGCCATGTTTGCAAACAGCACACAACAACTCCCACTTACAAATTATTATATAAATATCCTGGAAAAAATAAGATAAATGAAAAAAATCACAATGAGTCACACCTACATATTCAGTAATTATCAACACAGTAAAGATATGGACATTAGGATTTGAGGGTCAGTCTTTTCATGAGCAGGAAAGAAAGTAGTCTCAGTGATAGTCTAGTTCATGTCTGTCTACTAACCAAAAACTCCTGCACCCTGGGATGTTCTATGGGTTCTTCAATGCATTTTCAACCAAACTGGAGAGGCTGATACTTTTTTCAAGGCCCAAATGTGCAGGAAATGCAAGGGGATATTTGACCTGGACAGTGTCTTCCACTCCTCATTCCACACCATGTTGCATTCAGAATTCTCAGGACAAGGATGGGTTTCTGATCCCTCCTTCTCTCAGGATCCCAGTCCCTTTTCTTAGTTCTCCCATCAAAATATCAGTTTCAATCAAGTAATTTACCATTACCACATACTCCAAAAGCTTCCCATCCTCAGACTGTAAGACAAGTTCTTTTGCAGCTGAAGAGAAGTTGTCTTTCCCTGCATGGTCTTAGTCCTCCTGGGTTCCTAAAAATGAAGCCACTGGAAGTTCCTCTAGGAAAGTCCTTGAGGCTCCTGTATGACAGATAGTGTGGTCCTTATAATGCTAGTTCACAAATACTGTATGTTCCAACTCCAGAGAGCCTCTGATCCATTAATCTTCAAATGTGATATGGTGATTTTTCACTAAGTAAATGACTTTCAGCCTTCAAATTCTTTATGGATTCAATTCCACATAACTCCAATAGTGAATCTACCTGGAACTGTTCTGTCCACCCTCACTATATACTTGCTGTACCATAGACAAGTATGTGGATAAATGGCTATAGAATGAAGACAATCATATTGTGTTAGGGGTAGAAATTGAGATTTATTTTTATTGTATACAATTTGAAATTCTACAATAGCACACTGTAAATCTCTACACATTTGGAATAATTATTCCATTATTCCAATAAGTCATCAAGTAGTGGGGCGTAGATCGGATGAACTTGTGTAACTGGAATCTCCGTAAATTGTACAGTTGGTTGCAATTTCCTGATTGTCAAGGCCTATTCCAGACACCTAACTTTGATTTACCTGGTGGGTGCGCTTTCAATATCCCTGACATTCCAATTGACAGAAATTAGACATAATCATTTTAAACCAAGGCCATGGTATAGTAAGTATGGATGTGATCAATATAGAATATGTTACATTTTCTAAGATCTCAATTTTCTGAGCCTTCACGAATTTTGTGTGAATAATTTTGCTTGAAGTAAAGACTTTTGTCTTTTTTCAGTACTTCCAAATGCATTTCCAGGATGTTTATTACATGTGTGAGCATGTTCCTTATTTACTACTAATAAGCTTTCTCATAGGTTCATGATATTTGTTGCTTTTTTTTTATTTGATCTTTTGGATTTGTTTTTTGTTTTTTGGTTTTTGGGTTTTTTTTTGTTTTGTTTTTTGTTTTTTGTTTTTTTGAGACAGGGTTTCTTTGTATAGCTCCGGCTGTCCTGGAACTCACTCTTGTAGACCAGGCTGGCCTCGAACTCAGAAATCCACCTGCCTCTGCCTCCCAGAGTGCAGGGATTACAGGCTTGCACCACCACCACCCGGCCGGTTCATGATATTTGTAAAAACAAATTCACACATGAAATTAAGATGAGAGCAATACATTGATAGTAAGTTATTGAGTAATTTTTCAGGATGTATATGGTGTAATGTATAAAATATCAGTCTTCTGGAAATGACTTAAGAAAAATAAGGAAATCTAATAGATTTCTTTTGTTGGAGTCTTAAGGCACAACAAGACATGGCACCATAATGATCTGTAGTATGAGCCAATAGGTAGCATTGTTCTGAGTTTTATTGGAATTTGGCTCAATCAAATGCTATTAAAGAGTTTAGAGACATGTAGTTATACAGCACAATATGGATGTCTATCCCTGAAAATGAAGCCATATTTTTATTTATAGTTTGGTAGACTTTTCTCTCATTCATTCCTAAGAATTCATGAAAGAAAGACTTATGGTTGACGCTCCCAAATTATTTCATGTGGGTAGAGTCACTGAGAGTCAAAGAATTCATTTCCCAATCCTAAGACCTTGGAAATACATGTTTTCATTTGCTCTTAATCAACCTGTGACAGGGTCATTTTACCCTCCAAAGGAGTTGTTATCCACATATGGAAAATCACTAGTATTAAGTTCATGTTATAACCTTGCAGAAAATTTTAATGGCTCTCTTATATTTTTCATGAGAGACATTTCCTGGGGAGACACAACATATATTCATCTAAGCATCCCAAGTGGAAAATGATCAAAAAGAAAGAAAGAAACAAAGAAACAAAGAAAAACAAACAAACCCAAATCAAACTGGATTAATCAATAAGCTTTATTAGATATACTTACATGACAATGATCTTTCTGATGAGAGCACAAGGGACACATAGTAAGTTGTTATCCTGGATTTAAATCCAGCATTTGATAGAGATTATGAATAATGGATACTCCAAGAATATCTATAGTCATCTTTTTTTTTTTTTTTGAGAGGTTTCTCTGAGTAGGCCAGGCTAGCCTGGAACTCAGAAATCTGTCTGCATCTGGTCCCAAATTAATGGGATTAAAAGCATGCATCATCACTGCCCAGCCCTGTAGGCATCTCTATAGGATAAAGAACATCTGATTTTGTTTGGTGGCTCAGTGTATCAAATCCTCATTTAAGTAAGATTTGTCTGAATTTCTTTATGTGAGTTAAATATCAAAAGAATGCTGTCAGTATTATTAACCAGTTTGAAAGGTGTATTACATACCTTAATTAGCTTTCCTTTTGAATCATTTATTTCAGTTTCAAGGAAAGTGTCCAAAAATACTATATTCTTTTGGCTTCCCTACTTGGTTTTTATCTTTTATTATTTCAGGGTGAACAAGTAACTTTCCTACAATGTCATATTTTCAAAGTATTTCCCCACAGAAATAGTACACATTATCTGAGATTTGTACATGGCATGAATGTTTTCACAAGTTTTGCCTACTTGTAATAATTATGTTCTGTAGGGCATTATTTGCATTTGTAAAGTTTCTCATCTAAATGAGTTCTATGAAGAATTCTAAGACTGCCTTTGTCAGTAAAGCAATTTTCACATTTACTCCATCTCTAAGGTTTCTCTCCTGTATGAATTCTCTGATGATTTTGAAGATGGCATTTTTGGGTAAAGCATTTGTCACACTCACTGCATTTGTAAGGTTTCTCTCCTGTATGAATTCGCTGATGAAGATGAAGATGGCATTTTTTGGTAAAGCATTTGTAACATTCACTGCATTTGTAAGGTTTCTCACCTGTATGAGTTCTATGATGACTTCTAAGACTGCCTTTGTCAGTAAAGCATTTGTCACATTCACTGCATTTGTAAGGCTTCTCTCCTGTATGAACAAGCTGGTGACATCGCAGACTACCTTTGTACTGGAAGCATTTGTCACATTCACTGCATTTGTAAGGTTTCTCTCCTGTATGAACAAGTTGGTGACATCGCAGACTACCTTTGTACTGGAAGCATTTGTCACATTCACTGCATCTGTAAGGTTTCTCTCCTGTATGAATTGTCCGATGAATTCTAAGACTGCCTTTGTCACTAAAGCATTTGCCACATTCACTGCATTTGTATGGTTTCTCTCCTGTATGAACAAGCTGATGACATTGCAAACTAACTTTGTACTGAAAGCATTTGTCACATTCACTGCATTTGTAAGGTTTCTCTCCTGTATGAATTTTCTGATGAATTCTAAGACTGCGTTTGTCGCTAAAGCATTTGTCACATTCACTGCATTTGTAAGGTTTCTCTCCTGTATGAATGCTCTGATGAATTTGAAGATGGGATTTTCGGGTAAAGCCTTTGTCACATTCACAGCATTTGTAAGGTTTCTCTCCTGTATGAATTCTATGATGAGTTCTAAGACTGCCTTGGTCAGTAAAGCATTTGTCACATTCACTGCATTTGTAAGGTTTCTCTCCTGTATGAGTTCTATGATGAATTCTAAGACTGCAATTGTCAATATAGCATTTGTCACATTTACTACATTTGTAAGGTGTCTCTCCTGCATGCATTCTCTGATGACTTCGAAGACGGCATTTTCGGGTAAAGCATTTGTCACACTCACTGCATTTGTAAGGTTTCCCTCCTGTATGAATTCTATGATGAATTTTAAGACTGCTTTTGTAAGTAAAGCATTTGTAACATTCACTGCATTTGTAAGGTTTCTCTCTTGTATGAGTTCTATGATGAATTCTAAGATTGCCTTTGTAAGTAAAGTATTTGTCACATTCACTGCATTTGTAAGGTTTCTCTGCTGTATGAGTTCTATGATGAATTCTAAGACTGCCTTTGTAAGTAAAGCATCTGTCACATTCACTGCATTTGTAAGGTTTCTCTCCTGTATGAATTCTATGATGAACTTTAAGACTGCCTTTGCCAGTAAAGCATTTGTCACATTCACTGCATTTGTAAGGTTTCTCTCCTGTATGAGTTCTATGATGAATTCTAAGACTGTGATTGTCAATAAAGCATTTGTCACATTTACTACATTTGTAAGGTTTCGCTCCTGCATGCATTCTCTGATGACTTCGAAGAAGGCATTTTCGGGTAAAGCATTTGTCACACTCACTGCATTTGTAAGGTTTCTCTCCTGCATGAATTCTCTGATGAATTTGAAGAAGGGATTTTTTGATAAAACATTTGTCACATTCACTGCATTTGTAAGGTTTCTCTCTTGTATGAGTTCTATGATGAATTCTAAGACTGTCTTTGTGGGTAAAGCATTTGTCACATTCACTGCATTTGTAAAGCTTCTTGCCATTATTGGTTTGTTTCAGCATCAGTTCATGGTTAGGCGCAACACCCTTATCAAATTCTGTACTGTTATATCCTTTCTTATGTATGTGTATTCCTTGATTTAGATTATTTATAGAGCACTCATTTAAACACTTTACACAGTCTTCATCTTTGGATACTTCTCTGGTTTTCCCAACTTTAAGTCTTTTCAGGTTTGGGGATTGAAGTGAGGCATCTCTGTGGTCAGTTTTATAAGGTGTACTTTGGGTGGATTCATTAATCATTTTGCTAAGTTCATTACATTTATAAGACTTCTCTTGCATATTCACATGGTCATTGGCACTGCACTCTATGTCTTGATCTAAGACCTTCCCATGTTTTCCACATATGAGATGATTTTCTGAAAAAGTACAAATAGACATATCAGGGATTACTGTATTGAGAAAAAAGAGATTCAGTAATGAGTGTCTGCCGACATTTCAGGATAACTAGATCTTCTCAAGAATTTGTGCCCTCAAAACAGGTTTCGCTTTTTTTCATAACAATTACAAGTATCCCCAGGAAACCCTCAATTCTGATATATATCAACTGACAAGATACGATAATACCCTTCTAAATCTTGTTTTAAAAACTGCACTTTGCAGAAGCTAGGACAAATAAGTGATCAGTACTGAACTTCCACTAACCAGATCTCTGAACAGTGTACCTCTAAATTTTTATTAAAATTTGATTCATAGTGACACTGCGTAACTTAGTCATCTAGAAATTAATGATGTAATCTATAGATGCTTGTTTCACCGAGCAAATTACTAGGATTAAGATCATGCAGGGCTGGACAGTGGTGATGCATGCCTTTAATCCCAGCACTTGGGAGGCAGAGGCAGGTGGATTTCTGAGTTTGAGGCCAGCCTGGTCTACAGAGTGAGTTCCAGGACAGCCAGGGCTACACAGAGAAACCCTGTCTCGAAAACAACAACAACAACAACAAAAAGCTCATGCTGTACTGTATCAGTGGACCACATGTCAAAATGTAAATAAAAAAGTAACATCAATATTCTCCAATAAAAATATACCTTTATATCTACATAAAACCATTAGCATTGTTTAAAAAAAGACCTAAATGAGGATATCACCATGTTGCCTGGGGACACTGTGGACCTAGAGATGTTGGGAGGTCTGGTATATTCAGGGCAACTTGTAAGGAACCTTCTCTGCCAGTTAAAGCCACTGGAAATCCCAAGGAGCCCAGTGGTCTCTGGACCCATCCACCCCCAAACCCATGCATTACGAATTCCACTCCCCTTTAGCCTGCTCCTTCTCCCTCAGCAGAACACCACGCTGTCTGAACCTCTGAAAACACCATAGTCTCAAGGAATCCAGCAAATCCACTGCACACAGGGCAACTCTTCTGGATCATGCAGGGCAACAGACCTCACAGTCTGAAGATCTCCTAGGAAAACAGCAACAAAAAAGGCAACAGCCCCACAATCTGAAGGCCTGACTTGGGGTTTGCTATAGCCAGGTCAACTGGCCTACCAGGAGACTGGCAGCAACTCACAGACAAAAGAGGCAGGCATCAGTCAAAGACACTCAGACCACCTAGGACCAGGGATAACCAGATGGTGAGAGGCAGGTGGAAGAGCATAAACAACAGAAGCCAATATACTTTGGCATCATCAGAATATAGTTCTCCCATCACAGCAACACTTGGTACAACAATGCACCAGAAAATAAGGAAGCTGATCTAAAATACTATGTCAAGAAGATAATAGAGGCCTTTAAAGAGGCTATAATAACTAACTGAAAAAATACGGGAAAATGTGGGTAAATAGGTAGAAGACATTAAAGAGGAAACAAATAAATCCCTTAAAGAAATATAGGAAAACACAGTCAAATATGTGAAAAAATGAATAAAGTAATCCAAAACCAGAAAGTGGATGTAAAAACAATAAAGAAAACACAAATGGAGGCAAATCCTGAAATGAAAAACCTAGGAAAGAGTTCATGAATTACAGACATAAGCACCACCAACATAATATAGAAGATAGAATAGAGAACATCAGGCATAAAAGATACCTTAAATGACTGTGACAAAACAATCAAAGAAAATTAAAAACATAAAAATCTCATAACCCAAAACATCCAGGAAAACCAGCACATAATGAAAAGACAAAAATCTAAGAATAATAGGAATGGACGAGATCAATGATTCCCAGCTCAAACCGCCATAAAATACCTTCAACAAAATCAAGGAAGAAAACATCCCCAACCTAATGAAAGAGAAGACCATAAATATACAAAAAATCCTATAGAACACCAAATACATTGGACCAGAAAAAACATCCTCTTATCACATAATATTCAAAACACTAAAAGCACAGAACAAAGAAACAATATTAAAAGCTGAAAGAGAAAAAGCCCAAGTCTCATATAAAGGCAGACCTAAGCCAAGAGAGATTGCACAGAGGTCATGCTGACCCAAAGAGAACTTAAATGGCAGCCCAGGCTACTATACAAAGCAAAACTCTCCATCAGCAAAGATGTAAAAACCAAAATATTCCAACACTAAATGAAATTTAAACAATATCTTTAAACCAATGCAGCCTTAGAGTATTCTAGAAAGGAAAACTCCACAAAATGTGGGTACTTATACCACAGGGAAAAAAAGATAATAATCATCTCACAACAAAGCCAAAAGAAGAGAGCCACAAGCACATAAAGCCACCCACCAAAGCAAACATAAAAGGAACAAACAGTCATCTGTCTTGACTATTTCTCAATATCAACAGACTCAATTCTGCTATAAAAAGACATGCTAGTCCGACGGTGGTGGTGCACGCCTGTAATCCTAGCACTCTGGGAGGCAGAGGTAGGCAGATTTCTGAGTTTGAGGCCAGCCTAGTCTACAGAGTGAGTTCCAGGACAGCCAGGGCTATACAGAGAAACCCTGTCTCCAATAAATCAAATGAACCCCTCCCCCCCCAAAAAAGAAGAAGAAGAAGAAGACATAGGCTAACAGACTGGGTATATAAACAGGATTAGAATTTTGCTACTTCCAAAAAAAACGCACCTCAATAACAAAGACAGACACTATCTCAGAGTAAAATGGGGGAAATGTCTTCCAAGCAAATGCTCCCAAGAAACAAGCAGATAATATTCAATATAATAGACTTTCAACCAAAAGTTTTCAAGTAAGAAGAGGACAGACAGATACTTCATATTCATCAAAGAAAAATCCACCAAAGATCAGTGTTAATTCTGAACACCTATGCAAATACAAGGGCACTCACATTAATAAAAAATTTTACTAAAGCTCAAAATACACACTGAACCCCACACAATAAAAGGGGAAGGCTTCAATTCCCAATTCTCACTAATGGATAGGTCACTAAAACAAAAACAAAACAGAGACACAGTGAAATTTATAGAGGTTATAAACCAAATTGATTTAGCAGCAATCTACAGAACATTTCACCCTAAACTAAGAGAATGTACATGCTTCTCAGCACCTCATGGTACCTTCTTCAAAACTGACCATATAATCAGGCACAAAAAAACCTTCAACTGATACAAGAGGATTGAAATAATCTCATGAAGCCTATCAGATCACCACAGAGTAAGGCTGTTCTTCTTTTAGAAGATTTACTTATTATATGTAAGTACACGGTAAATGTCTTCACACACCCAGAAGAGGACATCAATCTCATTATGGATGCCCGTGAGCCACCATGTGGTTGCTAGGATTTGAACTCAAGACCTTTGGAAGAGCAGTCAGTGCTCTTATCCACTGAGCCATCTCTTCAGACTAAGGCTGGTCTTTATTAATAACAACACAAACAACAGAAAACTCACATAACCCTGGAAACTGAATAACTCCCTACTCTATGATAAATTAGTCAGGTAAGAAATAACAATAGAAATTAAAGATTTCCTGAAATTGAATGAATATGAAGACACACCATACCCTAACTTATAGAACACTGAGTGCCCTGGTAAAGCCGTGGGAGAGATCCTACACTAGCAACTCAAGAGCATATCTGAGAACTCTAGAACAAAAAGATGCAAACATACCCAAGAGGAGTAGATAACAGCAAATAGTCAGAGCTGAAATCAACCAAATAGAAACAAAAATAACTATACAAATAATCAAGAAAAACAACAATGCTTTGGTTTTTTTTTTTTTTTTTTTTTTTTTTTTTTTTTTTTTGCAAAAATCAAAAAAAGATAAACTCCTAGCCAAACTAAAGGGCCCAGAGACAGTATCCAAACTAAAAAAAACAAAAATGAAAAGAGACACATAACAACACAATGGAAGACATTCCAAAAATCATCAGATCCTACTACAAAAGCCTATATTCAACAAAACTATAAAATCTAGATGAAATGGATGGTTTTCTAGACAGATACCATGTGATGATATGACAGTATACATAAACAATCCCAAAAATTCTAGCAGAGTTCTTCTATAGCTGATAAAAAAAAAACTTTGACAAGGTAGCTGTATATAATTAACTCATATAAATCAGTAGTCTTCCTTTATAAAAAGGATAAATGGGATGAGAAAGGAATTAGAGAAACAACACCCTTCAAAGTAGTCACAAATAATGTAAAAAATCTTGGGGTAACCTCTAAGCAAACAAGTGAAATATCAAGAACTTCAAGTCTCTCAAGAAAGAAATTGAATAAGACCTCAGAAAATAGAGAGATCTACCATGTCCATGAATTGGTCAAAGTAAGATAGTAACAATGCTCATCCAACCAAAAGCAATCTACAAATTTAATGCAGTTACCATCAAAATTCCAACAAAATTCTTCAAAGATATGGAAAAACAAATTCTCAAATTTATCTGGAAAAGCAATAAAACCCAGAGTAGCTAAAACAATTTTTTTTTTTGGTTTTTTTTTTTTTTGTTGTTTTTGAGACAGGATTTCTCTGTATAGCCCTGGCTGTCCTGGAACTCACTCTGTAGACCAGGCTGGCCTTGAATTCAGAAATCCGCCTGCCTCTGCCTCCCAGAGTGCTGGGATTACAGGCGTGCGCCACCACTGCCCGGTGTAAAACAATTATTAACAATAAAAGAACTATGGGAAATTACCATCCTAGACTACAAGCTACACTACACCGAAATAGTGATTAAAACAACATGGTATTGGTACAGAGACAGACAGGTTGAACAATGGATAAGAAGTGAAGATCCAGAAATAAAATCACGTACTTATGGACACTGGATCTTTGGCAAAGAAGCCAAAAATATGCAACAAAAAACAGAAAGCATCTTCAATAAATGGTGCTGGTCTAACTGGCACTCTGTATGTAGAAAAAGGAAAATAGATACATACCTATCACTGTGCACAAAGCTAAAGTCCAAGTAGATCAAGGACATTAACATAAAACCAAATGCACTGAATCTAATAAGAGACAAATTTAGAAAGGGCCTCAAACTCCCTGGCTCAGGCAGAAAATTCATATATAGAATTCCAGTGGCTCAGACTCTAAGATCAATAATCAATAAATGTGACCTCATGAAACTGGACAGTTTTTGTAAGTCAAAAAGACAAACTAGCAACCTACAGGTTGGGAAAAATATTCTCTAATCCCATGCTCAACAGAGGGCTGAAACCCAAAATGAAAAAAAAAAAGGATGTAAGAAGATAACCATGAAGAAACAACAATCCCCCCAAAAAAGGGGTATAGAACTAAATAGAAAACTCAAAACAAAGAATGTCAAATGGCTGAAAATCACTTAAAGAAACCTTGAAAGTAGTTAGTGAACAAAGTAATGGAAATTAAAACGACCTGGAGATTCCAACTTGTACAAACAGAATGTCTAATATCAAAACGTCATGTGGGCTTTGTCTCTGTTTAAAAGAGTTGCTTACTGTTTACATTTTTCTCTTTCTATCCGACAGGAAGTACTACAATTTGTGGTTTGTAGAGAATTGCTTAATTGGACACAAGTGTTTTGATAATAAAACCAATATTAAGGCTGGGCGGTGGTGGTGCATGCTTTAATCCCAGAACTTCAGAGGCAGAGGCAGGCGGATTTCTGAGTTGGAGGCCAGCCTGGTCTACAGAGTGAGTTCCAGGACAGCCAGGGCTTTATGGAGAAACTCTGTCTCGGGCGGGCGGGGCGAACAACATTAAGGCTGAAAAATCATAAGTAAAGAGTTTAATATACTTGTAAAATTAAGTGCTGAAATTATTATGTTTATAGAAATATTATTGTTTATTCTGAATACTGTTTTTCAACTCAGATGTTTCCAATTAAAGCAATATAAGAGGTATGGAAAGACCTCAAAAAATATAGTACTGGATACTCTTCCAAAGAAACCAGAGAACTGTAAAGTAAATATCATGAAAAAGTGATTCTAACCACAGCTTTCCTTATTCTAGTGGTCTCTTGATATTTCAATGAGTTTACATAAACAGAATGTAAGAAAATTCAAATAATGATTCAGGAATTCAACAAGTGTAGTCTTACCCACAAACAATAGATTGATGTAATTCTCCACCATCACATCCATGTACAATGCCCGATGAGCAAAACTGAGACATTCCCATTCCTCCCGTGAGAAGTCCAGAGTCACATCCTTGAAGGTTAACAGACCCTGCAATGGAAAACTACTTATTTGCTACTGGACAAAATTGTTTTCCTATATTAATAAAAAGCCCTTAAGAATAGGAGATACTTTCTAATACAGAAGAGGAAAGGAAAATATTGAAGGACAAATGTTTTCTAAGTTTTATGGAGATGCGTCTGAAGTTATGAATTACTGCTCTTCCATAGACAATCTATACAATGACTTACTACAATGCTCTAATTCATTAAGGCTCTCACCTTCAAGAATTTTCTGTGGTTTTCTGGGACCTTAGCAGCAAATGAAAAATTTGCAACCAGCACTACACTGAAAATTTGTGTGTGCAGTTGGGATTGTATAATATCTTTTAAAGTTCTCTACTATGAAATTTGTTTCCCAGAATCCTCATGTCACTACACAATGTATTTTTAAACACAGTTCTTTAAAATGCATTAATCTTTGCTGAGCACCACTGGCAGGGAGAATATACAGCACATACACATAATTTCAGGCAAATGTAACCAACATACATCATACAAAAAAAGATGTTTACTCTACAAAATTTACTTTCCTAAAATACGTAGACTTCCTTGCATTTATATCTCTCTGAGAATGCATGATGTAGTCACCTTAAAAGCTGCAAACATTTGCAGAACATACCATGTACATTTGGTATCTTTATTCATTAAGGTACTTTTATGAAGTATTCATTGATATTAAATATAAAACCAGTGTCAAATCACAGATGGTCAAGTTATGATGAGGAAAAATATGTGTCCCATTATACAATGTCCACCTTATTCAAATATGGACACTAGTTCAATCCTGTGTAACGATGTGTCTCACATGACTGCACATCTGTTTGACATTTTGAGGCCCATGTAAAAGTCTATAAACTTTATATATAAAAATAAAACAAACAAATAAATAAACAGGTAAAATATGAAATAGAAAACTAATGAATGGAATAAATGACCAAGTTTTTTTCCTCCTTAAAGAGAAAAAATCGCCAGGCGGTGGTGGCGCACATCTGTAATCCCAGCACTCTGGGAGGCAGAGGCAGAGGCAGGTGGATTTAGTTCGAGGCCAGCCTGGTCTACAGAGTGAGTTCCAGGACAGCCAGGGCTACACAGAGAAACCCTGTCTCAAAAAATACCAAAAAAAAAAACCCCTCCCCCAAAACCCCCCAAAACAAAAACAAAAACAAAAACAACAACAAAAAAAAAAAAACCCAGAAAAAAATCTACAAAGTCATAACATATATAAAATTCAAAATGACATATAGGATCAAATACTTAAGGGAATTATTTTATGAAAGTATATTCTTGACCAAGAATTAGAATAACCAGGGTTGGGGAAATGGCTCAGGGTTTAAGAGCACTGACTGCTCTTCCAGAGTACCTGAGCTAAATTACAAGCAATCAAATTGTGGCTCACAACTATCTTTATTGGAAATTTGATGCCCTCTTCTGGTGTGTCTGAACACAACAACAGTGTTGCCATGGTGGCTCAGAATAACCTGTAAAATGATATTTTACAGACAGAGGCGAGAAATGGCCCATGGGAAAAGTGGAACTTCTTGTATATTCAGAAGCTGAAAATCTTACTTGGCAATTTACTACACTTCTGAAAATTCTCCTCCTTCCTAGTGGCTGGGACATAATATAACCAAGCAAATATAGATATGAAAGAATCCATCTTGTAGCCAAAAAATTCTGCTCACTTTGCTCCAATCATTTATGTAATTATGGTAGAAAAAGCATTCCAAAAATTCTAGTCACAGGTTCTTTCTCTCTCTCTTTTTTTTTTTTTTAAGTCATTTCCTTTTGGGGCAGGTGGATTCTGAAACAACGGGCACAGACTAAGGATATTTACATATGAAGAACCTTATATCCAGGTTAAACATTATGTCTGTAACAAATGAGCATCAGAAATATAATACTGGGGCATGAAAAAAATCCCTAAGAGGTAAATGCACTTGTGGTGACTTCAGTCTCAAGGGTTTGATACTGAACCCAGGAATCTAGGCTCATAATGTATCATTCATTGTACATAAAAACATGCAGATGCTCAATTATATATGTAAAAAATATTGAAAAAATAAAAACATCAACACAACCCTTCAGTTTTACTGGTGCAACATGCCATTTCAGGGAAGAAGAAACACAGTAGATGAACAATTCTTCCTTCTAAAGAAGAAAAGGGAACAAAATTGGAAAAGAAATTCCAAGCAAATGGTCCCAAACAACAAGCTGGAGTAGCCATTCAAATATCAAAGAAAACTGACTTTCAACAAAAAGTGATTAAAAAAAAAATGAGGAAGGACAACACTTCATTCACATCAAAGGCAAAATCTACCAAAAGAAACTCTCAATTGTGAACATCTATGTCCCAAATGCAAGGACATTCACATTTGTAAGCGAATCTTTACTAAACATCAAGGCACATATTGAAAGAAAGCAATCACAGGTAAGGAGGGAGGGACCTCGGAGTGAAAGGGCCTGGTGGGGAGCGGGGAAGAGGAGAACCTGATCTGGTGTTGGGTGGGGGAAAAGGACTGAAGCCCTGAGGGCCAACAGAAAGAATGGAAACATGCAACCTCAGGAGGTAGGAGGTTGCAGGGACCCTCCAGAATGCACCAGAGAACTGGGAAGTGAGAGACTCTCAGGACTCAAAGGGAGGGACCTTAGATTTAATACATGACAAAAGGGAGAAGGAACTTATAGAGCTCACTTCCAGCAGAAAGCCAGGGCATCAATTGAGTGTGGGGGTTGCCATACCACAGTCAAAACTCTGACCCATATTTTTTCCTGTCTGAAAGAACTGCAGGGATCGCAATGCAGAAGACACTGGGTAAAAGAAAGTACAGCAACAGGCCCAAAGTGGGTTCTAGCTCAAGAGGAACTCACAAGGCCAGACACTGTTACTGGAACCATGGAGTGCTTACAGAGAGGAACCGAATTTGTCCACACTCCAGAAAACACAAGAAGCAGCTGAAAGAGTCAGATGCAGATATTTGCAAGCAACCAATAGACAGAAGCTACTGACCTCTCTGGTTGATTTAGGGAAAGGCAAGAAGAAGCTGAGGAGGAGGGCAATCCTGTAGGAGAACTAGCAGTCTCAATTAACCTGGACCCTCAGATCTCTCAGATACTGGAAAATCAACCATGCACCATACACCAGTTGATATAAGACCCCCAAAACATATACAGCAGAGGACAACTGGGGCTATGTTCAATCAGACAAGATGCACGTAACCCTCAAGAGACTACAGGCCCCAGGAATTTTAGAGATCTGGTTGTGTTGGCACATGGGTAGGAGGGTGGAGAAATCCTGGTGGAGACAGGGGGGTGGTTAGGAGGAATGCCATATGTAACAATCACAGGGTGGATTGC
The DNA here is from genome assembly GCF_947179515.1 of Apodemus sylvaticus. Lineage (NCBI taxonomy): Eukaryota > Metazoa > Chordata > Mammalia > Rodentia > Muridae > Apodemus > Apodemus sylvaticus. Next base: position 159,771,404 of record NC_067474.1, read on the forward strand.
AGGGGGTGGTAAAATCTGGAGTATAAAGACATAAATTAATTAATTAATTAAAGACAAAAAATTTTTAAAATAAAAAATACTGCAATCTGGATCAGCTCACAAACATACAGTGTTATGACAAAAGAAATACAAATATTCCTGCCATCATCTGTGCCTCTAGGAAGCTAATATTTTTACTTTTAGGATTACAGACAGTGGACTCTTATAATTTTATCCTTCTACTAATTGTTCTCTGCCAAGAGCCATTCTCATAGAGATCTCAAAACCCCCTCCTCTCAGCAATTTCTAGTTTGCTTTCTCTAGGCCACCATTAGAAGGAAATGTACTAGTTTAAAGATTAGCCAAGTAAGCTAGATGGTCAGTACATACAGAGCTCACTCGAGTGGGCTCGAACAAATGAAGCTCACCTGTGGTTAGGTTACCATAGCAACTCCTTTCCACTTCTCCTCATGATCAAAATATGATGCCAAGTTCCTACTGCATCTGCCAAATCTTCCCTGAGATCCTGAGAGACAATTCTGAGAAACTGTTCCTGAAGAATGATGCTAGCCCCCTGAGATTGTTCCCCAAATACAATGACTTTCCCCCTTCACCCCTCCCCACACCTGCTTGCTTGCTTTTATAACGCTGTGTGTGAAAATTAAAGTTTGACAGCTTGATCGGAATACTGACTTGCTGTCCTCCTCTTTGTGTTTCTTGCCCCACCCCGCCTTCTTCTTAGGTAGTTACAGAAACCTGGTTGACTGTCCTGCGGGTCGTGACAGTTCTTTTCCATATATTGCTCATGACATCGGTGTCAACATATTTCTATATCCACATCCACAAGCTTTTGTCTGGAACCCTGAAATATCTGAAATGCAACTTATGTGACACATGAGACTTTCCTTCCACATTAAAGTAAAAGTACCCAACTCCATCTAATGTAGACGTTAGCCATCGATAGAGTTTTCAAGAATCATTTACAATAGATTCTCTTTGAGAGCTGCAAGTCTTCAGTCCATGGAAATTGGATGTCCACACAGTTGAAAGTCCAGTGAAAGTATAATGGTGTTATGTAAGTGAAAGGTCTAAACATTAATTTTTCAAAACTCCATAAGAAAATGAAGATCATATAAAATAAGACCTTTACATACATTATCATATATAGATGATAAAACTTTTGAATGGTTTGAATGATAAAGAGATTTCAAAAAGTTATGTGTACAGCACACTGACCTGTGGAGTATTTACCAGAGAAGCACTCATTCTTTTTGTTGTTCTTCTCCCAGTTTCAAATATTGGACCTCTCCTTGAAATTTCACAACACACTTTGAGAAACAAAAAGATGAAATTAATAAAAATCCATTATAGATAAGGCTAAACCACATAAAAATACATTAAAAGTAAAATAATACTAGGAATCTTTTTTTTTTCAAGATTGATTTATTATATGTAAGTACACTGTAGCTGTCTACAGACGCCAGAAGAGGGTGTCAGATCTCATTATGGATAGTTGTGATCCACCATATGGTTGTGGGATTTGAACTCAGGACCTTTGAAAGAGCAGTCAGTGCTCTTAACTGCTGAGCCATCTCTCCAGTCACACCAGAAATCTTGTCAACATTTCTAAAGGCATGAGAGCATGGAGTGACATATTTAGTGTGGAAAGGAATATGAGTATAATCTGATAAATCTTTCTAACATCAACTAGCACCAGACAAAAACAGAGAGCACATGTATACCTGCTATAAAACACTATTACTCAGAGTTATTTCTGAGAATTTGTCTTCCTGGGTCTACTAGACTCAAGAACCCATGGCTACTGTCTTCCATGATCGATGCCTAGAACTGAATGGTGTTTCAGTAGACATCACACTAGAATACGATATCTGACCCTTTGATGTGATTCCACTTCATCCTATCATTTAGACACAGTATATTCACTTTCCATGTGTGCCTTTTGTCTTGGAGTACAAAGATTCTATCTGCCAAATACCAGGGCTTTTGCAAAAGACTAAGTTGTCATCAGATTTAGTTATAGCCATTTTCATCATCATCTAAGAAGGTTTTCGACTCGTTATGAGAAAAAAATGTCTATTTCCAATTTACTACTCCTTTCAATATGGCCATGTTTTCTAACTTCCATGCACACCATTGTATGCATTGATCTTGATCCCTTGACATCTACATGAATGCATTAATACGTGAAATATTGCAATTAAAGCCAGAAAAGTCTTTAAATAAAATTCAATTCTGCTAAAATTTTATGCCAGTTCTCCACTTTTCTAATGGTGTGGTAAATCTTCCTGAACATGCATATATATGAATCATGGCATAGTTCCAGGCTGATCTCAGGTTCTCTATCAGTAATGAATACGAATACAATGAGATTGTTGGAGCCTTGCTGTTATGGATTTAATCTCTGGTCATCACTCTTATAGGTTCACATGAGAGAAAGAATGTATGATATGGGTCACCTGGCATATATATCAAAATATATACATACACATATATACACACAAATACATGCATATGCTTATGCATGAATAAAAACAAAAGACTTCATTCTGAATGCTGAGGTATTATTACTAAGGAAAGTTGTCATGACCATGGTATCAGCAAATATTCAGTGCTTTTTATGTGTATCATTGACCTTATATTTCTCTCACATCAACTGATTCTCTTGGCATTTAACAGATATATGAATGGTCTCTTTCAATGCCCCTGCCTCAGAAGTTTAGATTGGGAAAACAAAGATGATGGAGTACCATGGATTGTCCTATAAAATTAATGAGAATTGATGAGGAAAACACTGATTTCCTAGGAACAATAAGCAAGTAAGCTTTCCATGTCATCACTACAGGCCAAGGAATAAGCAAGTGGGCAAATCCAGGCCCTCGGTGTTCCTTCTAACACTGTCTGAGGAATAAACATATGCAGCACCAAATTCACTATTTCCTTTCAAAAAATCCCACTATAAACTTGCACAGAAAATAATGCAGAATACACAAAGAAGGGGAATGTGGTACAGTCATCACACAAAGCTGACTTACCTGGATCCGAAAGCAACTGACCATAGAAATACACACACAGAAAATAACAACAGTACAGGTGCACCAGTGTAAACTGTAAAATGTTTCTCTCTAATAGATGCAGAAAGTAAACTCAACTTGATTTTATTCCAGAGACTCAAAACAGTTTCAACAAGCACAAACCAAACAACACCAAGGCACAAACTATGTACAATCAGTGAGAGAAGGCTCACAACCCTGTCAATATATCTATGAAAGGCCTACAGCAAAATATCACAGTGGATCACTATGAAGGGTCTGAAGAAGGTGAAACAGAAGGAAAATCACTGAGTCTAATGAAGATAATAGTGAACATCCCAAACCTATCACTACACAAGCTGAAGACAGCTGTCATCAATCCACTCTACTCAGAAGACAGACAAGGATGTGCAAAGCCTCCACACTAACTTATCACAGTGCAGTAGTGCTTACAAAGAGAAAGTAAGATTTAGAATATTTTCAATGTTTTCATAAGAATGAGGAAGGCAAGTTTTCTCAAATTACAAGACACATAATTCTTCAATTCAAGAGCTACAAAAATCCCAAAACAATTTTTTTATTCGATGTATTTTTTATTTACATGTCAAAATGATTTCACCTTTTCTGGTCCCCCCACTCCCCGAAAGTCACATAAATCCCCTTCCCTCCCCTTGTTCTCCCATTCACCCCTTCCCACTTCCCTGTTCTGGTTTTGCCCTATACTGCTACACTGAGTCTTTCCAGAACCAGGGGCCACTCCTCCGTTCTTCTTGTACCTCATTTGATGTGTGGATTATGCTTCGGGTATTCCAGTTTTCTAGGTTAATATCCACTTATTAGTGAGTGCATACCATGATTGAGAAATTAGACCCCAGAAAACCAAATAACCCTATTAAAAATGGGGTACAGAGCTAAACAAAGAATTTTCACCGGAAGAACTTCAAATGGCTGAGAAGCATCTTAAAAAATGCTCAACTTCATTAGTCATTAGGGAAATGCAAATCAAAACAAGCTTGAGATTTCACCTTACACCAGTCAGAATGGCTAAGATTAAAAATTTAGGAGACAGCAGGTGTTGGCGAGGATGTGGAGAAAGAGGAACACTCCTCCACTGTTGGTGGGGCTGCAAATTGGTACAACCACTCTGCAAAGCAGTCTGGAGGTTCCTCAGAAAACTGGGCACGTCATTTCCGGAAGATCCGGCTGTACCACTCCTGGGCATATACCTAGAGGATTCCCCAGCATGTAATAAGGATACGTGCTCCACTATGTTCATAGCAGCCCTATTTATAACAGCCAGAAGCTGGAAAGAACCCAGATATCCCTCAACAGAAGAGTGGATGCAAAAAATGTGGTATCTATACACAATGGAGTACTATTCAACCATTAGAAACAATGAATTCATGAAATTCTTAGGTAAATGGATGGAGCTGGAGAACATCATACTAAGTGAGGTAACCCAGCCTCAAAAGATCAATCATGGTATGCCAAAACAATTTTTAATAATTGATAAATCACTAAATAAGTTATAAAAATATAAGAAAAATCATGTGTTTTTATATATTCATAAAGAATAATCTGAGAAGTCAGAAGACAATTCAGTGACTAAACAGATACTGGCTATGTTGGCTTAGCATACAAACTGCTAAACAGGGCTTTGTAGGTTGATGTGTGTAAGGAGTCATAAATGGCTCTGGCTAGATACAGATCCTTGTGCTGTTATACCAACCCATCTGATAATGCATGTATACCAGTGTAGTAGTGAGAAGTAGGTAACAGAAACTTTACTGGTTTGAACAGAGGTCAGCTGACAAAGGAATTACAGACATGACCCTGGAAGCTGATCAAAACTTACTCTAAAGATCACAGGCCCAAAAGTGGAGGTTTTTTTTTTTTTTTGTTTGTTTGTTTGTTTGTTTTTTTTTATTTGGTTTTGTCGAGACAGGGTTTCTCTGTAGAGCCCTGGCTGTCCTGGAACTCACTCTGTAGACCAGGCTGGCCTCAAACTCAGAAATCCACCTGCCTCTGCTTCCCAGAGTGCTAAGATTACAGGCATGCGCCACCACTGCCTGGCCCAAAAGTGAATTCATAACTAACATACTGCTATATGTAGAAATACTAGAAATGCATTTAACTTATTGGTGCTTTCAGCCTAAGTTATACAAACATAGTTTGCTTTATTTATTTGTTTGTTTGTTTGTTTGTTTGTTTCTCGAGACAGGGTTTCTCTGTATAGTCCTGGTTGTCCTGGAACTCAGTCTGTAGACCAGGCTGGCCTCAAACTCAGAAATCCGCCTGCCTCTGCCTCCCAATTGCTGGGAATTGCTGGGATTAAAGGTGTGCGCTACCACTGTCTGGCACAAGCATAGTTTGTAAAAGGAATACTGCCAATTATGAGAGTACTGAGTAAAAAGCAAGCAATGGGGGAATAGGAAAAGCTGTAAAAGATGGAGTAAGTGGAGTTACCATAAAACAAGGAATTATGAATATGATAGTTTGGATACCCAGCCAAAAACCTGTCTCAGAGCATACATGAAACACAAGGATATAATGAAAACCTGAATAGCAAGGGATGGGACAGAGAACGAAGAGACAGTAACTGTGCAAGCACTCTGGGGCACTTCTTGTGCAAAGGACACACTCCTGAAAATGCAAGCACTAAGGGGATTTAGACAGCATAGATTAAAATAAAGTCTAGGATCTTTGTAATATCTAAAATAGCAAAGAAACCAGATAATGCAAAGACAGATGACAAGAATTTCTATAAAACTGAAATTGGAGATGCAGGGAAAAATATAATGATGTCCAAATTTACAACATGTAAAACTTGATGTCCTGGGCATTTGTAGACAGCATCAAGTAGATAATAAAAAGTTGTCATAGGAATACATAAATTTTTAGGGAGTAATGAGGACAGTGTTTTCAAATCATGTCACTTTATGATTCTGGCCTATGACATACAGGCTGAGTATTGTTGTCATTTCTACCATCAACAGATCATAAATTCCTACTCCAGTGACAGTGCTGTGCTTTAAATTCAAAAGTAGTAGATACATAAATTGAATGTGTATCTTGGAATTATTTTGTCTATGTGTACAACAAGGAAAGTACATCTTCAATTTCATCAAGACTGAAAAAGACCTCCTTCTAGAATGGGAAGAATAACCTATGGTTGTACATAAATTCATCATGGAGGCAATATGAACACTAGGACTTCGATTTTAAATCTTGCAACTGACATTTCCTCAAATACACATCTGAATCTGGATACACACAATTCCATACTTGAGGCTTTCAATCAAAGTTTACTATCACTTGGTTCATCACAATCCTTTTAAAGTAGGCGAACTCAAATATCAATGTGTCATGTTCAGATACTGGGACTCTTGAGTACTAGAAGACCATAGCATTCAAATCTCTGAGAGGCTGGGCGTGGTGTCACACGCCTGTAATCCCAGCACTTGGGAGGCAGAGGCAGATGGGTTCAAACCCAGCCTGGTCTACAGAGTGAGTTCCAAGACAGCCAGGACTACACAGAGAAACCCTGTCTTGAAACACCAAAAAAAAAAAAAAAAAAAAAAAAGCCAGGCAGTGGGGGTACATACCTGGAATCCCAGCACTCTGGGAGGCAGAAGCAGGCAGATTTCTGAGTTCGAGGCCAGTCTGGTATACAGAGTGAGTTCCAGGACAGCTAGGGCTATACAGAGAAACCCTGTCTCGAAAAAAAACCACATCCAAAAAACAAACAAACAAACAAACAAAAAGAAAGTCTCTAAGATTGGATTACTGTACTCCAGGATGCATCTCCCTATTGTCAAAAATAAGTGCTGTAACAATGTATATCTCTTCCTAGTTGTCTTGTCCTATCCTTTACAATCAAAAGAGGTGATATTACATTAACATACAGTGGTACTAAATATTTATCCATAGATTAAAATCAGGAGAGCATGGAATAATGTTTTTCAAGAACTGAGAGAAAATAATTGGCAACTATAATATTAATCCAGAAAAGCAGCTACCAGTAGTGACAATGTATAAGGTACATGTGAACTTAGTAATACATTAAGACATGTTTTTCAGTCAAAAACCTACTTAGATAATAAACTGATGAAAAATTGCACAAAAGAAAAAGACATAAATTTTTCATGAGGTCGTAGGAAATAAGACATTTATTGTGAAGAATGAATGAATAAAAGTAGGAAATATTCCTCACATACAGCATAGTGAAGCTCTATCCCACACAAAGAATGGAGAACAATATGAAGCATAATTTGCCACTCACAATGCCAGCAAGCCTTGTAGATTAAAAATCCTAAGGATACAATCTCACAAAGAACAATTTCCTTGAACAATCATTAAAGAAGTTCACAATAAAATTCTTGGTAGAAGTCAGAATAGATGAAACAGATATCTACTTAATGAAGAGTATTAATTTGTGAAGGTTGGTTTTCATTTCAGGAAGAAGAAATTCTGCACATCTAAACTGATTGATTATTATGTAGGGATATTTGAACCTGTTCCGACTTACGGTGTCGTTTGTTCCTTGGCACACAACTTGAATCACTATGGTTGGAAGGCAAGCATGCACTTAGTACTCACTTTAATACCAAACAACAAAAGGACAGTTACTGAGTAGAAGAAGGCACCCCTGTTTGAAAGTGAGGTCTAATTGAATAGCAGAAAATGTGGAATGTCACAGAAAGATCTGACAGAACAGGATATGCACAACTCTCCTCAGTTGAGAGAGGAAAGGGAAGCTACTTAATGGAGAGAAAGACAGTATAGGAGGAAGAGAATAGTAAAGGAAAACAGTAGAGGGCATTAATAGCAGTACAGTGCAGATGAGAGGGTAGAGCAACAGAGAGGGAGAAGGAAACACTTTTACTGGGAGAGTTTTACAAATTCAGATTTAAAAGATAACATGAGCTGTGCAGTGGTGGCACATGCCTTGAGTCCCAGCACATGTTCCACAGCGTGAGTTCCAGGACAGCCAGGGAAAAATGGAGAACGTTTGTCTGGGAAAACAAAAAGAAAAAAAATAAAAAACAAGAAAAGAGAACATGCTAGGCATAGGTAAAGACAGAATGAGAAAGAGATAGACAAGATCCCACAGAGTTAAAAAAAAAAATTGCTACAGTTAATTTAAGGCCAAGCAGAGCATTTCAGTGTCTCAGAGCAAAACCAGATTGAATAAGGCCTCTGGCAGAGGAATATGAGCTGGAATGAAAGGTACTTTTATAGCCCTGTGGAAAATCTGAAACTGCCTAGTAAAAAAAGCTTTCCAGAATGTAAGTAGAGAAGAAATATACCTCAGCATAGTAAGGAAAAGAGTCTCCACCAAACAGTACAGAAAAGGTCAACAGTAATTATTCCACTCTAATCAGGACTAATTCAATACAGTGCATCAGTGAGAGCACAATTCAAGGAATAAATATCGGGGGCTGGAGAGATGGCTCAGCGGTAAATGGAAATTGAAATTTTCCAGAATCATTAATCAGATAGCATCTGGAAAAACCAAATTCATTTGCTATTTCTACTAACAGGTGAGCCGCACCCCACCCCTTGTTCAATCCTCCTAACAAACCTGCATCCTTTCTTAGAGTTTCCTTGGCTTTTACCATCCAGGGCTCTTAGTTCTGATTTATAGTTATGCAGATTTGGCTGAGCATATAGAAACCTGAAAATGGGAAATTGTTCAGAAAGAACCTGGAACTTTTCACAGTACAAAAATAAAAGATGCCAACACCAGGCAAAAGAATAAACATGAAGGAAAGAGATGATATCATGAAAAATGTCTCTTTTCATCTACGGATTTCAGTTTACCCTATGAGATCAGTCAAACTGTTAACACCCAGAGTCCTTTTCCCAGCAACATGGAGGAGGAACAAGGAAGAGTGTAAGAAAAGTATTGGGACACATGGACTCCAGACTGTTGAACTTCAACAAGAATTCTCTGGGAAAAAAAGCCCGGAGTGCAGGGGTCTAAGCATTCCCACACCTGCAAGAAGTCCACATTGCGGAACTCAACAAACCATGAATGTGCAAGGGCAGAGTGCTTTTCATAAACCAAGGAGATATTTTGCCAGAGAATTCCTCGAGCTTTATTAAGGCTTTTGCAAATAAAGCCCTCCTGGTATACAAACTCCAGATATGGCCAAGGATCTACAAGATTATTTTAGAAAAATATTTTGGTAACCATAAAATCAATTAAAATATCACCATAAACACAATTCACAAGATCTTAAACTTCCTGATAATGGTAAGATATCCACAACACAATTGTGAGAGTGGCGGCAGAAAATGCACCCCTGCTCCACACCCCTGCTCCGCTCCTGCCCCTTTCCCAGCCCAACAGCTCCTCTGACCTGGCAGGGGACGGGACGCGCTGCTGAATGTCCTAGGAGGCCAGCACAGCAACTGCAGCTTAAGGAAGTTTTCAGGCTCCGCAAATACTAGGCACTCGTCTCCATCCATGACTTGCTGATAAATTGTCCTTGGCACTAACCACAAACAATATATGTATCCTATAAGGAGGGCAATTTATATGATATCCAAGATAAGGAATTGAAAACCAAGAGTCACGTACAGAACTTTATTAGGCCATTGTTATTTATATTTCTTCTTTGGGTCCTGGTCATCTTCTTTAGCATGTTCACTTGGTGATCTGTATTATTTCTGCAGTGTATAGAATGGATGCTGATCATCTGTGTGGTCCATTGTTTATTTAAATACCACTCTGTTAACACTCATATTTTCAAGTAAGGGTGTTTGTGAAGGGTGGTGTGTGGTGGTTCTTGGCTTTGTTTCTCAGATTTTCACAAAATCCCTAGAGGTGATGCTTGTTATCCAGCCTGATATGGATGTCAGCCATTAGGCAAGGCTACAGGTGAACTCTTTATTTATATGAGGCAGCCTCCTGAGTACAAGTCCACTGGTAGAAGATGTATCCCTAATAGTTCCTGTTTTTGCAACACATTTAACAATGTTAAAATGCTTAATAGAAGAGAATATCAAATACATTAAATACCTCATCTATCAGAGATGTAATGAAGTAGAACAATCAGCAATCAACTGCATATCTCACAATAAAGTTCAATTGCTTTGGCTGTGTGAATAGTATTTGATAATTCATGTTTCTTCATGTTCCCATTAGTTATTGTTTGATAGTACATCTTCAAATAGTGACTTCTAAGGGAATTATCTGGACACAGTAGATACTGTAACAGGAATAAAATTAATTTAAATAGAAACATTCTGGTGTGTGTCGGTGCGTGAGTGCATGTGCGTGTGATATTATTACAGTGATTTAGGCCATGACTGATATGTGCAGATTGGAAGTTCAATTGCTATGGCTGTGTGAATATTGTTTGATAATTCATGTTACTTCAAGATCCTATTAGTTATTTTTGACACTGCATCTTCAAATAGTGACTTTATTTTTTCCCCCAGAGACAGGGTTTCTCCATGTAGCCCTGGCTGTCCTCACTCTGTGAGGCTGGGCTCGAACTCAAGAAATCCACCTGCCTCTGCCTCCCAAGGGCAGGGATTAAAGGCATGTGGCACCACTGCCCTCAAATAGTGACTTCTAAGGAAATTATCTAGAGATACTAGATAACTGCAACAGGAATAAAATTAATTTAAATGGAAACATTTCTGGTGTGTGTTGGTGTGTGAGTGCGTGCCTGTGTGTAGTTGGACTTTTTAAAAAATATTTATTTATTTACTTTATGTATATGAGTACACTATAGCTGTCTTCAGACACACCAGAAGAGGGCACCACATCTCATTAAAGATGGTTTTGAGCCATCAGGAGGTTGCTGGGAATTGAACTCATAACTTCTGAAAGAGCACTCAGTGTTCATAACCACTGAGCCATCTCTCCAGCACCTGGACATTTTTTATATGTTTACAAGGTCAGGTTTCTAGCTGTGCAGCCTACAGACATTTCACACTGAGCCTTCTCACAGATGCTCAAAAAGAGGACAGGCATTACATCAATAAAATGTTGTCTTCTTTCTCATTGTAAGCATATTGTCATTTCAAGATGCACTAAAAATACAATTTGAATAATAAATACTATTTGCAAATAAAAATTATATAGTGCTATTGCTTTTTCCAAATGTGGTAGTTTATACTTAGGACTAAACAGTTGTCCCATTCTCAGATAAACAAATAAATGGCAGAGAATTGTCTCAGTGGCTAGAGATTGTTGATGCTGACCGTGATGACCTCAGTTCAGTGTCTGTGAGACCCATATTACTCCTACAAACTTCTCCCTTATATTGACACTTGGGATGTGGCATGTGCATGCTCACACTCCAGCACATCCATAAATATTTTTGAACCCAAATAAGGCCAAATGAGATCACTTGAAACAAAACACGCCATGGGGGCAGCACAGCTCAATGCAGATGATTTTGCGCCATCAAGTGGGTAACTGCTTAGTTTAGCTTCTACAGAGTACTTGTTTCTGGGAGGACCCCACTTGAGCTGCCTGATGGGGAAAATTGGTCCTCTGGACACTCATGGTTCCTGGCAGCTCAAGTCATTTCTCCAGTATTTGCATTGAAGAGCAAATTTAGGGTAAACTTATCTGGCTATGGGACTCAATATGTTAATTATGATTTTTGCCAGAAAACCAAAACCACAACGAGGACCATATATAAAGTAATGGTTTATTATATATTAAATGCAGACCAAGGAATGGACCTTCATGAGGAAAATTCCCCCAGGACTTGCCACTTGGAAGGGGCCAGTCACACATTCCAGTGGCTTATAAAAAATGAATTAGGTCACCATATTTTTCCATTAGGCTTCTTTATTTCCACAGAACTACAAATCCCAAAATTCCAAGGCCTAACCTGGCTCCTGGGTGAGCCATACAAGTTAATTTGGGGAATTACATATACACCCTCTCCACCTTGACTTCAGGAAGAAGAAGGAGAAGTGCCTACTGAGTGCTGTGAGGGGAACTCAGGAAAGCTCAGAAGAAACAGGAAACACATTGAATCCAGGGAGACTGCCCACTGTAGGGAGGATCACCCAAGTTTGAAAGTGATGTTTACTTTAATGGCAGATTCAGTAATAAATCAGAGAGAGATTTTAGACAATTAGATATACTCAGTTGTCCAAAAAAGACAGAGGAAAGGGACGTTAATTCAAAGAGAACAGTACAGAGAAAGGGCCAGGTTCCCAGAAGAGGTTTTCAGAGACAGGTTGAAGTGAGGACAAGTTGGCACAGGTGAAGACAGAACAAGCCAGAGAATGATAAGGAGGGAGAAGATTGGAACATATTACCAGAGTTAGCATGAGGCCAAGCAGACCAATGGAAGGGAAGCTTAGAGAAGTCAGATTGAATGTCTTCATGGAGAGGAGTTGGAGCCTAAGAAGCTGAGTTGAATCAGCCAGGGAGAATAACCTGCTAGGGCAATGGTGTCAGGAAGAAAATGAGTCTGGCAATATCTTTATTATGTAAATATCCCATCTGCCTAAGTGTCTAGACTTGCAGATTCCAGTCCATATTTAAACTGTTCAAAGAATAACCTGGGGCCTAAACCTAAAAGAGACTTGAGGGTTACAGCATATGTTGAATGACAAATTTATGCTAGCTGACTACTCTGATAATTAGGGCTTGAGAAAATGTCCTCCCAGCAGCCCTTCTTAACATGATGCCATTTTGGGTACCTGGTTATTTTTATTGATCATTTAACCTCCTGGATTCTTGGTCTGGCTCTGCCTCCTCCTTCTCCTCATATGGCCTGGGGTCATGTCCATTATGGACTGCCCTGTGTTAGGTTATACTATGCTCTCTCTTTTATCAATGAGAAACAGTCTACTTCATCATACCTAGGAGGAGCCATATATGGTTTCCTTTTTTTTGTTTTGTTTTGTTTTGTTTTTTCCAGACAGGGTTTCTCTGTATAGCCCTGGCTATCCTGGAACTCACTCGGCAGACCAGGTTGGCTGCGAACTTAGAAATCTGCCTGCCTCTGCCACTCAAGTGCTGGAATTAAGGGCATGTGCGACCACTGCCTGGCACATTCTTTCTTTTTTATTTCATGTTTTCATTCACTTCCCACAGTTCTTTCAAATTCATGGCCACTTTTTGCTTTAGTTGTTGTTACCATTTGACATTGACTGAAGGTTGCCTGCAGGACTTGTCTTGCTGCGGCTTGCAAATCACCTCTGAAAAAATACAAAGAGGGGATTCTCTTAATTATATTGGATACATAATAAGTTGGCAGAATGTTATGCCACAAAAGGTGCAAATTAGGAGAAATCAATTAATGACTCTTAACGATTTTCAGAAGTTGCTGGGACACATTAACTGTCTTTGGATTGGGATTGGCTTGGCCACTCAAGAGCTAAGCAATTTATTTCAAACCTACAAGGTGATAAAGATTTAAATAGCCAAGAAACTTATCAGCCTAGGATGAGAAGGACTTAACTCTGGAAGAAAGGTAATTTCAGGATACACGTCGAGACAGTATTAATTCACTGATGGCTTGCATCACAGTTATCTTACCTTCTACTCACCCCCTATAGAGGAAATGCAGAGGGAAGATTATATATTAGAATGGATATTTTTATCAAATAAACAGAGTAAGAAAAGCCTACATAAAGAAGGTCTCTGAATTGATACTAAAAAGAAAAACAATTAGTTGGAATGTGTCCAGATGCAATTGTGGTACCTTTTGCTAATGCCCCTTTCCCGGCCCAACAGCCCGTCTGACCTGGCAGGGGACAGGACGAGCTGCTGAATGTCCTAGGAGGTGAGCACAGCAACTGCAGCTTAAGCAAGTTTTCAGGTTCCACAAATACTAGGCATTAGTTTCCATCCAAAGCTTGCTGACTATGAGGTAGCCAAGATGCCAAGATCATGTTTTTCACCTCCAGTCTTGGTGAGTACAGACTCCCCTCTCTCCTATTCCAGAACATTAGATGTCAGTTCTTGTTTTTGTTGGTTGTGAGTGTCACCAGGGATGACATAAGCTCATCAAGACGCCGAACCTTCATTTTCTGGCCGAGCAGAAGAGTTCAGCCCTCTTGGAAGAAAAATGACAGCCAGTTGGCACACTCTTTTTACTTTATTCAAACATTACACAGGGATAACTAGGGGCGAACACAGATTCCAAATACAAAGGTTATATTCTCCTTTCTGCTCAAGGGAGCAGGCAGCACACACAAATCTCAGTCCCTTGATTATGGTCAGCCATGATCAAAAGCAGAAGCTCCAGGTTTGCCAGGAATGTTGCAGGAACAAGTTTTGTACAACTGCAATCTCTAAGGTAGCACCAAGAACTGTAATCTCTAAGGTTGCACCAAGAACAGAAGTTCCAGAGTGACAAAATTTCCTCAAGATTCATACAATCTTAAAATAATTTGTCTTTACTGATAAACCAAAACATAGCTACAACTTCCCTGAAACATTTCACTCAAAGCAAAAAACAAAGGCTTTCTGATGTTTCATTTAATGCCATGAATACATGTTTTATTTTCTGCATCACTATATAGAAATACATCATAGAATTCATACTAGTGAGAAACTCTACTGAAGGAAAAAATGTTTTTCATTTTTCTGTCACCATACATTACTAAAACCAGTCGTTCCATTCTAAAAAGAATCTGAACAACTGTGAGGAATGTGGAACACTCCAATTTGATGATACATTTAATAAGCTATTTAAAGATATAAGAAGATATCACTTGGTTTTATGCATCCCTAAGGAATAATCTGAGAAGTCAGAAGATTGCTCAGTGTCAAAAATGGTCTTGGATATGCCAGTGTAGCATACAGACTGATAAATGGGTTCTGTAGGCAACTGGGTATAAGGAGTCATCAAAAGGCTCTCCGTAGATGCTAAAATACCAACCTGTTTAGCAATGTATGTCTACCAGTGCACCGATGTTTTACATGCTCCCACGAGAAAGTCACCATGAACACTACAGCTTCTGCTTTAAAACTTGGAACTGGGTGGTGGCGCATGCCTGTAATCCCAGCACTCTGGGAGGCAGAGGCAGGCGGATTTCTGAGTTCGAGGCCAGCCTGGTCTACAGAGTGAGTTCCAGGACAGCCAGGGCTATACAGAGAAACCCTGTCTTGAAAAAAAAAATCCAACCCCCTCCCCAAAAAAATACAAAACAAAAAAAATTGAACTGACATTTCCTGAAATACACACCTATTTCCAAATAGACATAATTCTGTACATTTGAACCTCCCAATTAAAGTTTATTGTCACTTGTTACATCAAATCTTTTTATAGTAAACAAAATTCAAATAGCTATATGTAGTAGTCAGACATTGGGACTCTTGATTAGTACAAGGCCATAGCATTCAGTCTAGTATTCCTGAGGAGTGTCGTTAAAAGATTGGTTCTCTCAACTCCCAGATGTAGCCAGCTATTCACACATCTACGTCCTATAACAATGTGTAACTCAATTTCATTTGTCTTGTTTCTATCCCTTACCATCAAAAGAGGCTACATTATAATACCATACAGTAGTAATAATTACTTACCCATTGATTAAAATCAGGAGAGTATGAAATGATGTTTTTCAAATCCAACTCGCAATTCTAGTATTACTTCCAGAAAAAGTGGATACTATTATTGCCAGTGTTTAATGTACATCTGAATGTAGTAAATCATTAAGACATGTTTCTAAGTCAAGAAACAATTTAGATAATAAACTGACAAAAATATACACAAAAGAATCAGGTGTTTATTTTCCAAAGGGCAAGAGCAAACTTAGATAATAACCTGATAAAAATATGCACAAAAGAATCAGATATGAATTTTCCATGAGGGAACTGGGAATAGGACAGTAAATGAATGTAAAAGAACTCATGCACAACACAGGAAAGCTCTATCCCACATAAGGAATGGAGAATAATGTGAAACATAATATACTACCCACAATCCAGCAAAATCTTCTAGATTAAAAATCCTAAGGAATAATAAGTCAGAAAGACCATTATTTTACACAACAATCTTCCAAAAGTTTCCGTATAAAATCCATAGTATAAGTCAGATGAAATGAAACAGATATCTATATAATGAAGAGTATGATTTGTAAATCTTGATTTTCAGTTCAGGAAGAAGAAACTGTGCTAAAAGCGACAGCATAGCAAGACAAAAGTTCACATTCCTCTCAATTGTACTTAATACATTTCTCATCTACCTACAGGGGAAGGAGTGAGGGTTACTGGTTAGGAGCACTGTATCTTCTTCCAGATAACTGGAGTTCCATAACAACACACAAATGGTAGCTCTCGTGCCAGAGCATCTTATGCCTTCTTCCGGACTCTGCAGACCCTACACATGTGTGATTCACCAAAATACATGCAGAATAAACACAGTCATGAAAGACTGAGAAAAGAGTAAAGACAAAAACAAAACCTACAGATATTTAAAAAACGAAGAAAACAGATAAAATAGGAAAGGAAGATATTTAACTTAACCTTTACTATAATTCTCTCAGTGCATAAATGAACAAAATACACAACAATCCTTTGTTCTTGGGAAATTCCTTAGGGCTGATGAGATGGCTTAGTGGGTAAGAGGACTGACTGTTCTCCCAAAGGTACTGAGTTCAAATCCCAGCGACCACATAGTGGATCACAACCATCCATAATGAGATCTGACACCCTCTTCGGGTGTGTCTAAAGACAGCTACAGTGTACTTACATATAATAATAAATAAATCTTTAAAAAAAAAGAAAACACTGTAATATGAGTGTGTGTGTGTGTGTGTGTGTGTGTGTGTGTATGAATGATACTATACGGAAGGGTACTTGATTTGGATTTCTAACATTCCATTGTTCTCAGCAGACAGAGAAAAAAAATGAGAAGTCTAGAAACAATTTCCTAAAGGTCATGCAATTAACACTGATAATCAGGTAGCATTTTAGCTTGGATAACATGAGTCAAACTTCTAATCAAATATCTCTCAAAAGTCAGGGGCATGGAGAAACTTTAAATTCATGGTGAAAATAGTGTAGCCAACTCAGTTTCTGAATTGATCATGAACAACAGTGAAAGGAGGCTAACAACTTCTTAAAGGACACACATGAAAAAGATAGCTTTCCTGAAATGTTCTCTATACTTTCAGATTTTCACTGTAATCTATCAGACATGAAGCTCATTCACACCCAGCCTACACATATGCATATAGGTTGATAAATTATCCTGGTGATGCATACAGAAGATGGGCATAGAGACTCAGGGTTTTAATCCTCGCATGTTGGAGGCAGGTGGAGATCAGAAAGATCAGGAAGAACCTTCTGATGGAGATCAGGAGGATCACGAAGAACCTTTCTCAAGAGAGGATCTTTTTAAGTCCCTCAAGAGAGCATGAGGAGTCCACAAAGCCAACCCACAATGTCTGTGCTTAAGGTTTTGTTTCATCTCTAACTCTGCCCAGGGTAGAAAATTCCCCTAACCAATTTTATATTGCACACCTGACCTAGCCTTCCCTCTCAGTCTCAGGAAGATTTCCACATAGCTGTCAGGATGCTCTACATCTGATCTACACCACACACATGTGTGCTACCTGCCTAGGACAGAGCTGAATCTAGTAGGAAGTTCTGCTCCTGCCTATCCGCCTAGATTCTCAAAGCTTAAGTATAACATCGCATATGGAAATCCCTGCCACTTAACCTAATGCCACACAGCAAAAGAAAATTGAGAGGCTAGAACTAAAGCAATTTGACAATGTTGATAGAATTTCCTTACCTCAAATCACTAATGCAATACCAATGTTCATGATGAAATAAATTATGAAACAAACTCAAGAGATGAACTCAAAATATAATCTGAAAACTGTTCAATGAGATCAAATGACATAAAAAAGAAATAAGTACAGGAACTCAAAGAAGGCAGAAACAAATGAATGAAAGACCGGAGAACTCCTACAAGTGGCTAAGGGAATAATTATGATAATGCAGGATTTGAACACTGTATCCAGAGATATAAAAATCTAAGGAGTGCTCAATCTGAGATGGAACAAGAAATGAACTCTGGAAGCCTGATGGTAACTCAATGAAAGGGCAAAGTTATGAAGATACAGCATGCAGGTAAAATAAAATAAAAAATCAGTCTTTCAATGCAAGCTGAAGGAGCTGGCTCAGTCAAGAAAGTCACAGGTGGCACAACTGAACAAAACACTTGTTCCATGCCAGCAGAAAGAGTAAAAGATAAAGTTTAATTCAAGCCTGATACAGTGGGATAGGGCTTTCTTCCTGGCTGTTAGGGGCCTCAGGCAGGCAGATTTATGTGACCTAAAAGCCATTCTGGTCTCGGTATCAGGATATGGGAAAGTCAGGCCTATAGGGTGAGTTTCTGTTATACAAAAATGCGAACAGGAATATCATACAAGATATTAAAGCTATATTTTCTACATTGATACCAAAATCAGTTAAAATGTACAAGGATATTAGAGGACTTATTATATAGGTATGAATGAATAAGTCTTGTATTGGTTCATACTTTTAATCTTGGATCCTCTGTTGGTTACGATGTTTCGAGAAATTTTATTATTGAAACATTACTAAATGTTCAACACTGGGGGTAGACTCTGAGAGAAAAGAGTAGACCCAAGCCATCTTAGTTGTCTCATCCTCTTTAGTGACTGGGTTGAGGATGTGATCAGTTAGTCACCTTTCTATTTCAACATCACGGCTATTTGCTATCAGTACTCGCTGTCATGGTGGATGGTGTTTTATGAAACCATCAACAAAAACCAAATACAGTAAATCATATTCTGATTGGATTTTAGGTTCCCTCCCATAGAATTCATGTCATACTCTGAAGCCTAATCAAGAACAGAAACTACGTCAGTACATGAGAACGATGAGGCCACGTGAAGAAATGATAACATCTAAATTTACCATAATCTATATTGTGTCATTGCCTCTAAAATTGTAATGTATATATTTGAGTTCTAGATATAAAAATATATCTTTAAGAACACTTCTTTTTTTTTTTTTTTTTTTTTTTTTTTGGTTTTTTGAGACAGGGTTTCTCTGTGTAGCCCTGGCTGTCCTGGAACTCACTCTGTAGACCAGGCTGGCCTCGAACACAGAAATCTGCCTGCCTCTGCCTCCCAAGTGCTGGGATTAAAGGCGTGTGCAACCACGCCTGGCAAGAACACTTTTTTTGATGACAAGAATAATACCAATGTTAAATCTCAGATAGTAAATTGTTGGTGAGTAAAACTGTGCTTCCAAATTCTACAATTGTCAGTTTTGCTCAAATATGAACCATGTATCTATCTTGTCAGAAGTTGGGTGCAAACAAGCTGACTCTAGACTAAAATACTCAGTTGGGATTGTAAGGCCTATATAAAATGATTTATTCTTTCTAGAACAAAGAAATAGAACATGGAAAAGCAAACACAAGAATGACTAAAAAGAAATAGTTTTCTTTCTATTGCAGCATTTAGGAAGTGTAAAATCAGTGTATGCAGCAAAAGTACAAACAAATCATAGAATCAAATAACTTCTGATGTGATTTCATAAGAATATTTTCATGAAAAAAGTTAAATGTTTATTTAAAGAAAAATTTGAGGCTATTTAATGAAATAAATAAACAGATAGCATTAGCCGGGCATTGGTGGTGCACGCCTTTAATCTCAGCACTTGGGAGGCAGAGGCAGGTGGATTTTGAGTTCAAGGCCAGCCTGGTATACAGAGTGAGATCCAGGATAGCCAGGGCTACACAAAAAAACCAAATCCAAAAAACAAACAAACAAAAAGAAAGTCTCTGAGATTGGATTACTGTACTCCAGGATGCATCTCCCTATTGTCAAAAATAAGTGCTGTAACAATGTATATCTCTTCCTGGTTGTCTTGTCCTATCCCTTACAATCAAAAGAGGTGATATTAGATTAATATACAATAGTACTAAATATTTATCCATAGATTAAAATCAGGAGAGAATGGAATAACGTTTTTCAGAAACTGAGTGAAAATAACTGGCAACTAAAATATCAATCCAGAAAAGTAGCTACTAGTATTGACAGTGTATAAGGTGCATGTGAACCTAGTAATACATTGACATGCTTTTCAGTCAAAAACCTACTTAGATAATAAACTGATGAAAATTTGCACAAAAGAATAAGACATAAATTAGACATATAAACATCATTAAAATTAAGTAACATTTTCTATCTACTATGTGACAAAACCAATGCAAGTAACAATTTTATAAATTACGTAGTGGTTTTCACTTCAGAATTCTTAGACATACATGTAGAAATAAATGTCTTATATGAAAACAAAGTGATAAAGTAGAATGATTTTTATAATGAAAATGCTCATATTAAGATGTATAAGAATCCTTCTAGTATAGGAAGGCTACTGATTTGTGTTAAATTGCTGAAGTTGTTTAACAGATGTAGGAGTTCTCTGGTGGAGTACTTTTGGTGCCTCTTAAGTATACAATCTTATCATCTGCAAATAGTAATAGTTTGGCTTCTTTTTAATTTGTATTCCTTTGACCTCCTTTTGTTGTCTAATTGCTCTAGCTAGAACTTAAAGTACTATATTGAATAGATATAGAGAGAAGGGACAGCCTTGTCCAGTCCCTGGATTTAGTGTAGTTTCTCTCCTTTTAGTTTGATGTTGTCTACTTGTTTTCTGTATATTGATTGTATTTACTATGATTAGGTATGGACCTTGAATTCCTGACATTTCCAGGACTTTTGAAGGGATGCTAAATTTTGTCAAATGCTTTTTCAGCATCAATGAAATGTCCATGTGGTTTTTTTCCTATGAGTTTGTTTATGTAGTGGGTTACATTGATGGATTTCCATATATTGGACCATCCATCCCTGCATCCCTGAGATGAAGCCTACTTGATCATGGTGAATAACTGTTTTGATGTGTTCTTGGATTCAGTTGGCAAGAATTTTTTTTGAGTATTTTTGCATTGATATTCATAAGAGAAATTGATCTGAAGTCCTCTTTCTTTGTTGGATCTTTGTTCATAGCAGCCTTATTTATAATAGCCAGAAGCTGGAAACAACCCAGATGTCCCTCAAGAGAGGAATGGATATAGAAACTGTGTGGTCCATTTACACAATGGAATACTATTCAGCTATTAAAAACAATAATTCATGAAACTTCTTAGGCAAATAGATGGAACTAGAAAATACCATCTGAGTGAGGTAACCCAATCACAAAAGAACACACATGGCATGCACTCACTGATAAGTGGATGTTAGCCCAGAAGCTTGGATACCCAAGATACAATTCACAGACCAATTGAAGATCAACACGAAGGAAGAACAAAGTATGGATACTTTGGTCCTTCTGAGAAGGGGGAACAAAACAGCCATGGGAGGTGATACATAGACAACGTGTGGAACAGAGACTAAAGGAAAGACCATCCAGAGACTGCTGCACCTGGGATCCACACCATATACTGTCGCCATACTCAGACACTAATGTGGATTCCAACAAGCACTTGCTGACAGGAGCCTAATGTAGCTGTGTCCTGAGAGGCTCTGTCAGTGTCCAACAAATACAGAAGTGGGTGTTCCCAGCCAACCACTGGACTGACCACAAGGCCCCCAAAGGAGGAGCTAGAGAAAGGACATAAGGAGTCTACAGAGAGGACAGCCTCATAGGAGGAACAACATTATGAACCAACCAGTATCCCTAGAGCTCCCAGGGACTAAACTACCAACCAAATAGTACACATGAAAGGACCCATGGCTGCAGCTGCATGGTAGCAGAGGATGGCCTTGTTGGACATCAAAGGGAGGAGAGGCACTTGGTCCTGAGAAGCTCGATGCCCTAGGATAGGGGAATGCCAGGACAGGGAAGAGTGAGTGTGTGAGTTGGCGAGCACGGGGGAATGGAAGGGGGAAGAGAGAGGGTGTCTTCTGAGGGGAAACCAGAAAGGGGATAACCTTTGAAATGTAAATAAAGCAAATACCTAATAAAACAGAATGAAAGGATAAAATAACATTTAAAAAGCAAAATAAAATTGACTACAAACTCTAAAATAAACAAGATGTATAAGACTCATTCTAACTCTTCATTATTTATGGATACATTATTATTCATGAATCTAAAACTTGCACAACTAAAAAATCTGAAATTATTGTCTTCAGCAATTTTCTTTTCTTTATTATTTGAGCTGTTTGATCTAGCATTATAGAGTATACAGATTACCATCTATGATTCTTTGACATGATCACTATTCTTTTCTTTATTATTTGAGCTCATCCATCTAATGTCCTTAAAGGTAACACAGATAAGTATCATTTAGAATTCTTCCATTATTTTTCATTAAACAGAGCTCAAGATTATATTCAGGCTCTATCGTGAAAATGTACCAGAAATGTAACCCATGAGATGAAGAGATGACTCAGGGGTAAAGGGCATTTCATATTCCTGAAAGGAAACACAGTCTAATTCTGTCTACACAGCGATAGTGACAAAAACAGCATGGTATTGATACAGAGACAGACAGGTTGATCAATGAAATAGAATTGAAGACCCAGAAATAAAATCACACACTTATGCACACTTGATTTTTGACAAAGAAACAAAAAATATACAATGGAAAAAAGAAAGCATCTTCAATAAATGTTGCTGGTCTAACTGGTTGTCTGTATGTAGAAAAATGAGAATAGATCCGTATTTGTCACCCTGCACAAAGCCCAAGTCCAAGAACAGGGGGAAATTTCCTAAACAGAACTCCAATGGCTCATGTTCTAAAATCAATAATTGATACAGGGGACCTCATAAAACTGGAAAGCTTCTGTAAGACAAAGGACATAGTAAGAAATCAACAACCTACAAATTGGGAAACAACCTTCACTAACCCCACAACTGATAGAGGGCTAATATATATAAACTGAAGAAGCTAACCACCAAAACCCCAAACAACCCAATGATAAAAATGAAGTGTAGAACTAAACTGAGAATTCACAACATTGGAATCAACAATGGTGGAGAAGCACTTAAAACTGATAATAGAAATGCATGTCAAAATGACCCTGAGATTCTTCCTTACACCAATCAGAATGGCTAAGATCAAACCATCAGGTGACAATACATGTTGGTAAGGATGTGCAGAAGGGGGAACTCTGATCCATTGCTGATGGGATTGCAAACTGGTAAAACCACTCTGGAAATCAATCTGGAGGTTCCTCAGAAAATTGCAAATATATCTCCCTGAAGAACCCACAATACCAGTCTTGAGAATAAACCCAAAAGATGCCCTACCATGCCACAGGAGCAACTGTGTCACTATGTACATTGAGACCTTATTTGTAATGACTAGAAGCTGGAAACAACACAGATGTCCCAAGACAGAAGAATGGATACAGAAAACATGGTTCATTTACCCAATGGAATATTACTCAGCTATTAAGAATGAGAACATCTTGAGTTTTGCAGGCAAATGGATGGAACTAGAAAATATCATCCCGAGTGAGGTAACACAGACCCAAAAGGACATGGTATGTACTCACTAGTACGTGGATATTAGCCAAAAAAGCACAGAATACCAAAGATACTGTCCAGACAACTTAAAAAGGTCAACTAGCTGAAGGGCCCAAGTAAGGGTGACGGAGTGAATGATCTGGGAAAGAAAGGGGACAGGGTTGGGGGGGCTGATCATGGTCTGGTATTGGGTGGGGAAAAGGACTGAAGACTGTGGGCCTGCAGAAATAATGGAAACAGGCAACCATGGGGTAAGGGTTTCGGGGGACTCTCCAGAATGTACCAGACAACTGGAGGGTGAGAGACACTCAGGTCTCGAAAGGCAGAGACCCTAGATTGAATGCTCTAGAGTGGGACAGAGAACTTGTGGAGCCCACATCCAGCAGACAGACGAGGCATCGAGTGAGGGATGGGGTTGCTATTCCACAGTCAAATTTCTGATCCATAATTGTTCCTGTCTGAAAGAACTACAGAGATGTAAATGGAGAAGAGCCTTAAGAAAATAGGTGCCATGACAGGCCTAAAGTGGGATGCAAGTCAAGGGGAGTCCCTAAGGCCTGACACTGTTACTGAGGCTATGGAACACTCACAAAGAGGGACCTATCATGACTGCCCTACAAAAGACCCAAGGAGCATCTGAAAGAGTCAGAGGCAGACATTTGCACCCAACAAATGGACAGAAGCTCCTGACACATGTGGTTGAATTAGGGGAAAGCTGGAAGAACCTGAGGAGGATGGCCACCATATATGAGGACCAGCAGCCTCAATTAACCTGGAACCTCAAGATTGCGAAGACACTGGATCACCAACTAGGCAACATATGCCAGCTGATATGAGGCTGACAGTACATGTACAGTGGAGGACTGCTGGGTCTACGTTTAGTCAGAGAGGATGCACCTAACCGCTGGACAGACTGGAGGCCTCCAGTAATGTACAGGTCTGGTGGGGTGGGGAGGAGGTGGAGATATCTTCATGGAGACATCCCCATGTCTCTATGGGGAGGAGGTATGGGATTTGGATCAGTCAGTAAGAGAGTCGACAGAGAGGGGAATAAAACCTAGAGTGTAAGAAAAGAAAGAAAGAAAGAAAAAAGAAAGAAAGAAAGAAAGAAAGAAAGAAAGAAAGAAAGAAAGAAAGAAAGAAAGAAAGAAGGAAAGAAAGAAAGGAAGGAAGGAAGGAAGGAAGGAAGGAAGGAAGGAAGGAAGAAAGAAAGAAAGAAAGAAAGAAAGAAAGAAAGAAAGAAAGAAAGAAAGAAAGAAAGAAAGAAAGAATAGACTCTAGGTCTAGGTTTGGCAAACAGAAAGTGCAGCCAAGCAACCTACATAGGAGCTGCTATGTTTAAAAACAAAACAAAAAAATAAACAAACAAAAACAAATGTGCTACTTTTTCTATGAGTAAAGGATCTAACATTTTAAAATGCTGACTCATTAGATAATAGAGAACCTGGGGTAAATGACTGAAATGATTTATTATTCCTAAGGAAGTAGCTTAGGCAAAGTACCTTCTATCTGCAAAGAAGAGCTGTTTAGAGACTGGTCTCCAGCAGATTACAGAGCTGTCAGCTTGCATCCATCAATAACTCCAAGTCATTCTTGCAGCACTCCCATTAGCTGCTTAGGACACTTTCCAATCCAAAGCAGGTTCTCCACCTCTGTCTACTATGATTGCTCTTCAGACTCTCAACCTGCATGAAACACGGCTACAGGAACGGGGAAAGCATGGAGCATGAGAGCCTTCTACCTTAAACAATAAAAGAGAACAAGGTCAGTAAATAGGACATTCCATAATGCTTTTGAGAAGCAGTCTTCAGCACAGGATCCCAACAATATCTGTAGAAAATTCTTACTGATATAAACCACATGATACAACATAGAGGTAGTGATCAGAATGCTTAAAACCTGTCTGAAAGGGGGCTGGTGAGATGGCTCAGCGGTAAAGAACACTGACTGCTCTCCTGAAGGTCCTGAGTTCAAACCCCAGCAACCACATGGTGGCACACAACCATCTGTAATGAGATCTGACCCCTCTTCTGGTGTGTCGGAAGACAGCTACGGTGTACTTACATATAATAAATAAATAAATAGATTTGGTTAAAAAAATGTCTGAAAAGTGTTGTCAGTATTTCTAGGTGTTAGAACATACTTAGAATCCATTTTATTTCATTCAACCTGCAGAAACAGTGCTTGTATTTCCCATGTGTATTGTACTTTGTTGCAGAAAAACACATCATGCAATGGCTCCATTTACATGGCAAATATCATATATTTCTTCAATATGATAAACTTGTCATTATGTCTACTTATAACCATTCTCTTGCTTTGTAACTTACTCCTCCTTCAAGATGAACTTGTTTCTGCTTTCCATGCGTGCAAAATTTTGTGAGATCCTTTATCAATTGAAACTTATGTGAACCTATTTACAAGGTAGAATGTTACAATTCAACTCATAAAAGTCTGTTTAAAACTTCATGTGATTGCTAAACCATGGTAGGCAACATTAATACACACTGATCATGTTGGGCGTTTAGGAGAATCTAGCTACTGAGTGCCAGAGAGAAATTAATGTTCAGAACCTTAAAGAACCAAAGAGCATCCTTTTAACCTTTTCCCTGTGATTATAAGCTCTCTTACATCTGCCTTCTTCCTGCTTTCTCTACAAGCTTCCAAGAAGCAGATCAATTAGTAGCTAAAACATGGAGTCTTAAGTGAATAAGCTAAAGAATTGTTCAATTGCCTAAGCCTTGTGCAAAGACCTTCCATACATATGCAACAGCATGTCATACTATTGTTCTAAACTGTATTTACACAATTTTAAAATTGAATTTGTTCATTTTTATTTTATTTTGTTTAGCTTTATTTGTGAATGTTCTTCCTGCATGTGTATGCATGTGCCTCAGTTGCATTCATTGTATCAATGGATATCAGAGAAGAAGGTCAGATTCCTACAAACTGGAAGTATAGTTAGTTATGGAACATGGTGTGGTGCTAAAAACCCAATCCTGGTCCTGTGCAAGAACAACAAATGCTCTTCAAATCTCAGCCATGTCTGAACATGTAACATATAATCCAATTTATTTTACTAATAAATGAGTCTTGTTTAATGACTGTGAACTATTTAGAGTGGGAGCATGTTCTTTCTACATCACACCTGAGTGATCAGTGGTGAGTATTAAGATCTGGGTCCCATGGTTATACTTTACATTAAGGAAATGGTGGAATCTGATACAGTTCACTTTCCTTCTATAATAGGTTTCTTGGTTGAGGGGATGCTGGATAACAGCACTTTCTTGTATTATAAATTCCTGCACAATTAGGGTGCCTTCTCATAAAAGTTCATACCTAAATATATCCTCGATATGCTAAATCTTCTTTTCTCACATTACAATGAAAAGATAATAGTATCCAGATCTGGGATTCATGGATACAAAACATTTTTATCATACATAGGGATCATTCCTAATTGTTAAAATGTTCATATGAAGAAGGGTCAGCTTTCCTGTAACATACTCAGGCTTCACATTTCCTCTCATACTCTTTCCTATACTGTTTCTTGTGTCCTATGCAATACTTCCAGATCATTTATAATTTCTAAATAACATGTAGTTTAATTTTATATGAAACATTATTTTTGCCTGAATGTAGCTCTGTAGACTTCAGAAAGGCAAAAGCTATAGCAATCAGACAACCATAACAGATATTCTGGAAAAAGAGTTCTGGAAGGAAGAAAAGTCCCCAGACAGTTACAGGAAACTGAACCTGAATGTGGTAAGAAGGGCCCTTAACTGCAGAGTCACATTTTTAATTCTTAATTAGCCGCTGTGGAGACAAAAATCAATAAACATTGGGACAGAATTCATAGAGCCTGAAGGATACTTTCATAGAGTGTCCGGGTGAGTGCCAGCAGTCAGGAAAGACACTTGCACATAAGTGGGGTAGTAAAGATGCATTGAGAAATTTGGCAGTGAGACACTGGTTGTCAAAGGCATTTTCACATAATTTTGTAAGTGAGGGATTTCAAGCATGAAAAGGAGTCATTCTACAGTAGTACAGAGAAAGACACTAATCAGGTCATGTAGAAATTAATGAATAGACACTCAAAGAGAATACAATGGTTCAATATAACAGACCTGTTTCTCTGAAGACACTAAAGTCCTAACAAAATATTATTCAGCTTATTTAAACTAAAAGAATGTTTGTATATGTGTGAGAGCTAGAGCTGAAAAGGGGACACTGCAATGTATGATAATGACACCACTGTTATCTTATGCAATACTCTAGAGAGTTATACACAAATCCATTAAAACTGAAAAAGACATGATGAGTTCGAGAAATAAGTGAAAAAATATCAACCTCCTACATTACAAAAGTGTGCTACACATCAAGGACAAGCTGAAGTTGGAAGAGATTCCTCTAACAGTGTCTGAGGACGGGACACATTAGCATGGAATTCTCATTTCCTTAGGCAAACCTTATAATAATGCCAAAAGGAGAGTATTGTATAAAACACAAAGAAGAGGAACATTACAGAGATGTCATACAAAGTTGGTTTACCTCTACACCCTAAGCAGTTAAGCAGACACAAATATATGCAAAGGAAATTATAGAGCATTTGCC
The DNA here is from genome assembly GCF_947179515.1 of Apodemus sylvaticus. NCBI lineage: Eukaryota > Metazoa > Chordata > Mammalia > Rodentia > Muridae > Apodemus > Apodemus sylvaticus. Next base: position 159,799,502 of record NC_067474.1, read on the forward strand.
AGAATATATACAAACACAGATACTGTCACTAAATTATATGTAAATGGAAGGAGAGCTGAGTTTACATCAAGAATGCAAGATAGTTCCAACACTCAAAACTAATCAACATAAAACTCCAAAGATATAGACTCAGTGAAAGAAAAATTACGTTGGGATATTTGAACCTGTTTCTACTTAGCGTGTGGTTCTGCCCAACAACACACATACAATCACTCTGATTGGAATACAGTCAAGCCCTTAATAGTCACTTCAAACCCAAATGATGAAGGTTGGAAAGTATGTAGAAGGAAGCACCCATGTTTGAAAGTGATATACAACTGGGTACCAAAAAAGGTGACAAATCAGAGAAAGATTTGACAAAATAGGATATGCTCAACTCTCATGAGGAAAGAGAGGAAAGCCAAGGTACTTAGGGGAGAGAAAGACAGTACAGAAAGAAGAGAATAGTAAAGGAATACAGGAGAGTTCATGGACAGCAGTACAGTAGAGTTGACAGGGTAGAGTAACAGAGAGGGAGAAGGAAACAGTTTTACTGGAAGTGTTTTAAAGGGAAGAGAGAACATGCTAGACACAGGTAAAGACAAAATGAGCAAGAGAAAGAGCCAGAGGCAGAAGATTAGAAAAGATTGAGGCCAAGCAGAGCAATTCAGTGTCTTAGAGAAGAACCAGATTGACTAACTCAGCTGGGAGAGGAGTTTGAGTCTGAACAACTGAGTTGAACCAGGCAGTGAAGAGTTGAGAAGGAATAAGAAAGGGGGAGCTTATTTAGCAGCAAATTTCAGAGGTCCAGATAAGATTGTAAGGAGGCTATATCTTTATGGGGGTAAGGAGTCATTAATCACTCTCCCTAGATAGCAAACACATGTTCTGTAATACCAACCTGTTTTACAATGTATTTTCACCAGTGTAGTAGCGACAAGTAGGTAACAGAAACTTTACTGATTTGAAATGAGGTCAGCCTACAACAGAAATTCAGATATGGCACTTGAAGATGGTCAAAATCACTCTAAAGATTACAGGCACAAGCGGGGCGTGGTGGTGCACGCCTGTGATCCCAGCATTTGGGAGGCAGAGGCAGGCAGATTTCTGAGTTCCAGGCCAGCCTGGTTTACAGAGTGAGTTCCAGGACAGCCAGGACTACACAGAGAAACCCTGTCTCAAAAAACCAAAAAGATTACAGGCCAAAAGTGAATATATAACTTACATACTGCTATATGTAGAAATAGAGGATATGTGAAATTGTTCTCTCTACACAATACCATGGTGGTGCTTTCAGCCTAAATCAAAAAACATGGTTTATAAAGGAAAACTGACATTCAGATAATGCTGAATAAAAAGCCAACAGTGGGGGCATAGGCCAGGGTCTAAGAAAGCTGGAAGTATAGTTATGGAAACACATATTGTCATGTAACATGAACATAGAATTATGAACATATGACAGCATGGCGACCCATCCAAAACCTGCCTCAGAACATACATGAAACAGGGATGTAATGAAAACATGAATAACAAGGGATGGGACACACTAGGGATTTACATAGCACAGATTAAAATAAATTCTAGGAGCTTTGCAACATCTGCAATAGCAAAGAAACCAGATAATGCGAATATTCTATCAGAATGTTTCTCTGTAAATATTCCAACAATTGCGATATGCATGAAAAAATAGTACAATCACTAATTCATATGGTAGAAAATTTACTGACAACAGGAATTTCTCTAAAATATAAATTGGTCTCACTAATAAGTGGATATTAACCTAGAAACCTGGAATACCCAAAACATAATCTACACATCAAATGAGGTACAAGAAGAAAGGAAGAGTGGCCCCTTGTTCTGGAAAGACTCAATGAAGCAGTATTCAGCAAAACCAGAACAGGGAAGTGGGAAGGGGTGGGTGGGAGGACAGGGGGAGAGAAGGGGGCTTACGGGACTTTCTGGGAGTGGGGAGGCTAGGAAAGGGGAAATCATTTGAAATGTAAATAAAAATATATCGAATAAAAATAAAAGAAATTGGTGATGCAGGGGAAAATATAATGCTATTATAAATTTAAAATATGTAAAACTTGATGCCCTGGGCATTTGTAAACAGCATCAAGTGGGTAGTAAAAATGGGCAAAGGAATACATGAATTTTCAGGGAGTAATTAGGACATTTTTCAAAGCATTTCACTTTATGATTCTTTCTTGTAACATATACGCTGAGTATTGCTGACATTTCTACTAGCAACAGATCAAAAATTTCTGCTCTAGTAATGACCTTTTCTATATGTATCATGTGAAAAGTACATCTTCCACATCATGGAGACTGAAAAAGAACAAATACTAGAATGGAAAGAATAACCCATGGGTTTACACACTTCCACCATGAAATCTATATGAACACTAGGGCTTCGACTTTAATCTTAAAACTGACATTTCCTCAAATACACACCTGATTCTGAATAGAATGAATAGAAATTCCACACTTTTGCATCTTCCAGTCAACATTTATTACCACTGGTTTTATCACAATCTTTTTAAAGTAGATAAACTCAAATAGAATTGTGTAGTGTTCGTACACTGGGACTCTTGAATACTAGAAGACCACAGCATTCTAGCCTAGCATTCCCTAGGAAAGTCTCTCAGAGATTGGATTCATGGACTCCCAGATCTATCTGCCCACTGTCACATCTAAGTGCTGTAACAGTGTACATCCCTTTTCAGTTTCGTGACCTATTCCTTACCATCAAATATGCAACATTCCATTAGCATACACAAGTACTAAATCTTTATCCATAGAGTAAAATCAGGAGAGCATGGAATCATATTTTTGAAGCCCTGAGAGAAAATTACTGGCAACTGTAATGTTAAATCCTGAAAGTAGCTACTACTATTGACAGTGTATAAGGTACATTTGAACATAGTAATACATTAAGACATGTTTGTTAAGTCAAAAAACTACCTAGATAATAAACTGATGAAAATCAGCACAAAAGAATAAGGCATACATTTTTCTTGAGGTCATAGGAAATAAGATATATCTTGCGAAGAATGAATGGATACAAGAAAACTCGGAAATATTCCTCATGTACAACACAGTGAACCTCTATCCCACACAAGGAACGGAGAACAATGTGAACCATACTTTGCAACTCACAATGTCAGCAAACCTTCTAGATTACAAATCCTAAAGAATACAATCTCACAAAGAAAAATTTCATTGACCAATCATCAAAGGAGTTCACAATAAAATACTTGGTAGAAGTAAGAATAGATAAAGCATATATCTACATAATTGAAGAACATTATTTGTTCATCTTGGTTTTCAGTTCAGGAAGAAGAAATCCTACATAAATAAACTGACAAAATATTTTTTTTTTGTTTTTGGATTTTTTTTTTTTTTTTAGAGAGAGGGTTTCTCTGTATAGTCCTGGCTGTCCTCTCTGTAGACCAGGCTGAATTCTCTCGAACTCAGAATTCTGCCCAGAGTGCTGGGATTACAGGAAATTTAGCAGACAGAAAACACTCTAGGTCTAGGTAAGATTGTACACAGGCTAGAGTCTTTCAGGCCTAAGCCTAGGTAAATGGATAGAGGCAGTAAGCATGCCAGACAATAATTACAATTGGGAAATAAAAGTTACTTTACAGCCCTGAGGAAAATCTAATACTGCTTAGTATAAAAGCTTTCTAGAATGTAAGAATAAAGAAATATACCTCAGAATACTAAGGAAAAGAGACTCAACCAAATAGTAGAGAAAAGATCAACAGTAATTATTCTACTGTAATCAGGAATAATTCAACACAGTGCATCAGTGAGAACACAACTGAAGGACTAAATATCATTTAGACTGGACAGAATATGTGATTCAAAAAGCAAATGCATGTTCTGGAGAAAAACAACTTAGATCAGATCATTCACATTGTCAACAAAAATCCTGGATGGAGCCTATGGTGGTAGCATTCACAGTGTCTGTCAAAAACTGCTATGCAAACTGAGGCAGGAGGCAGAGTTATTAAAGACCATAGCCAGATTTGTATCTTGTGTGCTACAATCATAATATGTCAGGTAAGGCATGGCTACTAGTATCCTGGTGGCAAGATGCTCTGTGGGTAACAGAAGATTTTCTTGTTCTAGATCAGCCCAGCTAGTTCCTCAGGGGGGAAAAATACAGATTAAACTGATAATCTGTTAAAATCCAATAAGGAAGTTCAGAGGCCCTAGGAGGGAAAACACTAGTGATACTTGCTTCATGTGTAAATGGCCCTTGTCAAACCCATTGCCTGATCCTGATTTCAGTCTGGCTAAAAGAAACTTTGTTTTCAATGGGCAGCTACTAATTCAGAGACTCAAAACTAATCAAAAGTTGACATCAACTGACTGATGTCTGCACTGCCTACCATGGGAAATACCCATCACATCTAATAATATTTTTAGTGAAATTTTCCAGAATCATAGATGAAATAGAATCTCATAAAACCAAATTCATGTCCTCCTTCTACTGACACATGAGCCCCAACCGACCCTTAGTTCAATCCTTCTAACACACTTGGATCCTTGAGACTCCTTGGCCTTTTCCATTCAGGGCTCTTACCTTTGATTTATAGTTATGCAGTTTTGTTGGAGCATATAGAGACCTGAAAACGGGAAAATATTGATCAGAAAGAATCTGGAACGTTTCATAAGACAAAGATGAAAGATTCCAACACTAGGAAAAATGATAAACATGAAGGAAAGAGAAGGTATCATGAAAATGTCTCTTTTTATCTGAGGATTTCAGATTACCCTAGAGATGTGAGAGTCAGTCACATAACTAACACAAATCCAGAGTCTTTTCCCTAGCAATACAGAAGAGGAGCAAGGAAGAATATAAAAAACATATTGTGGCACAATGAATGCAGATGGTTGAACTTCTCCAACAAGAGGTTTGTAAAAAAAAAAAAAAAAAACAGCCCTGAGTGCAGGGTCTAAGCATTCCCACACCTGCATGAAGTCCATAATGCAGAACTCAACAACCCATGAATGTGCAAGGCCAGAGTGCTTTTCATGAACCAAGGAGACATTTTTCTTAAGTAAGTGAGCAATCATAATTATTTCAAAGGAGCTGTCTAATTTTGTTTTAATCTATACTTAAAGAAAACTTCTTGGCCTGATAGTATCCTCTCACAGGATGCTCTGTAATCCTTGGAAGGATTCAAAGAAATTTAGGAGGAAAGGCTAACTGGAGAGTCTATTAACATCTCAGTGCAAACTTTGTTGACTCAGCATTGTCTTGGCTCCTGGTTCCTCTTTTGCACAGCCCCTCCACCCTCCTTGCTAATCCACAATAACCCTCCCCCTCTAGAACCTGGTTCAGTCTGTACCCAACCAGATACTCTGACTGCTTCCTCCCTCATACTAAAAAGCCAAAATGTATCCTCTAAGCACCTCCAGCCCCCCAAATAAGTATCTTCTTGCAATGCTGCAGGTTGCATGTCTTTGGAAAGTAATAAAGCCTCATAGGAAACCCGATGGCTATAAAATCACCTGTAGCATGTGACCAAAGGCCTTCTCTTGGTCAGGAAGTAAAAGTTATAAAGCTTGCCCAAATAGTGTAATTGGTTTTTCTCTGGCAACACTCAGGGTTAACAGAACCAACAACTTCTCCTTAGCAGTACTTGGCAGCAATCCTGTCTTCGTTTATCATTCAAAGCTAAGGTGTAACATTAATAACTAAGCCTATGAAGACACATTTCCCAATGTTGTAATTACATAAAAAACTGCATATACCTCAGTGTTAAATTAATGGAGAGTATAATTTTGCTTGGTTAATGTTAATATTTACTCCCATGTGATGGTGTTTTATAACGAAAATTTTCTAATTCAATCAAATCTGCACCAGTCCCCCATATGAAAAATATCTGCAAAGCTCTCTTGGGATACCTATTCAATTCCCTGGAGAAAGGGAAATGAAATGGTAAACGGACGAACAGGGGAGTTAAGAAAGCCTGAATGAATGTGAATTCGAGGAGCTTTATTAGGGGCTTTTTTGTAAATAAACCCTCCTAGTATACAAACGGCAGATACGGCCAAGGATCTATGTGGCTGTTTCAGAAAAATATTCTGGCAACTATAAAATTAATTAAAACATCATCATAATCCCCAGTTAATAGGATCTCAAACTTCCTGATAATGGTAGGATACCCACAACACAATTGTGAGAGTGGCTGCAGAAAATGCACCCCTGCTCCACACCCCTGCTCCGCTCCTGCCCCTTTCCCAGCCCAACAGCTCCTCTGACCTGGCAGGTGACAGGCTGCTGAATGTCCTAGGAGGTGAGCACAGCAACTGCAGCTTAAGGAAGTTTTCAGGTTCCGCAAATACTAGGCACTTGTCTCCAACAAAGACTTCCCGACCACGAGGCAGCCAAGACACCTAATGAATTCTGGAAGGGCGGAGCTTCCTGTCACTTAGGCATCCTTCCTCAGAGCCACTCCTTCTGGACTCGCCTAATGTTCTGCAGCTTCCTGTAATTCTACACCCACCTTCGGGCCCTTTCAATTATTTAGCTTCCCAATTTTTTACAGCAATTTTTATTGTTTTTTGACTTTTGCTTCCGTGCTTGCTTAATTATTCCTTGTTTTTCTTTTTTCTTTTTCTTAAACTCATCTAATCATGCAGGAGGGTTCCCCCTCCCCCTCCCATCAGGAACCACTCCAACAATGTAGCAGGCTGCCTTCCACACTGCTTCCCAGTATCTAGTCTGCACAGCTTCCCCACAACCTTGCTGCCAGACTACACCAGAATTGGATGTAATAACACACTGCACCTGTGTTCTGAACCCTTCAGATACAAGGAAATGTGGTTTTCTAGCAACATTAATAACATCCACACATAGGTAAATAAAATTTTAAAAATATAATTCTTAGTTTTTATCAGTGAAGATGATGGGAATTTTGAATTAGAAGGTTGTGGAGCCACAAGGACTTCAGTTACATCCTTAGGTGCAAAGGAAGTAGATGTTGCATAGTTTCTTCCACCGTGCCTGAAACTCTCCTGTAAATGTGGAAGATGCAATGATGATGCTTTCTTTTCTCTATCACATGTTTATTTGTGTGTGAAGTGTCCAGAGAACTGGTACCCAACACAGAGCATGGGTTACTACTGTGTCCATTAACCTGTGACAGCTCTAGCCTATGGAGACCCTTTGAGACTGGCTCTTGCCTGTGCCTCTATGATTTTCTGCCTTCAGAGGTCTGATTCTTGGGGGTTTTGTGAATCACCAAAGCTCTTCCATTAGGAAAGCCAATAACCACACCCTCACCTACATTCTGCCCATTTCCCACATCTTCTGTTTCCTTGGCTCCTTGATATTCTCAGGCCATACAAACAGTCATTTTATAGTGAGGCAAACCATGTTTGTAGTTGCATAGACTGGGATTTTTTTTACCTACTGTTTTGGTCAAACTGACTGAGGTTTTGGATTTCAGAGTCTTATTTTACTGAAATTCATTAATATTTCATATGCCGGCATTAGCATTTGTATCTGACAAATTCTAGTCTCACATTTCTGTTCTGTTTTTCTGCATTTTTCTGTGAAACATTTTGCTGGGTGCTGATAAAGAATATTATCTATGGGTCATTCATTATAAATGAAAACCTCAAAAAACTAAACTGTCAAAGGGGAAGAGATTTTGTGTTCAACCCTGAGTTTGTTAGTCAGAATGTGAAAGAATATGATTGATGTTTACTGGTTAGGTGATATATGTGTGGGGGTCTCTGCAAACACTAGGTGTGGCAGAGTAACAATCCATGAGACAAAAAAGAAATGTAGTTCAATACCACACTGTAAATATTTCATTACTGGTTGCGGGTGTGTTGTGGGTTATTGTCAATGAAATTCTTGCAGCACTCATAGAAAAGTATTCCCAGTGCATGTGTTAACAGCTCTGAAGAAAAGGGTCTCCTGACAGTCAGAAGTTAAGATATACTACAAAGCCCCATGGAACACTCAACCACACTTTCACTTTGTGAAGCTTGCAAAGCCCCTTCCCATAAGGAGGGCACTGCAACATAAGAGTCAATGTTCTTGCAGGCACCACTTAGACATCTTCATATACAATGAGTTGCATCAGTCCTGTTGTTAGCAATGAAGACTTATTGTCAGTTTGTGAAAAACAACTCCTTTTTTTTTAATGTCCTTTTTGTGACAGTGGTGTCAGAAAATGCACCCCTGCTCCACACCCCTGCTCTGCTCCTGCCCCTTTCCCAGCCCAGTCTGGATTTTTAGGTCTCTTTAGGAAACCATTTTGGCCATCAACTCAGTTAATATAACCTATTGGAAAATAAAAGATCAACTGAAATTCCATCTCTTTTAGTATTCAGAGACTTCATTAGAATCATCTACATACACTGTAAGATGGTAGTTTAAAAAAAGTTTGCAAACATCTTACTATGAATACAGCCTGCAGACCTCCATGGAATCTTGTATCATGGTGCTTTCCTAGGCATTGGAAGAACCATAAGTGTGGCAATGTAGTATACAAATGATCTTACCTTCTAATAGATAGGGAATTTTCCTAGACCTCACAACCAGAGTTAATGCAACTTGAAGAAATTTAAGACTTAAATTTCTACTAGTTGTGAATCCTACTGTGTGCTCAACTTGATGGTTTAGCACACTTTGTAAAGAACAATGTAAAAACAATCTTTATTTTTCTTGGATTTCTCTTCTTATCAACTTTCAGAACTTAAATAGCTACCATGGCAATTCATGTAGTTTTTCATGTCCTGTGCAGAAATTGCATGGGTGTTCTTTGCTGACTGCATGAAATAGAGTCTGACAGCAACCTTCCAAAATGAATACACTGTCATGGGTATTGATTACTAAACAGCAATGTTTATAAAGGTTCATTGTCTTGATCACTTGGAGCCAGTTACCTAATCCTTTTTAAAACTCTGATACAGATTTCTGTAAACTAGGCCATACCTTTCCCCATGTAATGGTTTTCTTGATGTTCCATAAACACTTCAAAGGTCTTTCCTAAGGCCAGCCATGGTGATAGAAACATCCAATAGACATGCATAGAGATTACACAGATAGACATAAACATGCAGACAGAAGATAGAAACACAAGGCAGCCGTCTGAAAGTTACAGATTCACCCTAACTGACAGACACACAGAGGATGGAAGAAAGAACAGGGAACATGAAGTAGAGAATTCAACTTTGGACTCACACTTAGTTAAATGCCTCTCAGGGAAAGGCTTTAAGTCTTACCTTAACTCACCTCAGATGCATTATTAATCACCTTTATGTTAATCCATCCATACATGCAGAATCAATTAACTTGTGACATAATTTTCTTTTTGCATAGGCACAATATAGTAAAATACAAAATTCACCACGATGGGCAACAATTAGTGTTGCCATCTGAAACATGCCCATGGCCTCAGAACTGTGTTCTTTAAAAAAGACTGAAGCCTTGTGCTTCTGAACTCTCACCTCCATGCTGAGCTAGAATCCATTTTAACCTGTCACAATCATCACAACAGGTTTTGAAACTCACAGATTATATGAGTATCCTGGAACTCATTATAATCATGAAAAGAGTTGACATCCCAGCGATATTCTCTAAGGAGACTTGGATAATTCTCAAGTCTCCTTTCCCCAGCCTTTGCAGGTATGGAAGGGTGTACATAGAATATTATAGAGGACAATCAGGAAACCATCTATGAACGAATGGCTAAACACTGCAGTATGTATTGTTCTATTTCTAGCTTCCTCCCTTCCTTCTTTCCTTCCTTTCTTCCTTTATTTCTTCCTTCCTTTGTTCCTTCCTTCCTTCTTTCTTTCTTTTGAAAAAAATCTAGACAGTTTTCAAAAAGAGTTTCCTCACCCTTCAAGCTGTAAATAATATTGTGCCTTAAACTAACATAATTTTAATTCATCATTTTCTTTGACTGAGGAGGCATCCAGCTTCTCTAACTTTTCTTCAAGTCTGATAATCTGTTTCCCACAAGTTCTCTATGAGTTATTATTATTCACCTTACTGCATTTTCTTTTCAGTATCTTTTATTTTTTGGTGTTTCTAAGCACCCATTGAACTCAACATTCATAGCCTATGTTGTCCTCCTTTGCTTCAGGCATTTGCTGTAATTTTATTGCGCATGAATCATATTGTTCCTGTTCTCTTTCAGTAGATTTACATGGTTTACAAACTTTGATGTCTTTGATGGTTACTCTGGGTTTTCAATTCTTTATCTTGGATCTCCTGTAAATTGCCCTCCATAGGGGATACATAAAAGGTTTATGGTTTGATCCAGGGACAATTTAAATTAGTTTTACTCTGTTTTGGGTATTTGTTCTGAGTATAAGAATTCAGAGGGATTGCTGAATTGTGTGCAGCTTTACACTGGGGACTAGACTCACGGTGTGAAGGTTTAGGCAGGATGAGATGTCACATATGTGGGTGTAGAATTACAGGAAGGTGTGGAATATTAAGCGGGTCCAGAAGGAGTGGCTCTGAGGAAGGGGGCTGAAGTGACAGGAAGTCCGCCCTTCCACAATTCACTGGGTTTCTTGGCTGCGGCGGGGTCGGGAAGTCATTGTTGGAGTCGAGTGCCTCGGACTCAGTTTGCGGAACCTGAAAACTTCCTTAAGCTGCTGTTGCTGTGCTGGCCTCCTAGGACATTCAGCAGCTCGTCCTGTCCCCTGCCAGGTCAGAGGAGCTGTTGGGCTGGGAAAGGGGCAGGAGCGGAGCAGGGGTGTGGAGCAGGGGTGCATTTTCTGCCGCCACTCCCACAATTGTGTTGTGGGTATCTTACCATTATCAGGAAGTTTGAGATCCTGTGTACTGGGGTTTATGGTGAAGTTTTAATTAATTTTATGGTTGCCAGAACATTTTTTTTTCTGAAATAGCGTCATAGATCCTTGGACTTATCCACAGTTTGTATACTAGCAGGGTTTCTTTAAAAAAAAAACAAACACTAATAAAGCTCCTCGAATTCAAATTCATTCAGGCTTTCTCACCTCCCCTGTTCGTCCGTTTACCATTTAATTTCCCTTTCTCCAGGGAACTGACTAGGTATCCCGAGAGAGCTTTGTAGATAATTTTCATACGGGGGACCGTTGCAGATTTGATTGAATTAGAAAATTTTCGTTATAAAACACCATCACATGGGAGTAAATATTAACATTAACCAAGCAAAATTATACTCTCCATTAATTTAACGCTGAGGTATATGCAGTTTGATGTAAACACAGCATTCAGAAATGTTTCTTCATAGGCTTAGTTATTAATATTACACCTTAGCTTTGAATGAAAAACGAAGACAGGATTGCTGCCAGGTACTGCTAAGGAGAAGAAACTTGTTGGTTCTGTTAACCCTGAGTGTTGCCAGAGAAAAACCATTTCCACCATGCGGGCAAACTTTATAAATTTTTCTTCCTAACCCAGAGAAGGACTTTGGTCATATGCTACAGGTGGTTTTATAGGCCATCGGGTTTCCTATGAGGCTTTATTACTTTCCAAAGACATGCAACCTGCAGCATTGCAAGAAGATACTTTTTTAGGGGGACTGGAGGTGCTTAGAGGATACTTTTTGGCTTTTCAGTCTGAGGGAGAAGCAGTCAGAGTATCTGGTTGGGTATAGACCGGACCAGATCCTGGAGGGGGAGGGTTATTGAGGATAAGCAAGGAGGGTGGAGGGGCTGGGCAAAATAGGAGCCGGGAGCCAAGACAATGCTGAGTCAACAAAGTCTGCATTGAGATGTTAAGAGGCTCTTCTGTTAGCCATTCCTCCTGAATTTCTTTGAGTCCTTCCAAGGATTATAGATCATCCTGTGAGAGGATAGTATCAGGCCAAGATGTTTTCATTGATATACAACTAAGTATGCATTAAGACAAAATTAGACAGCTCATTGAAATAATTATGATTGCTCACTTACTTAAGAAAAATGTCTCCTTGGTTCATGGAAAGCACTCTGCCTCTGCACATTCATGGGTTGTTGAGTTCTGCATCATGGACTTCATGCAGGTGTGGGAATGTTTAGACCCTGCACTCAGGGCTTTTTTTTTACAGACCTCTTGTTGGAGAGGTTCAGCCATCTGGATTCAGTGTGTCACAATATGTATTTTTTACATTCTTCCTTGCTCCTCTGCTGAGTTGCTGGGAAAAAGACTCTGGATTTGTGTTAGCTTTGTGACTGACACTCACATCTTTAGGGTAATCTGAAACCCTCAGATAAAAAGAGACATTTTCATTACATAGTCACTTTTCTTCATGTATATTCTTTTTCCTAGTGTTGACATCTTTCATCTTTGTCTCATGAAACATTCCAGGTTCTTTCTGATGAATATTTTCTGTTTTCAGGTCTCTATATGTTCCAACAAAACTGCATAACTATAACTCAACTCTAAGAGCCCTGAATCGAAAAGGCCAAGGAGACTCAAGGATCCAGGTGTGTTAGAAGGATTGAACAAGGGGTGGTTTGGGGCTCACTCATTAGTAGAAAGAGGACATGAATTTGGTCTTGCCACATTCTCTTTCATCTATTGTAAGACCCCCCCCCCCCAAACCCAGGGTGCCCCAGCATCCCACACCTCGGAAGGCGACACCCAAATCACTCGCGAGAAACGGTCTCGATGCAATAACATGAGGATTTCTTTCTTCCAGAATTCTGGGTTCCACAGCCGTACACCACGCAGGGGTAGAGGACTGAGGACCCGGTGCAACTGAAGTCAGGGGTATTTAAAGGGGAAAAGTCACAAGACAAGGGTTGGAGGACAAAACAAGCCTGGAATGGGGAAGTACAGAATGAGGAAGTAAGGAAGGTTAGAGATTATCTGGAGCAAATGTCCTTGGGACTTTGTATAGTTAAACATTGGAACTAGAACTGGGTGGGCTATCTTTCTCTAGCTGAAAGCAGAAAAACAAGTTACTCTGTGTTGGGCTAGTTGTTTAGAGGTCTAAAAACATTGAGTTGGGGATCTCACTATGATCCTGGAAAATTTCACTGAAAATATCATTAGATGTGATGGATATTTTCCATGGCAGGCAGTGCAGTCAGCAGTCAGCAGTCAGTTGATGTCAACATTTGATTAGTTTTGAGTCTCTGAATTAGCAGCTGCCCATTGAAAACAAAGTTTCTTTTAGCCAGACTGAAATCAGGATCAGGCAATGGGTGTGACAAGGGCCATTTATACATGAAGCAAGTATCAGTACTGTTTTCCCTCCTAGGTCCTGTGACCTTCCTTATTGGATTTTAGCAGACTGTCAGTTTAATCTGTATTTCCTCCCCCCCTCCCCCCAGGAGCTAGCTGGGCTCATCTAGAACAAGAAAATCTTCTGTTACCCACAGAGCATCTTGCCACCAGGATACTAGTGGTTATGCTTTACCTGGCATATTATGATTATAGCACACAAAATCCAAAACTGGCTATGGCCTTTAATAACTCTGCTTCCTGCCCCAGTTCGCATAGCAGTTTTTGCCACTGTGAATGCTACCACCATAGACTCCATCCAGGATCTTTATTGATTTATTTATTATGATCCAAGCTGAGTTGTTTTCTCTAGCAATGGGATTTGCTTTCTGAATCACATATTCTGTCCAGTCTAAATGATATTTAGACCTTCAGTTGTGTTCTCACTGATGCACTGTGTTGAATTATTCCTGATTAGAGTAGAATAATTCCTGTTGATCTTTTCTCCACTGTTTGGTTGAGTCTCTTTTCCTTGGTATTCTGAGGTATGTTTCTTCTCTTCTTACATTCTAGAAAGCTTTTATACTGAGCAGTGTTAGATTTTCCACAGGGATGTAAAGTAACTTTTATTTTCCAATTGTAATTATTGTCTGGTAGGCTTACTGCCTCTGTCCATTTATTTACCTAGAATTAGGCCTGTAAGACTCTAGCCTGTGTACAATCTTACCTAGACCTAGAGTGTTTTCTGTCTGTGAAATTTCCTCCTGAATAAGCTCTCCCTTTTTTGTTCATTCTCAGCTCTTAACTGGCTGGGGCTGCTCTGCTGTTCCAGCTCAAACTCCTGTCCCAGCTGACTCTTTCAATCTTGTTCTTCTCTGAGACACTGAAATGCTCTGCTTGGCGTTAAATTAATTTTGCTGATCTTATATGTACTAATTCTATTATGTACTAATATAAATCTATTATGTACTAATTCTTTGTACATACTAGCAACAACAGATTGGATTTTATGTTGACTTTTTGTATGCAAGCTGTTGCAATAAAGTTTGATCTTCCTCTAATAAATTGTTGTGGATACAATCATTACAATGAATGCTGTTTAAATTTTAAGATAGAAAAGAAATCTATAGAAAGTGTTGTTACACAATGTAACTGTTTCCATTGGAAATTTTACATGTCATAGGTTAGCTATTATTTGTCAACTTTCAAGAACATTATCTTGTTTAATAAGGTGAAATATCAATATTTGGTACACTGTCACAATGTAACATTAAAATGTGCACTAAGCCTCTTTTACAAAGGCTGAATTCAGCAAGGCGCTAACTTTTTTAAATGTGAATTACTAAGTTCTAAAACTGTAATTTCACATATTTTCAAATCGAGTTGGAGTTGATTCATATTACAATATTTGTGTGAAAATGTGTAAGTTTTTCATTTCAAAATGTTTTTAAAATCTTATTAAAGTTTCAAAAATTTGAATATTGTTCATCTTATCTAGATGTAAATTTTTATTGAAAAGTTGCACTTATAAAAAAGCAGCATAAATAGTCTCCTCGGCCGTCGCTTTCACTTGCTCATTGTATCTTTTTTTTTTTTTTTAAGATGGATGTATTTATTATATGTAAGTACACCGTATTTGTCTTCAGAAACCCTATCAGACGGCATCAGATCTCATTACGAAGGGTTGTGAGCCACCATGTGGTTGCTTGGATTTGAACTCAGGACCTTTGGAAGAGCAATCAGTGCTCTTAACCACTAAGCCATCTTTCCAACCCTCATTGTATCTTTTTTTTTCATTGTATCTTTTTATTTGTTTTGTTTTGTTTTGTTTTGTTTTGTTTTTTCTGAGACAGGGTTTCTCTGTGTAGCCCTGGCTGTCCTGGAACTCACTCTGTAGACCAGGCTAGCCTGGAACTCAGAAATCTGCCTGCCTCTGCCTCCCATGTTTTGGGATTAAAGGTGTGCGCCACCACTGCCCAGCACTCAGATATTTAGGAATGTATAAAGCCGAATGATATTTTAAGTCTTGCTCTTTGTAAGCACTGCTGTACTGTTGTAAGATAGTGTGGAGACTTTGCACATCCTTGTCTGTCTTCTGAATAGAGTCGAATGATCACGGATGTCTTTAGTTTGTGTAATGATAGGTTTTGTATGTTGGCTATATCTTCATTATACTCAGTGATTTTCCTTCTTCACAGTATTCTCTGTACAAGATTATTGTGGGACTTGTAAAAGAAATGTGTGACCTCGTTGCCGCATCTATTTAGTCCTCAGTGTTAGGAGAAATACTAAAAGCCTGGGTTTCCACGCTTGCTTATTGCCTGACCTAGTGTTATGACATAGAAAGTTGTCTTGTTTACTTGTTCCTAGGATATCTTTATTTTCCTTGTTAATTCTCATTAATTGTATGTGACATTCCACAGCACTGCCTCATCTGCTATTTCCCAGTTTTAATAGAAAATCATGAGGCGAGCTCTACTCTCTCCGCTTCCGGATCCAGATCAGCCTGGGCGGCAGCACCACATCTCCAAGTCCTGCAAGAGGCTATCTGGGCTTCCGGGCGGCCAGCTGGGAGAAGTCAATGTGCTCCAGTGAATCCAGCGGGCCCCAGCGGGAGCCTTCGGGTGCCTGCTTTGGGATCTGAACAGCCTGGGCAGCAGCACCCTGTCTACAAGCAGTGCAGGAGGTAAGCTGTGCACCAGAGGCCAACTGGGAAGGGGCAGCTTGCACTGGTGAGTCCAGCACTGACAAGACAAACTAACACCAGTGAGAACTAGATGGCAAAAGGCAAACGCAGGAACATCACTAACAGAAATCAAGGCAATATGGCAACATCTGAACCCAATTCTCCTCTACCAACATGTCCTGGATACCCCATCACACCAGTAAAACAAGATTTGGATTTAAAATCACTGGTCATGATGCTGGTACAGGAACACATGAAGGACATACTTAAAGAAATTCAGGAGAAAATGGATCAAAAGTTAGAAGCCCTTGCAAGGGATACACAAAAATCATTGAAAGAAATCCAGGAGAATACAAAAGCCAACAAGGAGGAAATGCAAAAAACACTTAAAGAAATACAGGAGAACTTTGGTCAACAGGCTGAGGTCATGAAAGAGGAAACACAAAAATCTCTTAAAGAAATACAGGAGAACTTTGGTCAACAGACTGAGGTCATGAAAGAGGAAACACAAAAATCTCTTAAAGAATTACAGGAAAGCACAAACAAGCAAGTGAAGGAGCTAAGCAAAACCATCCAGGATCTAAAATCAGAAGTAGAAACAACTAAGAAAACTCAAAGGGAGACAACTTTGGAGATAGAAAGCCTTGGGAAGAAATCAGGGGACAGAGATGCAAATATCAACAACAGAATACAAGAGATAGAAGAAAGAATCTCAGATGCCGAAGATTCCATAGAAACCATGGACTCAACAGTTAAAGAAAATGCAAAATGCAAAAAGCTTGTAACCCAAAATATCCAGGAAATCCAGGACACAATGAGAAGACCAAACCTAAGGATTATAGGCATAGATGAGAGTGAAGATTTACAACTTAAAGGGCCAGCAAATATCTTCAATAAAATTATGGAAGAAAATTTCCCTAACCTAAAGAGAGATGCCCATGAATATACAAGAAGCCTACAGAACTCCAAACAGACTGGACCAGAACAGAAATACTTCCCGTCACATAATAATCAAAACACCAAATGTTCTAAACAAAGAAAGAATACTAAAGGCAGTAAGAGAAAAAGGCCAAGTAACATATAAAGGAAGACCTATCAGAATCACAGCAGACTTTTCACCTGAGACTATGAAGGCTAGAAGGTCCTGGGCAGATCTCATGCAGACTCTAAGAGAACACAAATGCCAACCAAAACTACTATATTCAGCAAAACTCTCAATCACCATAGATGGAGAAACTAAGATATTTCATGACAAAACCAAGTTTACCCAATATCTATCCACAAACCCAGCCCTAAAAAGGATAATAGGAGACAACACCAATACAAGGAGGGAAACTTCACACTGGAAAAAGCAAGATAGTAACCTTTCATCAAACCCAAAAGAAGTTAAGCATTCAAATTTAAAAAATAACGTCAAAAATGATAGGAAGTAACAATCACTATTCCTTAATATCTCTTAACATCAATGGACTTAATGCCCCAATAAAAAGACACAGACTAACTGACTGGATATGTAAACAGGACCCTACATTTTGCTGCTTACAGGAAACACACCTCAGGGTCAAAAACAAACACTACCTTAGAGTAAAAGGCTGGAAGACAATTTTACAAGCAAATGGTCTCAGGAAACAAGCTGGAGTAGCCATTTTAATATCAGATAAAATTGACTTTCAACCCAAAGTCATCAAAAGAGACCCTGAGGGACACTTCTTGCTGGTCAAAGGAAAAATACAAAAAGAAGAACTGTCAATCCTGAACATCTATGCCCCAAATGCAAGGACACCCTCTTTCGTAAAAGAAACTTTATTAAAACTAAAAGCACACATTGCACCTAACACAATAATTGTGGGTGACTTCAACACTGCACTTTCCTCAATGGACTGATCAGGAAAACAGAAACTAAACAGGGACACAATGAAACTAATTGAAGCTTTGGACCAATTAGATTTAACAGATATATATAGAACATTCTATCCTAAAACAAAAGAATACACCTTTTTCTCAGCACCTCATGGTACCTTCTCCAAAATCGACCATATAATTGGTCACAAGACAGACCTCAACAAATATAAGAAGATAGAACTAATCCCATGCCTCCTATCTGATCACTATGGAGTAAAAGTGGTCTTCAATAGCAACAGAAACAACAGAAAACCCACATACACGTGGAAACTGAACAATACTCTACTCAATGATACCTTGGTCAAGGAAGAAATAAAGAAAGAAATTAAAGACTTTTTAGAACACAATGAAAATGAAAACACAACATACCCAAATCTATGGGACACAATGAAAGCAGTGCTAAGAGGAAAACTCATAGCCCTGAGTGCCTCCAAAAAGAAAATGGAGAGAGCATACATTACCAGCTTAATGACACACCTGAAAGCCCTAGAACAAAAAGAAGCTATTTCGCCCAGGGGGAGTAGAAGGCAGGAAATCATCAAACTCAGGGCCAAAATCAATCAAGTAGAAACAAAGAGAACCATACATAAAATCAACAAAACCAGGAGCTGGTTCTTTGAGAAAATCAACAAGATAGATAAACCCTTAGCCAGACTGACCAAAGGGCACAGAGAAAGTATCCAAATTAACAAACTTAGAAATGAAAAGGGAGATATAACAACGGAAACTGAGGAAATCCAAAAAATCATCAGATCCTACTACAAGAGCCTATACTCAACACAACTGGAGAATCTGGAGGAAATGGACAATTTCCTTGACAGATACCAGATACCAAATTTAAATCAGGACCAACTAGACCATCTAAACAGTCCCATAATGCCTAAAGAAATAGAAGGAGTCATAGAAAGTCTTCCAACGAAAAAAAGCACAGGACCAGATGGCTTCGGTGCAGAATTCTACCAGACCTTCAAAGAAGAGTTAACACCAATACTCTTCAAACTATTCCACAAAATAGAAACAGAAGGAACACTACCCAATTCCTTCTACGAAGCCACAATTACGCTGTTACCAAAGCCACAAAAAGATCCAACAAAGAAAGAGAACTTCAGACCAATTTCCCTTATGAACATCGATGCAAAAATACTCAATACAATTCTTGCCAACCGAATCCAAGAACACATCAAAACGATCATCCACCATGATCAAGTAGGCTTTATCCCGGGAATGCAGGGTTGGTTCAATATACGGAAATCCATCAATGCAATCCACTACATAAACAAACTCAAAGAACAAAACCACATGGTCATTTCATTGGATGCTGAAAAAGCATTTGACAAAATTCAACATCCTTTCATGCTTAAAGTCTTGGAGAGAACAGGAATTCAAGGCCCATACCTAAACATAGTAAAAGCAATATACAGCAAACCGGTAGCCAGCATCAAACTAAATGGAGAGAAACTTGAAGCAATCCCTGAAGAAATCAGGGACCAGACAAGGCTGCCCCCTTTCTCCTTATCTTTTCAATATTGTACTTGAGGTACTAGCTCGGGCAATTCGACAACATAAGGAGGTCAAAGGGATACAAATTGGAAAGGAAGAAGTCAAACTATCATTATTTGCAGACGACATGATCGTCTACCTAAGTGACCCAAAGAACTCCACTAGAGAGCTCCTACAGCTGATAAACAACTTCAGCAAAGTGGCAGGTTATAAAATCAACTCAAGCAAATCAGTGGCCTTCCTATACTCAAAGGATAAGCAGGCTGAGAAAGAAATTAGGGAAATGACCCCCTTCACAATAGCCACAAACAGTATAAAGTATCTTGGGGTGACTCTTACCAAACATGTGAAAGATCTGTATGACAAGAACTTCAAGACTCTGAAGAAGGAAATGGAAGAAGACCTCAAAAAATGGGAAAACCTCCCATGCTCATGGATCGGTAGATTCAATATAGTTAAAATGGCCATTTTGCCTAAAGCACTATACAAATTCAATGCAATACCCATGAAAATCCCAACTCAACTCTTCACAGAGTTAGAAAGAGCAATTATCAAATTCATCTGGAACAACAAAAAAACCCAGGATAGCTAAAACTATTCTCAGCAACAAAAGAAAATCTGGGGGAATCAGTATCCCTGACCTCAACCAATACTACAGAGCAATAGTGTTAAAAACTGCATGGTATTGGTACAGTGACAGGCAGGAGGATCAATGGAACAGGATTGAAGATCCAGAAATGAACCCACACACCTATGGCCACTTGATCCTCAACAAAGAGGCTGAAAACATCCAATGGAAAAAAGATAGCCTTTTCAACAAATGGTGCTGGTTCAACTGGAAGTCAGCATGGAGAAGAATGCGAATTGATCCATCCTTGTCTCCTTGTACTAAGCTCAAATCCAAATGGATCAAGGACCTCCACATAAAGCCAGACACTCTGAATCTAATAGAAAAGAAACTGGGGAAGACCCTTGAGGACATCGGTACAGGGAGAAAGTTTCTGAACAGAACACCAATAGTGTATGCTCTAAGAGCAAGAATTGACAAATGGGACCTCATAAAATTACAAAGTTTCTGTAAGGCAAAGAACACCATCAAGAGGACAAATCGGCAACCAACAAATTGGGAAAAGATCTTCACCAATCCTTCATCAGATAGAGGGCTAATATCCAATATATATAAAGAACTCAAGAAGTTAGACTCCAGAAAACCAAACAACCCTATTAAAAAATGGGGTACAGAGTTAAACAAAGAATTCTCACCTGAAGAACTTCGGATGAAGTTCTCGGCGGAGAAGCATCTTAAAAAATGCTCAACTTCATTAGTCATTAGGGAAATGCAAATCAAAACAACCCTAAGATTTCATCTTACACCAGTCAGAATGGCTAAGATTAAAAATTCAGGAGACAGCAGGTGTTGGAGAGGGTGTGGAGAAAGAGGAACACTCCTCCACTGCTGGTGGGGTTGCAAATTGGTACAACCACTCTGGAAAGCAGTCTGGCGGTTCCTCCGAAAACTGGGCACCTCACTTCTAGAAGATCCTGCTATACCACTCCTGGGCATATACCCAGAAGACTCCCCACCATGTAATAAGGATACATGTTCTACTATGTTCATAGCAGCCCTATTTATAATTGCCAGATGCTGGAAAGAACCCTGGTATCCCTCAACAGAAGAGTGGATGCAAAAAATGTGGTATATCTACACAATGGAGTACTATTCAGCCATTAGAAACAATGAATTCATGAAATTCTTAGGCAAATGGATGGAGCTAGAGAATATCATACTAAGTGAGGTAACCCAGACTCAAAAGGTGAATCATGGTATGCACTCACTAATAAGTAGATATTAACCTAGAAAACTGGAATACCCAAAACATAATCCACACATCAAATGAGGTACAAGAAAAAAGGAGGAGTGGCCCCTGGTTCTGGAAAGACTCAGTGAAACAGTATTCGACAAAACCAGAACGGGGAAGTGGGAAGGGGTGGGTGGGAGGACAGGGGAAGAGAAGGGGGCTTATGGGACTTTCGGGGAGTGTGGGGGCTAGAAAAGGGAAATCATTTGAAATGTAAATAAATTATATCGAATAAAAAAAAAAAAGAAAATCATGAGGCAAGGGCATCGAAAGTTACTATCCGGATTCCTTTTAAATGCCAAGAGACACTTACATCTGAATGGGGTCTGTGCTCTCAGAACCATGTACTTTGAGGACAGACTCCGAGGTCTGGGCTTGTGTTTTTGAGCTCTTACTTCCATGATGAGCTGGACTCAGTTTTATCCTGTCAAAATCATCATAACAGTTTTGAACCTCAGAAGTCTCCTGAGAATCCTGGAACTTATAATCATGAAAAGTGTTGATTTCCTAACTAGAATCTCTAAAGAGACTTGGGTAATTCTGGAGAATCTTTTCCCTAGCCTATGCAGATACACATGTATGTACATTGAAAAGTATAGAGAACAATCAGGAATCAATCTATGAACAAATGGTTAAACAGTGTTGTATTTATTATAGTTCTATTTGTAGTTGTGGTTTGTTTATTTGTTTTTAGAAAATTCTGGAGATTTTTTCCAAGGCATTTCTCCATTTTACACCAACCCCACACTACAAGCAGTAAATAATATTGTGCCATTATTTCAGTTCTTTGACTGAGGTATTCTAGCAACTATACCATGTTTTCAAGCCTGATATTTGTTTCCCACAGGAAGGTTTAGAGTTATTTCTCATCAGCTCACAGCATTTTCATTTCCCTTTTCATTTCATTTTTGGGGTTATTTCTACCTACTTATTGAACTCAATTTTCCTATCTAAGTTGTCCTCGTTTCCTTCAGATATCTGTTGTTATTTTCTGGTCCACGAATCATTTTGTCCCTGTCTTCTCTGATTTCTGTTGATCGTAACTCTGGGTTTCAGTTCTTCATCTTGGATATCATATACTTTGTTCTCCTTAGGGAATATATATATGGTCTATACCTTGAGACTAGGACATTTTATCTTAGCTTTACTTCATTTTGGATATAAGTTGTGAGTATCACAATTTAGAGGCCTTATTCTCTTTTTTTTCAGGCGTGTTTTTAGCCCAGGAGTTTGGTATCTCAGTGTGAGAATTTCCGTAACAAAACATGGATCTGAATGGGTCAGAACCCAGATGCAGTGTCATACTGCATCTAGTTCTGGTCTGGAATGGTGGCAAGCTTGTGGGGAAGCTGTGTCCACTGTTGTAGGTGTGTGGAAGTCAGGCTGCAAAAGAGTTGGGGGAGTGGTTCCTTGATTCGGGGAGGGTATTCCTGCCTGATTAGATGCATTTAGGAAAACAAGAAAACAAGCAATGAAGTAAGCAAGCAAGGAAAAACAATCAATCAATCAATCAAACAAACAAACAAACAAACCCAGATGAGAGGTACTGGGAAGCTCATTCATTAAAAGAGTCCTAAGCAGGTGGGTTCAGAAGAAACATGTAACAGGAAGCTGCAGTATATTGGGTGCCTCCAGAAGGAGTTGTCCCAAGGAACCAGGCAATAGTGACAGGAAATCCCATCACTCTAGCATTCCCTGTGTGTCTTGGCTGTCCTCATGGTCAGGAATTCTGGGGGGGCGGGGAGGGAAACTAGACCCAAGTATTTGAGATACTCAAAAATTTCTGCAAGTTTCAGTTGCTGTGTGGGCCTTCCTAGAGAGTCACCAGCGATGAGTCTGTTCTGGAACCTGCCGGTTCAGAGAAACTGGCAGGGATAAAGCAGGTGTGTGACACAGGTGCATTTTTTGTTGCCACACTCACTATTCTGTGGTGCATGTCTTACAATTGTCAGGAAGTTTGAGATCCTATTGAGGTATGAGAAACCTGAGTGGAAGGCCATAGATGTAATTTTAGACAAAACAAAACAAAAAACAAACAACCAAACAAAAAACAGGTCTCAATTTGAGACATATCCAGCCAGCTACAGCTGCTGGGACTTACTGGCCCTACTACATTATTTTCTGAGTACTTTCCCCTCAAGAGATAAGAATCCTGCTCAGTCAGCTAACCTGCTGCATCACGGCAGGTTTACATACTGAGCAGGAATATGCACTGGTATGAAATACATCAGTCAAGTCCTGGTGATCTTTGTGGTTTCAATATCTGGGCATAACAATATGAGCTAGGGTTCAGTGTAAGGTTTTAATCAATGTTATGATTTCCTGAACATTCCTCTAAAATAACCTTGTACATCATATGCAGTATCTGTAATTTGTACATGGAGATTGTCTTTGGTAAAGTCTTAACAGAGCTCTTCAAATTAAAATTCATCCATTCTTTCTTAACTCTTGAGTTCCTCCATTTGCCACTTTAAGAGAGTAGCCTTTTGCCAGGAGAATGAATTCATATGCATCCCCAGAGTGCTTTGTAGATATTAGTCATATGAGGATCCACTGCAGATTTGATTGGATCAGAAAATGTACATTGTAAAGCACCTTCACACTGAGTATAGATATTCATATTTATTATGTGAAGTTATACTTTCAATTAATTTTACAGTGAGGTATGGGCATTTTCTGATATAAGTACTCCATTTAGAAATGTGTCTTCATGGGCTTAGATATTAGTGTTACACCTTAGGACTGAATAAAACAGGAAGACACGGTAGTAGTAAGGTATGGCCAAGTAGAAGATATATTGTAGGTTCTGGTAACTCTGAGTGTCGCCAGGAAAAAACAATCCCAGCACGTAAGCAAGCTTTATTTATCAGATCTGGAGACACTCGAGAAGTAGAGGCCAGCCATGAACACGTGGAGATAGGGCAAAAAGAATGGGTAAGGGAGGCGGGAAGAGAAGTGCCCCAGAGGGCAACAGAGAAGCAAGAAGGAAGCAAGAGATCCAGAGAGAGGGGAGGGTCAAGCAGCCCCTTTTATACTGAGTCAGCCTACCTGGGGGTTGCCAGGTAACTCTGGGGAGGAGCATTCCTGGCTCTTGTCAAGTAACTGTGGGGGTGAAATTTAGACAGAATGCTAACAGGTCTCCCCTGTTAGTAGGAAGAAGAAAGGAATTTGGTTTAGGCAGATTCTATTTCCAATAATGATTCTGGAAAATTTCATTTTGAGTAATATTAAATGTGGTGTTATCAGTTTCTCATTATAGCCAGTGCAGTCACCAATAGTTGATTGTAATATTTAGATGTGAATTTCTAAAATAACGTTGCCCATTGAAAATAGTTTTTTTTAAAAGATTTATTTATTTATTATATGTAAGTACACTGTAGCTGTCTTCAGACACACCAGAAGAGGGTGTCAGATCTCATTTACGGATGGTTGTGAGCCACCATGTGGTTGCAGGGATTTGAACCTAGGCCCTTAGGAAGAACAGTCAGTGTCCTTAACCGCTGAGCCATCTCACCAGCCCCAGTTTTGTTTTGTTTTGTTTTTTAACTCAGACAGAAAGCAGTCAGCCTCCGATATCAGTGTGACACGGGCCACTTATACACGTAGCAAATGTCAATAGTGGATTCCCCACCTAGGGCCTTCCATATTGGATTTTAGGCAGATTCCCAGTGTAACGCATGTATTTTTTTTTTCTGTGGAGCTGGTCTCAGCTTGAACCAGAAAAAATTCTGTTACCCACAGATAGTCTTCCCACTATGATAGCAGTGGCCATGCCTTGCCTGTCATATTGAGATTGTTGTAAACCAGACGCAAGTCTGGTATGACCATTGATAACTCTGCCCCTGCCCCAGATTGCAAATCAGTTCTGACACTATGAATGCTGCTCACCAAGGATTCCAAGGTGTTTGATGACAGAGTGAATGATCTGATGTGAGTTGGTTTTTTGAAAAGGTGAACTAGCTTTCTGAGTCACATATTCTCTCCACTCTACGTGTTTTTCTGTCCTTGAATTTTGTTCTCACTGATGCACTGTGTAGAATTAGGCCTAATTAGAGTGGGAAAATCACTGTTGACCTTTTCTGTACTGTATGCTTTAGCTTTGTGTCTCTATATCTTTCTTATTCTTTTCTTACATTCTTGAGAGCATTTATATTGAACAATCTCTAATTTTTACCACAGAGCTATAAAAGTACCTTTTATTCTCATAATGTAATATGTTGTTGTCTGAGAAGATCACTGCCTTTGTTAAGCTAGGTCTAGTTCTGGAAGACTCTAGCCTCCCTACAATCTTATCTAAACCTCTGAAATTTGCTGCTGAATAAGCTCCCCCTTTCTTGTTCCTTCTCAACTCTTCACTGCCTGGTTCAACTCAGCTGTTCTGACTCAAATTCCTCTGTGTCTAGCATGTTCTCTCTTCCCTTTAAAACACTTCCAGTAAAACTGTTTCCTTCTCCCTCTCCGTTGCTCTACCCTGTCAACTCTACTGTACTGCTGTCCATGAACTCTCCTGTATTCCTCTACTATTCTCTTCTTTCTGTACTGTCTTTCTCTCCCCTAAGTACCTTGTTTTCCTCTTTTCTCTTGAGAGTTGAGCATATCCTAGTTTGTCAAATCTTTCTCTGATTTGTCACCTTTTTTGCCACCCAGTTGTATATCACTTTCAAACATGGGTGCTTCCTTCTACATACTCTCCAACCTTCATCATTTGGGTCTGAAGTGACTATTAAGGGCTTGACTGTATTCCAGTCAGAGTGATTGTATATGTGTTGTTGGGCAGAACCACACACTAAGTAGAAACAGGTTCAAATATCCCAACGTAATTTATCTTTCACTGAGTCTCTATCTTTGAGTCTTATGTTGATTAGTTTTGAACTCTCTTGCATTCTTGATGTAAACTCAGCTTTCCTTCCATTTACATATAATTTAGTGACAATATCTGTGTTTGTATATATTCTGGCAAATGCTCTGTAAAATAACAAACCAACTTTGTATGACGTCTCTGTACTGTTCCTCTTCTTTGCGCTTTATTTTTTTTTTCACTTTTTGGAGACAGGGTTTGTCTGTGTAACCCTTGTTGTCCTGGAACTCACTCCATAGACCAGGGTGGCCTTGAACATCCACCTGCTTCTGCCTCCCAAGTGCTGTGATTAAAGGCATGCATCACCACTGCCCAGTGGTGTTTATTTCTTAACTCAACTCAGATACATTTTTAATCACCAATGTGTTTAATCTATTTACATATGCAGAATCAATAAGCTTGTGAGATCATTTTTTTGTGTAAACATAATTTGGGGAAGGATAAAACTCAACACACACACACACACACACACACACAAACCAAGAAGCCCTGCCCTCTGAAAGGTGTCCATGAGCTCAGAAATCTGTACTTTAAAGACAGACCCCTCCCCCCCATGTTTGGCCTTGAATTTCTGAGCTCTCACCTTGATGCTGAAATGAAATCTATTTTATCCTGTCACAATCAACAGTTACTGAACCTCAACTCTCCTGAGAATCCTGGAACTTTTACTCATGAAAAGAGTTGATTTCCTAGCTAGAATCTCTAAAGAGACTTGGGTAATTCTGGAGTGTCCTTTCCAGAGCATATGCATATGCACATGGGTATATATAGTCTATTATAGAGAACAACCACATAACCATCTACAAAAATGACTAAACACTTTCAGCTTCTGAAATTTCCTGCTTAATAAGCTTCTACTTTCAGCTTCTGAAATTTCCTGCTTAATAAGCTTCTACTTTCAGCTTCTGAAATTTCCTGCTTAATAAGCTTCTACTTTCTTTGTTTTTGTCTGGTGCAGGCTGATGTTAGAGAGAGGACTCAGATTATACTCATATTCCTTTCCACACTAAATTGTCACTCCATGCTCTCAAGTCTGTAGAAATGTTGACAAGATTCCTGGTATCATTTTACTTTTAATGTATTTTTATGTGCGTCAGCATTGTCTATAATGGGGTTGTATTAATTTCATCTTTGTGCTTTTCAAACCCTGTGAAATTTCAAGAAGAGTCCCAATATTTGAAACTTGGAGAAGAACAACAAAAAGAATGAATGCTTCACTGGTAAACACTCCACAGGTCAGTGTGCTGTCTACATTTGTTTTAGAAATCTCTTTATCAGTCAAACCATTCAAAAGTTTTATTATCTACATGTGGTAATGTTATCTAAAGGGCTTATTTTCTAAGATCTTCATTTTCTTCTAACATAAAGAAAATTTAATGTTTAAGACTTTCACATATATAATAACAGCATGCTATTTTCACTGGATTTTCTACTGTTAGGCCATTCAATTTCCATGGACTGAAGACTGCAGGTTTCAAGGAGAATCTATTATAAATGATTCTCAAAAACTCTATCGATAGCTAATTTCTACATTGCATGGAGTTGTGTACTCTTATATTACTGTGGAAGGAAGTCTCATTTGTCACAGAAGTTGCTTTTCGAAGGTTGTTAGGGTTCCAGACAAAAGCTTGTGATTGTGGGTATTGAAATGTGTGGACACTGATGTCGTGCGCAATGTATGGAAGAGAACAATTTGTAGAAGGATGAAATCATAAGAGCCTCACTGTCTTCAATCCTAATAGCAAATATATTAGATCACTAGAGGAACAGATGATGGCAGAAAGAGGAAAGAGTGTCTCTCTTTTGCCATAACAGTGCTTGCTGTGTTTGTGAGCAGATGCAGATTGCAGTATTCTTTTTTTTAAATTTTACAACGTTTTTGTCTTTTATTTAATTTTTACACGTCAGATTTCATTCCTCCATACTCCCTATCCACCATCTGAGTGCTCCCCATTCCATTCCTTCTCCCACACTTCCCACCCCCACCCTCCACCCAACCAGATCTCTAAACTCCCTTGTGCCTCTAGTCTTTTGAGGATTAGGTTCCTCTTCTCTGATTGAACCCAGCCCCAGTCCTTCTCTTCTATATATGTGTTGGGGGCTTCATATCAGCTTGTTTATGCTGCTTTGTTGGTCCAGTCTTTGAGAGATCTCAGGGGTCCAGCTTAATTGAGACTGCTGGTCCTCCTACAGGATTGCCCTCCCACTCTGCTTCTTCCAACATTTCCCTGATTTAACCAAAGTGGTCAGCAGCTTCTGTCCATTGGTTGGGTGCAAATACCTGCATCTGACTCTTTCAGCTGCTTGTTGGGTCTTCTGGAGGGCAGTCATGGTAGGTCTCTTTTTGTGAGCACTCCATAACCTCAGTAATAGTGTCAGACCTTGGGACATCCCCTTGAGCTGGATCCCACTTTGGGCCTGTTGCTGGACCTTCTTTTTCTCAGACTCCATTTCCATCCCTACTGTTCTTTCAGACAGGAACAAATATGGGTCAAAGTTTTGACTGTGGGATGGCAACCTCCTCCCCCACTGGGTACCCTGTATTCCTGCTGGAGGTGGGCTCTATAAGTTCCTTCTCCCTACTGTCATGCATTTCATCTAAGGTTCCTCCCTTTGAGTCCTGAGAGTCTCTCACCTCCCAGGTCTCTGCATTCTGGAAGGTTCCACCAACCTCCTACCTCCCGAGGTTGCCTGTTTCCATTCTTTATGCTGGCCTTCAGGGATTCAGTCCATTTTCCTCACCCAATACCTGATCAGGATCCCTTCTTCCCCTCCCACCCCCACACCCTCCCCATCCTTTTTACCTCCCAGATCCATCCCCTCTTACTTTGATTGCTTTCTTCTCTCTCCTAAGTGGGACTGAGGAGTCCTCATTTTAGCCCATCAGCTTGGTGTCTTTTTGAATTCTATGGACTGTATTTTCTTTTTTTTTGGAATTGCTTGTGACATGGTGATCATGGGTGTGTTTACACCTGAAACCTGTTTGTGTCGTGAGATACTGCCCAGTGAGGTGCTCAATTAGTTCTCAGTTTAGAAATGGTTATTTCCCTTTGTCTTTTGGTGTATGAGTTTATTTCTGAGTCTTCCGTTCTATTCCATTGCCCTACCTGCCTGTCTCTTTAACAGTACCATGTGGTTTTTATTACTATTGCTTTGTAGGAGAGCTTGAGGTCAGGGATGGTGATTCACACCAAAATTCTCATTATATTGAGAATAGTTTTTGCCATCCTGGAATTTTTGTTATTTCATATCAATTTGGAAATTGCCCTATCTCTATGAAGAATTGAGTCAGAATTTTGATGGATATTGCATTGAATCTATAGATTGATTTTGGTAAGATGTCCATTTTTCCTCTATTAATCCTGCCAATCTTGAGAATGGGAGATCTTTCCATCTTCTGAGGACTTCTTCTTTTATCTTTTCGGCGCGAGAGTGGACAGCCTTGTTTAGTCCCTGATTTTAATTGGAGTACTTCAAGTTTCTCTCCATTTAATTTGATGTTGGCTATTGGTTTGTTGTATATTGCTTTTATTATGTTTCATTATGGGCATTGAATTTCTGATCTTTCCAAGATTTATAACAAGTAGCGATGTTGTATTTTGTCAAAGGCTTTTTAAGCAGCTAATGAGATGATCATTTGGTATTTTCTTTGAGTTTGTTGATACAGTTTATTATGTTGATGGATTTCTGTATATTGACCCATTCCTGCATCCTTGGGATGAAGCCTTCTTGATCATGCTGAACGGTCATTTTGATGTGGTCCTGGATTTTGTTTGCTAGTATTGTTATTCAGTACTTTTGCATTGATATTCATAAGGGACATTTGTCTGAAGTTCTCTTTCTTTGTTGGGTAGCTGAGTGGTTTAGGTATCAGTGTAACTGTGGCTTCATAGAATGAATTAGGTAGTGTTCCTTCTGATTCTACTTTGTGGAATAATTTGAAAAGTATTGCTATTAGGACTTCCTATAATGTCTGATAGAATTCTGCAATAAACCCATCTGGCCTGGACTTTTTTTGTTTGTTTGTTTGTTTGTTTGTTTGGGAGATTTTAATGACTGCTTCTATTTGTTTTGGAATTTTGGGACTGTGTAGATGGTTTGTCTGATCCTAATTGATCCTCCTTGACCTTGGTACCTGTCTAGACAACCTATTTCAACTAAATTTTCAAGTTTTGATGAATATAGTCTTCTGTTATAGGATCTCGTGTCTTTTTTAAATTTCCTCTATTTCTGTTGTTATGTTTCCTTTTTCATTCCTTATTTTGTTAATTTGGAATCTGTCTCTTTGCACTTTAGTTAGGCTGGCTGAGGGTTTATCCATGTTTTCAATTTTTCTCGAAGAACCAGCTCCTGGTTTTGTTGATTCTTTGTATATTTTCTGTGTTTCTAATTGGTTGACTTCATCTCTGAGTTTCATTATTTCCTCACTTATATTCCTCTTGGGAGTGTTTGATTCTTTTTGTATTAGAGCTCTCAGATATGCTGTCAAGCTGGTAGTGTATGATCTCTCCAGTTTCTTTAAGAATGCACCGAGAGCTATGAATTTTCCTCTTAGCACTGTTGTCATTGTCGCCAATAAGTTTGGGTGTGCTATTCCTTCATTTTTGTTAAATTCTAAAAAGTAATTTCTTTTTCCTATACTCGTGCCTTAGTACATTATTATTGAGGAGAGATTTGTTGATTTTCCATGTGTATGTGGACTTTCTGTTTTGGTTGGTATTGAAAACAATTCTTAGTTCATGGCAATATGACTGGATGCATAGGATTATTGCAATTTTCACGTACCATTCGACCTTTCTTTTTTTTTTTTTTTTTTGTTTCTGATTATATGGTTAATTTTGGAGAACATACCATGAGGCATAAGAAGAAGGTATTTTGTTTGTTTGTTTTATTGTGAAATGCTCATTAAATGTCTGTTAAATCCATTTGGTTTATAACTTCTGTTAGTTTCATTATGTCAGTTTAGTTTCTGTTTCCATGATCTGTCAACTGGTGCAAATGTGATGTTGAAGTCTCCTACTATTATTGTGTCAAGTTAAGTATGTCCCTTGAGCTTTTGTAAAGTTTCTTTTACAAATGTGGGTGTTTTTGTATTTGGAAAATAGATTATGAGAACTGAGAGTTCATGTTGTCAGATGTTTTTCCTTTCATGAGTATGGAGTGTTGTCCTTCCTCATCTTTTTGATTGAAAGTCAATTTTATTCGATATTAGAATGCTGCTGACTCTAGCTTGTTTCTTCGGTCAATTTGCTTGGGAAAAGGTTTTTTTTATAGACAATTTGCAATAGACATATATAACCTGTGTATTGTAGTTTTTGTAAGATAAAGCAAGAATTGAAAGTCATACTTATCCATGCAAGCTACCATTCTGATATACAAATTAGGTCATATTCCAAAGAAAGAAAATAGTGTTATATTATAAGATTGAGATGTTCAATAAAGTCAATTCCATAAGGAATAAAGTATTCCACATTTCTGAAGTGTTACCATAGTTTTCTCTCAATTTGAAACAAGATTTGATCAAAGAAAATGATTCTACTTCATCGAAATGCATCTTGTCGTATGCTGTTTATTTACACATACATACCTAAGTATTACGTTGTGAAAGACCATATGGAAGGTACGAAGTTTTTATTATGTATACTTTTGCCAGCTTTTATTTAACTTTAAAACATGTAATGCTCTCTAATAGAGGTTTTTCTAATTTTTCAAAATGTTTATTTATTTATTTCATGTATGTGAATACACTGCCTTAGTCTTTAGACATACCAGAAGAGGGAATTGAATCTCCAATAACGATGGCTGTGAGTCACTATTTGATGGCTGGGAATTGAACTCCAGAAGTCTGAAAGAGAAGTCAGTGCTCTTAACAGCTGAGCCATCTCTCCAGCTTTGGTTTTTTTCTTTTCTTTTTTTCTTTTTATTCGATACAGGGTTTCTCTGTCAACCCCTGGCTGTCCTAGAACTAACTCTGTAGACCAGGCTAGCATTGATCTCTACTGCCTCTGTATCCCAAATGCTGGGATTAAAGGCATGTACAAACACTGCCTTGCCATGCCTGTTTTTTTTTTCTTAATACTTAGTTGTGAATCTACTTTCATAAAATAATTTGTCTAAATATTTGATTCTATATGTCATTTGGAATGTTTAATGTATAACCTGACTTTGTAGTCCTCTTCCATTTAAGGAAAAAACTCTGACATTTAGTCCATCCATTAGTTCTCTATGTCATATTCTGTTTATTTTAGGAAGTTTGTAGTCTTTTATCTAGGTGTCAAAATGTTAACTAGATAATGCTACAAAGCAGTCATGTGAGACCCAGCTTCACACAGGATTGAACAAGTGTCCATATTTGAGCAAGGTGCATATTATAGATTTGAAAACATATTTTTCCTCATCATAACTTGACCATCTGTGATGTGACACAGGTATTCTGCTTAATATCAATCCATATTTCATAAAGGTACTTTAACTGAATATAGATATCAAATGTATGTGGTATATTCTGAGAATGCTTGCTCCTTTTAAGATGATTCTATCATTCATTCTCAGAGGTATAAAAACAAGGAAGTCTGTGACTATTTAAGTAAAGTATATTTTATTAGAGTTAACATCTTTTTTGTATAATGTATGTTGGTTTCGTTTGCCTTAAATTATGCATATGTGTTGTATATTCGTCCTGTCAGTAGTGTTCAGCAGAAATCATTGGACTTTAAAGAACTGGGTTAAAAAAATCCATGGAGTAGTGCCATGAGGTTGTGGGAAAATCATTTTATAATATAGGACTTTAAAAAAGATAGTGTACATTCCCAACAGCAAACAAAATTTCTGAATGTAGTGCTTGTGGAAAAACTTTCATTTGCTGCTAAGGTCTCAGAAAGCCACAGAAAATTCATGAATGTGAGAGCCTTAATAAATGAGACCATTATAGTGAGCTGTTGTATAGACTGTCTATGAAAGAGCAGCGATTCATACTTTCAGACACATCTCTATTAAACTTTTAGAAAACATTTGTCCTTCAATATTTTCCTTTTTTCATCTATATCAGTAAGTATCTCCTATTCTTTCTGCCATTTTATTAACGTAGGAAAATAATATTGTTCAGTAGCATATTAAATAGTTTTCTATTACAGGGTTTGTTAACCTTCAATGATGTGTCTTTGAACTTCTCACTGGAGGAATGGGAATGTCTCAATTTTGCGCAGCGGTCATTGTACATAGATGTAATGTTGGAGAATTTCAACAATCTATTGTTTTTGGGTAAGATTCCACTTCTTTTTGAATTCCTGAATCTTTATTTGAATTTCCTTACATTCTGTTTATGTAAACTCTCTGAAATGTCAAGAGACCACGAGACTAAGGGAAGTTCTGGTTAGAATCACAAATTTTTCATGGGATTTCCCTCTCAGTTCTATGATTTCTTTTGAAGAGTATCCAGTGCTATATTCTTTGATATCTTTCCATACCTCTTATATAACTTTACTTGGAAATGTCCGAATTGAAAAAAAATTAAATGTTGAGAACAAGGAATTGTATTTCTATACACATAATAATTTCAGCAAATAAAATTACTATTATATTAACTCTTCTTTACACATGTGATGAGAGGATTTTCTATTCTGCTTCAATCTATTTCCTGTTTTATAGGGTTATTTTATGTTTATGGTCCTCCCTTACTTTAGGGTGGGGATGTTTCCTTCTATGATTTTGGTGAAGATGGTTTTGGGCCCTATGAGCTGAGAATCTTCACTCTCCTCTATTCTGTTATTACTAGATTGTGTCATTTCTTTGTATCCTGGTTTTCCTGGATGTTTTGGGTTACAAGATTTTTATATTTTAAATTTTCTTTGAGAATTTTGTCAATATCTTCTATGGTATCTTCTATACCTGATATTCTCTCTTTTATCCTTTGTATTCTGTTGATGTTGCTTACATCTATAAATCATGAAATTTTTCCTAGGTTTTCCATTTCAAGGGTTGCCTCCATTTTTGTTTTCTTTATTGTTTCTACTTCCTTATTTAGGTCTTGAATTCCTTTGTTCAATTCCCTCACCCGTTTGTTTGTGTTTCCCTGTATTTCTTTAATGTATTTATTGGCTTGTTCTTTTAGGGCTTCTAACTATCAATGTTTTCCTGTATTTTTTTAAGTGCATTAATTATTTTAAAAACTCTGTTTTATTCATGAGATAGTATTTTAGGTCAGCTTCCTTTTTTTTCAGGTGTGTTGTTTTATCGAGAGCTTTCTGTGGTGGGAGAACCAGCTTCTGATGACAAAGTATTTTAATGCTTATGCGCTTCCACTTGCCTCTCACCATCTAGTTATCCCTAGTGCTAGGTGGTCTGTATACATTGATCAGATATCTACTTTGTGAAAGTTCAGTACTTATCAGTCATGTTATTTGTCCTAGTTTCTGCAAAGTGCTGTTTTTAAAACAACATTTAGAAGGGTATTATCATTTCCTCTCAGTAGATGTAGATCAGAATTGTGGTTTTTCTAAGGATCCAAGTAATCATTATGAAAAAAGAAAAAAGCTGTTTTGAGAGCACGAATTCTTGAGAAGATCTAATTAACTTGAAATATCAGCAAACATGCATTACTGAATATCTTTTTCCTCAATACAGTAATCCCTGCCATCTTTATTTTTACCTTTTAGAAAATCATCTCATACATGGAAGACATCAGAAGGTCTTAGATCAAGACACAGAGTGCAATGTCCATGAACATGTGAATATGCAAGAGAAGTCTTATAAATGTAATGAGCTCAGCAAAATGATTAATGAATCCACCCAAAGTACACCTGATAAAACTAACCACAGAGATGCCTCACTTCAATCCTCAAACCTGAAAAGACTTAAAATTGGGAAAACCAGAGAAGTTTCCAAATATAAAGACTGTGTAAAGTGTTTAAATGAGTGCTTTATAAATAATCTAAATCAAGGAATACACATACGGAAGAAAGAAAACAACAATCCAGAATCTGATAAGGGTTTTGTATCTAAACATAAACTTATGCTGAAACCAAACAATAATGGTAAGAAGCTTTACAAATGTAGTCAATGTGACAAATGCTTTACCCAAAAATGCAATCTTTATAGTCATCAGAGAATTCATACGGGAGAGAAACCTTACAAAGGCAGTGAATGTGACAAATGCATTATCCAAAAATTTAATCTTCAAAGTCATCAGCGAATTCATACAGGAGAGAAACCTTACAAATGCACTGAATGTGATAAATGCTTTACCTGACAGTCCTATCTTAGGATTCATCTGCGAATTCATACAGGAGAGAAACCTAACAGATGTATTGAATGTGACAAATGCTTTACTGACAAAAGTAGTCTTAGAATTCATCATAGAACTCATACAGGAGAGAAACCTTACAAATGCAGTGAATGTGACAAATGCTTTACTGACAAAAGTAATCTTAGAATTCATCATAGAACTCATACAGGAGAGAAACCTTACAAATGCAGTGAATGTGACAAATACTTCAATCACAGTGTTAGTCTGCAATGTCATCAGAGTATTCATACAGGGGAGACACCTTACAAGTGCAGTGAATGTGACAAATGCTTTATCCAAATATGCAGTCTTCATAGCCATCAGCGAATTCATACTGGAGAGAAACCTTACAAATGCGGTGAATGTGACAAATGCATTACCCACAAGTGGAATCTGCAATGTCATCAGCAAATTCATATAGAAGAGAAACCTTACAAATGCAGTGAATGTGACAAATGCTTTACTGACAAAAGTAGTCTTAGAATTCATCAGGGAATCCATACAGGAGCTAAACCTTACAAATGCAGTGAATATGAGAAATGCTTTACCCAAAAATACAATATTCATACTTGTTAGAGAATAAATAAAGAAGAGAAACTCTAATTGTATTGAATGTGACGGTTACTTTATCCACAGTAGCAGTCTTAGAAATTATCAGAGAGTTCATACAAGAGAAAAATCACAAATGCAGTGAATGAAACAAGTACTTTGCCCATATTAGCTGTCTTAGAAAACATCAGAGAATTTTTATAGTAGTGTAAGTTTAGAAATTGTAGTGAATGAAGAAATCCTTTACCAAGGATGGACATTTTAGAACTATCCTGAAAATATGTACATGAGAGAAATGTTTCAAATGCAGTGGTGGTATAAACACTTGACTTCTGTCTCTTATGCCACAGGCAATACATGTATGTATTGTGTGTATAATGATTTGGGAACCTCAACAAGAAATGTCTTTCATGAATTCTTAGGAATATGAGAGAAAAGTCTACCAAAAATAAACAAAAATGTGGCTTTGTCATTTTCAGGATAGACATCCATATTTGAAAGGATAGAAAATACAGCATAAGTAATGACCCCAAATAATCAAAAGTTTAAAATGCTATCTTGCTCCAAAGAAGCTCTAACGCCAGCCTTCTAAGTAGCCCTAAACACTTCACATTCCAGAGCCTGCCCTTTGTTAAGAGCTAGGCAAAAAGGCCTTGAATAAGTGATCCTGGCCCCGTAAGGTAACTAGAAATGAGCTAATTATCTGTTTATCTACCTTCTGTAAACTGCTAATGCCATTACCCCCCAACCCAATATTTTTAGACCCCAGCAATTAGCTTAGCACTGTGTCACTGAGTAACTTGCCTTTCTGCCCTCAGCTTGAGACCTTTTGCCTCAAGAGATAGCTCACCCTGTCCCAGGAGCTAGCTCATCTGATGACTGGTCCAATGTTTAACTCTACAATGCCCCAAGAATGTTTGCTCCAAATAATCATTAACCTTCCTTAAGGCATAAACTATTGCCTGACTTGTTTTTTCTGTGCTTCCCGTCCCTTGCATGATTGTCTTCCACCCCTTGCCTTGTGATTTTTTTCCTTTTAAATAACCCTGACTTGAGTTGCTCAGGGTTCACAGTCCTCTACCCCTGCGTTGTGTACAACTGTGGAGCGCAGAGCGTCTGGAATAAAAATCCTCTTGCTATTGCATCAAGACTGTTTCTCGTGAGTGATATGGATGTTGTCTTCCGAGGCACCGGGTGCTGGGGCGCCCTCAGTTTTTGGTGGGTGTTACATATTGTGCTATGTAACTGCATGTCTCTAAACTCTTTAATAGCATTTGATTGAGCCAAATTCCTTTAAAACTCAGAACAGTGCTACCTATTGGCTCATACTACAGATCATTTTAGAACCATTTCTTGTTGTGTCTTAAGATTACATGCCATGTGATCACGTATTATGAAAGTTGTGTAAGTGCTGAGGGAAAAGTGAGGAACACAAATTTCCAATTTCCCGTTCAAGATCCTTCTACATTTTCCTTTTTTCTTAGCGAACTTTCATAGATAACTTTTTACAACTTAGAAATAAACACTAAAATCACTTTTCAAAGTACCTCCCCTTTTTTTCCCAACTTCAACTACCAGGCTGTAAGTTTGAACCCTGCAATTCCTGGGTAGATAAAACAGAGGCTACACTGCTTAGACCCTTGCTGTTAGGCTACAGGGGGTAATTGCCTGAGCCAGCAGCTTTTAACCCTCAGAATGAGCAAAATGTTTTAGGAAATTTTTAGAAGTTATCATCAGTATTGTTAGAGAGTTAGAGCTTCTGGACACCATCAGTCTTTAAATCCACAGTAGAATCCTGCTCTGTGTTTCCTTTCAACCCCCTCCAGGTTGGGAGGTGCACAGCAGGCCTTCATCTCCAAAAGACTAGATCAGAACTCTGGGTCCTTGTGTGGGGAGGGTTCCATTGCATAGGCTCTGGTAATGGGATAGCTTTTCCTTGCCTCAGGTGATCCATATGTTCGTCTTGAGACTCTGATGAAATAGCACACAGAGGCACAATTTGTTTCACAAAATCACTGCAATTGGAGGTATCCAGACGTGTGAAAGAAACTGAGGCAGCTTTATGTCCCAACTATGGAAGGATTTCTCTGTAATCCTTGTGTAGCATGTAGAAAGTCCAGAGTTCAATCCCCTGCACTTCCCACATGGCAGCATTAGAATGAAAACCTAGCACTTAAGGAAGTGAAGCAGCAGAAACAAGTTAAAAATTAACCTTGGAGAGACACTGAGTTGGAAGTCAGCCAGGGCTGCTTGAGAAATCCTATCAAAAAATGGAAGGAGGCAGGGGTGTTGGTATATATCTTGATCCATGTCTGTGTTCAAGGTCAACCTGGTTTACATAGGGTGTTTCAGGGAAGACAGACACCACAGTGAGATTCTGTCTCTAAATAAATGAATTAAAAATAAAGAAATGAATAAGCCATGTGACTAGACTAGGTTTGCTTCCAATGTTGTAGTTGTGCTCTAATATTGCAAGAAAAAATTAAAAATTTTAAATAAGTTACAATAAAAATTGCCAGTGTGTCATTGGCTGCAGTTTTCAGTTTTCGGTCTCGTTAAAGGCTCATGATTTTTTAACATATTTTGTGATTAAGATAATTTTAAGAGTGATACAGTTGTGGCCATTATAGGCTTATTTCTACTTTTCCACAAGATTATTGGCTACAATGGTAGAAACAAAATTTAACCCTCCAAGATTGAAAAGGAGATCTCAGTGGAAATTTATTTGATATCACACAGGCTCCTTTGATTACTGTGAAACAATGAGTAGAATTTTTCTGGGAATCCTGAAATTACAGTTTCCTTTTGTTATTTGACCCTCATACAAGTCTTTGCAGGACAGGTGGGTTTGAATCTGGTATTAGACAAAAGGCTCAGAATAGAAGATATTTACATTTGAGGAACCTCATACAATGTGCTTGCCTAGGGTCAGGTTTTGGTGGCACATGCCTTTAATCCCAGCACTCAGGAGGACTTAAACCTGTTTTCAAGGTAGAAAACATTTGTTCCTTCTTTCAAACAACAATCAAATTGGTTATTACAAAACATTGATGGTTGATCTATTACATGGCAACCCTTTTTAGGCAAAACTAATAATTGTTATCCAAAAGATAATTTGTTACTCTCAGATCACATGTTTGTTCCTTTGAGTTTCCCCCTGCTTCAGTACAGATACCTGATTTGGGTGCTCTAGCAACTATTTTTAAGATGTTAAAAATAAAGCTTTTAATAATAGTGTGTGTGTGTGTGTGTGTGTGTGTGTATATAAAATTTTTTATAATTGCTTAAAATTGCTTCCTTTTTAATACTGCTAATTCTTAATTTTTACAATTGTTTATGCAAATGTAATTCAAATTTAAAAAGATATGTTCTTTTTTTTTTTAAAGATTTATTTATTATTATATGTAAGTACACTGTAGCTGTCCTCAGACCAGAAGAGAGCATCAGATCTCATTATGGATGGTTGTGATCCACCATGTGGTTGCTGGGATTTGAACTCAGGACCTTTCGAAGAGCAGTCAGTGATCTTAACTGCTGAGCCATCACTCCAGCCCCCACAAGATATGTTCTTTAAATGAACATATATCTAAGAGCTAATCAAAAGGCTGAGAGACAGCCATGAGTGCTGGAAGCTGAACTCCTGTATTTTATGGTTGTAAGCCTGGAGAGATGGCTCAGCCATTAAGGGCTAGGCCCTCAATCATGGAGCATGGGGGCTCGGATCCCAGGAACCACATGGTGGCTTGCAACCACCTATGTATGATAAAATATGACACCCTATTGGCATATCTGAAGACAGCTACAATATACTTCTAGATAATTACTCTTTGAAAAGGTGCCTGGACGAAGACCCCTTAAGTCAAGGCACATAAAATTTGTATCTCAGACAGGCTATATAGAAACAGTTGGATGAACAAGCATATTATTTATATCATCCATAGGATAATGGCTTAAAAAATAATTTTGTATTTTTGTGCACATCAAAGTCTAAAGATTTGTTCTTGGTGTCCTCAGTTTCTACCTCTACCACATAATGGTGTTAATCCTAGAGGTCTTAATTAATTATTACAGATAAATAATACTCATATTTCTAATTTAAAAGTTTAAAATATGTGCATGTGACTAATGATTCATCCTTTAGGCTTTCTAGTTGCAACTGCACTAAGAGAAAAAGCAACTAAGAAATGCTACGTTTATTTTCTATACATGCTGCCTAAAAGGAAAAGAGAGGGGAAATTGTGACCCTGTGCATATTATTTAAATTATGCTTGAATATTTTAAAGAAAATTTTAAAATTTGGATGTCAAGGAATTCTGTTCTCAGTGTATATAACATCCTGTAACTGGGCATACTGATGCCTCAGGAAATGAAGGAAATCACTTATTGACATACGCCATGATCCTGACTTAATATTGGGAAAGAAGGCGTGTCTATGTCTTTTCCACAGAATGCTGTAGAAGCATGCTAGCTGCTAGAGTGATTGGTGTGGCATGCTGAAGATATGCTGACTGTGGGCTTCCTGAGTGTCCAGACAATGGTAACATAAGAGCTATTTTGGGTATATGTTCTTGACTTACTTTAATTGTGAAATGCCCCAGATTAGATGAATTGCCTTGCTTCAAGTATTTAGACTTTGTGGAGCAGAACATGGAGACTATTCAGCTAGCTTAGAAAAAAATTAATCTAAAGAGGAGTTATAATGTGACTCTTTTCTTTCCTTTAATGTGATCAGCTAACTAAACCATAGACTGGTCTAGAAATAAATCAATATTGGAGATTCCAATTATGAAGATGGCTAATAATCTCCTTCAGCCAGCTGAGTTAATTTAAAATACAGTCTCCACTTTTCATCTATGAATCTGGCATTAAGAAAAAGTATCTTTATTTTGTGTTCTTTTAAATATACAAGTGTTTAGGTGACATATATTTCTGCCTGTGCATCTTGTGCATGCTTGTGCCCATGAAGGCCAGAAAAGACCATCACATTTCCTGCAACTAGAGTTACAAAATTTTATGAACCACAATATAGTTGATGCAAATTGTACCCAGGACCTCTCAAAAAGCAACCATTTTCATTTCCTCAGCCATTTCTCCAGCCTGAAACTGGAACTTGCTAAAACATCTGTATGGGCAAACATGTACATAAGTGTCTAGAGAATCTAGAGAGATTTGTTCAATTCTCTGCGTCAGAATTAAAGGCATCTGTGTACCACTGGGTATGGGTGATCCAGTGCCAGCCCTCTGATATAGAAGTGTGTCTTAGTTATTTTTCCACTTCTATGGTAAAACAGCATGACCAAGGCAAGTTACAGAATGAAGGTTTTATATGGTTCCTGAAGATTAAAGCCCATGGAGAATGGCACATCATGGAGGTTGGCAGCTGAGCTGGAAGCTGAGAGCTGAGGGTTCATATAGAGATCCACAAAAAGGATGCAGAGTAAATGCACTCAGAAGAGGGAGTCTTTTAACTCCAGAAGCTCACATCCAGTGCCTTTTTTCCTCCAAGGCTACGCCTTCACAGAGACCACAGACAATATGTTCATTCAAACCACCACGAGTAGTATGTGCACTCTCATAGAAGTCTCCCATTTCTTTCCATAGTTCCCCTCTAAGTAGTTTACTAGAGGCTGTTCTTAGACAATTACTGTGTAGGACAAAGATTGTACAATACCTCAGTTCATCATACAGTGAGCCCCAAATGTAAACAAGATTAAACAAAATCAACCATGGTTCAGTAGGTGGAGCAAGCAACCAGATGACAGGCGGAGAACCCTGGATTATTAAAAAGAAATCATAGAGAGTAAGATGGAGTTTGGTGCAAAGACAGAGATGCACAGGAAGAAGCACTGAGGTCCATTCAGTTTGGATGAGATCATGTGAGAAGGTGTGGCAGCAAGAGCTTCCTTCTGGGATTTTACCTGAAGAGGAAGGTCAGCAGGTGCTTTCTCTGCCTCTCTGAGATAGCAGGCTTCCACTCAGCACCTGGCTCCTGAGTGTTCCTTGGGAAAATTGAATGACTTAGAATTTATCACACACAGCAGACCTCTCAATTGCAACTATTACCTTTTCCATTGTTCTACTTTTGCTAACATTCTCATCCTCTGGGGCTTTCCATTTAGGACCTTGTCACTGAAGACTGACCTGTTGTTTTAGGGTACTGGTGTACTTATGGAATAATTCTAGGAATATCTTTGCTGTGTAAAACTCCCATCTGCCTACATGGCTGGAACTGCAGTGTCTAGTCCATATTGAAATTGTCCAAAGCATATCCTGGATTCTGATGCCAAAAGTGACAGCATATGTAGAAAGCAAGATCTATTCTAGGCTGACTCATGTTTGAGAACTATCTAGAGCCAAACGCATGGTGTCCTTAAGAAGATTAATTTTATTAATCTTTATTATTGCTTAGAGTGATTGCTCCTTGGTAACACATTTTAATTCTGGGACAGGTATATTTTCATCCACTTACAAAATTGTTTCTAAGCAAAATACGTTGAATCAGGTTACCTTGATCACAGTCTTTCTCCCCAGGGCTTTTCTCTTGATTAAACTTCCCAAATTATTTAATTGAAAGGCTATCCCATAACAAAGATTTAAAATTACCCATTTGAGGTATGTAACTAAGTGTTCATTGCAGCAACAGGAAAAGTATTTGCAGTTGGAGCATTGCTTCCACTTTCAGACCAGAGCAAGTGGGACAGTGTAACGTGAAAAGGGCTGGGTAAAGCGGGATCGGCAATATGTAGATCACAGACTAATGGTTAAGGGAGTCAGTTTT
The DNA here is from genome assembly GCF_947179515.1 of Apodemus sylvaticus. Lineage (NCBI taxonomy): Eukaryota > Metazoa > Chordata > Mammalia > Rodentia > Muridae > Apodemus > Apodemus sylvaticus. Next base: position 159,842,079 of record NC_067474.1, read on the forward strand.
AGGGGTTAAAATGATTAAGAGGACCCTGAATCAGGAAGCATGAGTGATTATGTAATTTCCCAGCATGCATCAACTCATGCATTTGAATGAAATCAGACCAGATTGGTGGGTATACAATTTCTGAAGATTAGCTTGAGCCACTGAATATTAAATTTCCAGTTAATGGTCTGTGCTATGCAGATATGTGCAGTCCTCACTGACATTGTTAACTCAGCTCAGAGATTTCAGACAGGGACTATTGACTCAAGCTGTGTTTGTCGGGTTATAGATCTCAGCTCACATTGCATATAGGAGGAAAGTCAAACTGAATCTAGTAATACCATTCCCTCTACCAGGAAAGGGTCTGGTATTTTTCAAAGTCAGTATACCTATCTGTTTTTCAATTATATTCATGATTTTTTTAAAGTCAATTGTTAATATTACTATTTAAATGATATTTTCTTTATGCATCACTGCTCTGATTTAGCACTAGTTCCTATTCTCCAATGTTTCCCATTTATAAGAATTTCATTTCTTTTTCTCAGAGGCTTTCATATTTCTTTCTAGCAAGGTTTAATATAGTTCACCCTTGCTCATGCTGTGTAGCTATGACTTTCTTTGAACCCCTAATTCTGGCTCTACTGCCCAATGCTTGGAAGACAGTCCTGCAACTTCTTTCAGGCTGGGCCCTGACTGGTCAATAAGAAGGGAAAGACAGCACTGACTGAGGGTCCTCCCATTTCCCTGTATCTTGCATGGGATAGAAAACCAAAAGGGACCTGTGTAAGAATTGAGTTTAGTGAGGAGATTTGAAGCTGATGTATTCAGAGGACAGCAGTGGACCTGTTGGAAGGAATGTGCTTTAATTCACATGTCTATTCCCTGAAGAATATGGGACCATAAATCCTTTTAAAATATTTTGAAATAAGTTTTGAGATTATAGGTAAACCATGTCAAGCTTCTCATTCACCCTAATGTTAATTCTCAAACCCTGGGGCAACTGTCTGAGATGCCTAATTAACACATCAAAGCAGTTTTAATTGTTGTTAGTCCTTGACTTTCACTAAGTTTGCCTACAGGACTTCCCAGTTATGAGGTAGAGATTGCTGCAATGAGCATTGTGTGTGCAATGGATTGTGAACACCGATGACCCTGTGCTATAGAAGAGGAACAGGAAGTGTTCTGGGAGACAGGGAAATTAGGGTGGAAAAGCAAAGCTGGAAAGCTGCAGCTGTCAAAGACCTTTGATCTCTGATTCCTCCAGTAGAGGAGCTGCTGCTGTCCTATGGCCCAGCAAGGTCGTCCAAGCTAAATAGGGATTCGCAGCAGGCCTAGCAATTGCTAGTTACATAGGGAGATAGCCTCAATGTTCTTTCCAGGTTTCTGCATTGATGCAACCATAGGGCAACATGAGGGAGAAAAAACAACACAGTAAACCCTGTTCTTTACACAGTCTCATACTATCCAAGCTTATGTGTGCCTGCAGTCTATAGGGTCTCACATGTAGACTACAGGCACACAAAATGATAGAGTTGGAGTGCTTCTAAGAAATCTCATTATATTTTCATGCACTCAATTTTAATTTTAACAAGTATCAGAATTCTTATGCTCATTGCAGTTACATTGATGATGACCTAAATTTTAAAATAACCTAAATGTCCATTCACTGAGGATAAGATGGGGACTTCAGGAGGACACTGCGGTAAAGGAATGGTTAAGGACTGGTTAGCAATGGTTAATGGACTCTATACCTGTAAAACATTCAGGATTAATGTTGTATTGGTCATGAAACACCATGTAATGTTACTTTGCACAGTGTTAACACACTTCTTTATCTCCATAGATTTTAACCTTTAGCTCTCATTTGTCAAATGGGTGAGAGCTTCACCCATCTTTTCTACACTGCAGGTAGCAATGGAGAGTTCAAGGCAGAGGCTACAAAATCTAAATGAAGCAATCATCTTCAAAGTGTTTTTCTAATGTTCTTTTAGTTGGTATGTAGAGAAGAAAAACTGACTGTCAAGGTTTTTGTAGCAAGAAGTCTTAATAGTAATGAGGACCAAATATGCTATCATAAACAAATATAAGAAGATCGAACTAATCCTCTGCCTCCTATCAGATCACTATGGAGTAAAAGTGGTCTTCAATAGCAACAAAAACAACAGAAAACCCACATACACGTGGAAACTGAACAATATTCTACTCAATGATACCTTGGTCAAGGAAGAAATAAAGAAAGAAATTAAAGACTTTTTAGAACACAATGAAAATGAAGACACAACATACCCAAATCTATGGGACACAATGAAAGCAGTGCTAAGAGGAAAACTCATAGCCCTGAGTGCCTCCAAAAAGAAAATGGAGAGAGCATACACTAATAGCTTAATGACACACCTGAAAGCCCTGGAACAAAAAGAAGCTATTTCACCCAGGAGGAGTAGAAGGCAGGAAATCATCAAACTCAGGGCCAAAATCAATCAAGTAGAAACAAAGAGAACCATACAAAGAATCAACAAAACCAGGAGCTGGTTCTTTGAGAAAATCAACAAGATAGATAAACCCTTAGCCAGACTAACCAACGGGCACAGAGACAGTATACAGATTAACAAACTTAGAAATGAAAAGGGAGCTATAACAACAGAAACTGAGGAAATTCAAAAAATCATTAGATCCTACTACAAAAGCCTATACTCAACACAACTGGAGAATCTGGAGGAAATGGACAGTTTCCTAGACAGATATCTGACACCAAATCTAAATCAGGATCAAATAGATCATCCAAACAGTCCCATAACACCTGAAGAAATTAAAAGGGTCATAGAAAGTCTCCCAACCAAAAAAAGCACGGGACCAGATGGCTTCAGTGCAGTATTCTATCAGACCTTCATAGAAGACCTAACACCAATACTCTTCAAACTATTCCACAAAATAGAAACAGAAGGAACTCTACCCAACTCATTCTATGAAGCCACAATTACGCTGATACCAAAACCACACAAAGATCCAACAAAGAAAGAGAACTTCAGGCCAATTTCCCTTATGAATATTGATGCAAAAATACGTAATAAAATTCTTGCCAACCAAATCCAAGAACACATCAAAACAATCATCCACCATGATCAAGTAGGCTTCATCCCAGGGATGCAGGGATGGTTCAATATAAGGAAATCCATCAATGCTATCCACTACATAAACAAACTCAAAGAAAAAAACCATATGATCATCTCATTAGATGCAGAAAAAGCATTTGACAAAATTCAGCATCTTTTCATGCTAAAAGTCTTGGAAAGAACAGGAATTCAAGGCCCATACCTAAACACTGTTAAAGCAATTATACAGCAAACCAGTAGTTAACATCAAACTAAATGGAGAGAAACTTGAAGCAATCCCACTAAAATCAGGGTCTAGACAAGGCTGTCCTCTCGCTCCATATCTTTTCAAGATAGTACTTTAAGTTCTAGCTAGAGCAATTAGACAACATAAGGAGGTCAAGGGGATACAAATTGGAAAGGAAGAAGTCAAATTATCACTATTTTAAGATGACATGATAGTCTGCTTAAGTGACCCGAAAACCTCCACCAGAGAACTCCTACAGCTGATAAACAACTTCAGCAAAGTGGCTGGTTATAAAATCAACTCAAGCAAATCAGTTGTGTTCCTATACTCAAAGGATAAGCAGGCTGAGAAAGAAGTTAGGGAAATTACACCCTTCACAATAGCCACAAACAATATAAAGTATCTTGGTGTAACTCTAACCAAACAAGTGAAAGATCTATACGACAAGAACTTCAGGTCTCTGAAGAAGGAAATCGAAGAAGACCTCAGAAAATGGAAAAATCTGCCATGCTCGTGGATCGGCAGGATTAATATAGTTAAAATGGCCATCTTGCCAAAAGTGATCTACAGATTCAATGCAATCCCCATCAAAATCCCAACTCATGGAGAGAAGAAGGTTTATGGGACATATGGGTAGGGGGGATCTGGGAAAGGGGAAATCATTTGGAATGTAAACAAAGAATATAGGAAATATAAATATTAAAAAAAAAAAAACAAGTATTCTGTGAGGCTGTTTTAGGAATTTACATTTTGGCCCTACCCGACGTTCTCAATGGCCTGGCTCTTGACTTGCTCTGAGCATGTCAATCCAAAGAGGGAGAACACAGAGTGGTTTCAGAAATGCTCCTCCCCTCCCAACAATGTGTCCTTGACTATATTGTGTGACATTAAGCGCTGGCTTTCATCATCTATGTCAATGCCACTGAGAGGCGAAGGGTACACCGCAGTCCATTTATTATTACAACAAGGCCACTGACTGATGAGTAGCATTTCTCATGACTGATTGTATCTTCACCTATCTATGGACACAGCCATTTAGGGTGCTCCAAATTTTACTCATGTAATGTCTAAAGGGTTTTTCATCATGATCTCCTGGCTGGGATCTCTGTGAATCATCAGAAAGAGGAATGAAACCGAAAATATTATAGCATAGGTAGTAGGATCTCTGGAGTTTGGGGTCACCCTGATTTACAGAGCAAATCTCCGAACAGTCAGGACTTCAGCGAGAATCTTTAGCCCAGAAATCTCATGGCTGGTGGCCCTCTGTCCCTCCGAAGCACGGTGTTTTTCTCCTGCATCTCCTAGCCTGCCTATTGGAACGTGCAAGTACCATTTTTCTGCCCATCCTTTAGCTCCTAGCATATTTATTAATCAATCAAAAACCAATTGGGAAAAAGAAATTTCTGTATCTATAAGCAGCTTCCAGAACAAAGAATCAGAACCACTCCCTACAGAGAACAGAGACCAGCATGGCTTGAACTGTACTCCCCATGTTCCCATTCTTTGTGTACAAGGTATAAACTCCACAGAACATGTCTGTGCTAGGAGGTCAAGACGTTAGGAAAGTAAACTTCTGGCCCTACTCCAGTAACATTTCTGTTCTTCTAAACAGGAGAATTCAGCAAGGTACCATCATAAAGAGATTGTATGGGAGCCTGTTAGATGGTGGCTATTTAGAAGAAAATGAAGAGACTTTCAGAAGCCGGACCATCTGTGCCTGACATTGGACATCAGCCTCTAGAACTAGGAGATGTTACTGTTTCTGTTGTTTAATCATTGCAGTCTCTGGCCTTGTGTCTTAACCCAGGTAGACCAATGCAACTATCTCAGAAGTGACACTAAAGACTGGCAGAGATCTGATTGCAGTTTTGAATAGCAGATAGGTCTTAATAGTGTTATTAAAAGAGCTTAACAATTACTATCTACTTAGGAATGCTTATAGGATCATCATTGAGGATAAAGAAAGCATCTACTTATATTTAGATTATCACTACAAGATAGTCCCTCTTATAGTTCTGCAGAGATCTGCTCAAAAGTGTGTGCTAATACATAGTGACTGTATAATAGGAACAGGAAAAGCAGGTACAAGACAAGGCTGTACACTCTCCCAATGTCTCTTCAATATACTACTTGAAGTTGTAGCAACAGCAATAAGACAGAAAAAGGAGATGAAGTGGATACAAACTGGAAAGGAAGAAGTCGAAATATCACTATTTTCAGATGATATGGCAGTATACATGGGTGAACCCATAAATTCTACCAGACAATTCATAAATATTTTAGCAAAGTGACTGGATGCAAATTTGACTCTAAGAAATCAGTAGCCCTCTTCCACACAGTCATGTTCTACCAATAGAATGTTCTCACTGCACATGGTACACAACAGGAAAGGAAAGATTTTTTTTATGTAAAAATGGTAAAAAAATAAATTTGTTTCAGCAGCAATGAACAATTTCTGCAAAATATAAGTAGGAATGCTAAAAGGATATGTAATTTTAAGAAAGCCAAGTTCAAAAGTATCCAGATTAAAATAAAAATCATTATTTAAATTGGAATAGTGGAAATTATTGATTATTTTCTGAGGAGTACAGCATAAGATATCAATAGAAAGTCAATTGAGACATTTTACAAGTTTGTTCAAATACCGAACAATTTTTATCAAAGTCATTCAGGAAATGAAAAAACAAAATAAAAATTCGTAGTGCTTGACTAACCCTCCAAATCCTTCACTGAAAACAAATCAGGAAACATGAATTTTCCCGATGTTACAGTATGCGACAGTCATAACAAAATTCATTTAATATTGATATTAAGGCACAAAGATATGTACATAGTATGGTAACATCAACACTGATATGCACAGTTCAGTGAAGTATAATTTCCCAAATATTAATTCTTACAAAGAAAGTCAATCACAGGAACCTTAAGAAAATCTTGAAACTATGTAAAATAGATTCCTACAGAATCAAGTTTACAAAGACAGAATGTGGAAAACAAACTTATACCATCTTTGTTTCCACACATTGTTGATGGATTTTTTTTTAAATGTTAGCTGTGGTTTATATATGTGGAGAGAACATGTATGTACTCTCTATGTGTGTTGTGAACTATATTCAGGAAAAGGCATCAGATGTCCAAAACTGACATTAAGGTTGGGTATCCCATGTGTTTTGGGAACTGAACTGATGTCCTATTCAAAAACAAAACAAAAAACAAACAAAATAACCCAAAAAGCACCTCTGTGAACTGGAACAGCCTCATAACTAAAAGGGCTTTGCTCAAGTGAAAAAGAGAAACAAACACAGACAATTCTGCACAAAATTTCTCAGCTCACATCCAGTTTCAGATGAGAAAATATCTTGAAGGAACTGTTTAAATTAGAACAACTTGAGACCCACTACTTCTTTTTTTTTCCCCCTCTATACTCTTTGTTTACATTCCAAATGCCTTCTCCTTTCCCGGTTCCCCCCTTCCCATAAGTGCCCTAAGCCCTCTTCCCTCTGCCCATTCCCCAATCACCTCTCTCCCATTTCTCTGTCCTGGTACTCCCCTAAAATGCTGGATCAAGCCTTTCCAGGGCTTCTAATCATGTCATTCAAATAAAGGTGCAAATGGGACTAAAAATTTGGGATCAGTGTACAGCACCGAGTTCCTGAAATTTCCATGGAACAAAATCTGAAGGATGGGTGACACCCCTAGTAAGGAACAACATGAAGAACAGGCAAAGGCTCATGTAATGTTCCCTTCTCTTCTAAGGATCTCAATTTTCTCTCTGAGATCTAACATTCATTTACACAATGCTCATCAACTTGCAGGGTGGTTTTCTCTGAAAACACAAGGAATAAGAAATAAAAGAAAAATAGCACATGACTACAGTTCTGAATCTTCCAGTATCAGTTCAAAGCCAGGTGAACAGGTTCTAGGTAATGACCATCCTCTTGAGTTGACTGTTAAGAAATGTGGAAAGTCTCCTAGAAAGGTGAGTGTCTGAGTCAGATGTGTTCTTGTACTGACTTAGCAGAGTACTAAAAGGCAGAGTCAGGCAGATGCTTCTTAAAAAATCACATTGTGTACTAGGTGACTTCCTAGTGATAGAGGGAAAAGAAGCTTTTTCAAGACAACAAATCAAAGAAAATTAACAGCAGGCCACCTAGCCATGTATGCATGGGAACAATGCACTATTCTAGAAGGAGAAAAAAGACACAGAATTTTTCTCATAGTTACCTGATCAGGATTATGTAAATTTTGATCTCAATTGTTATCTTAATGTATATTGCATTATCAAACTAGAAAAACATTATGGCCTAATACCACCTCACAGCATGCAGACATAAAGTGTTTTTACAGACTCTAAGGCATAACATTAATAAATCAGTATACAAAGACATATTTCTTAATGCTGTATTTACAAGTGACACTTCATATGTTTCAGATGGAAAATAAATATGGAGTGTTTCCAACTTAATCTATGTTTATACAACCATAACTTTAAAGACAGCTAATTTGTTTAAAAAAAAACACTTAACTATAACTTCACATGCCATTAAAATTCCAGTGATCTTTAAGGAACTAAGATCTAAAAAGCCCACTGGGAATGAAAAATCTCCAATAGCAAAGGCCACTCTCTTTACTAGGATAGTGATAAAACAGGGGAGTTAGAAACCATAGATGGGTGTGAAATATATACCAGCTTTGTACCTGCCACCAAGCAAATACGGCCATGTTTGCAAACAGCACACAAGAACTCCCACTTACAAATCATTATATAAATATCCTGGAAAAAATAAGATAAATGAAAAAAATCACAATGAGTCACACCTACATATTCAGTAATTATCAACACAGTAAAGATATGGACATTAGGATTTGAGGGTCAGTCTTTTCATGAGCAGGAAAGAAAGTAGTCTCAGTGATAGTCTAGTTCATGTCTGTCTACTAACCAAAAACTCCTGCACCCTGGGATGTTCTATGGGTTCTTCAATGCATTTCCAACCAAACTGGAGAGGCTGATACTTTTTTCAAGGCCCAAATGTGCAGGAAATGCAAGGGGATATTTGACCTGGACAGTGTCTTCCACTCCTCATTCCACACCATGTTGCATCCAGAATTCTCAGGACAAGGATGGGTTTCTGATCCCTCCTTCTTTCAGGATCCCAGTCCCTTTTCTTAGTTCTCCCATCAAAATATCAGTTTCAATCAAGTAATTTACCATTACCACATACTCCAAACGCTTCCCATCCTCAGACTGTAAGACAAGTTCTTTTGCAGCTGAAGAGAAGTTATCTTTCCCTGCATGGTCTTAGTCCTCCTGGGTTCCTAAAAATGAAGCCACTGGAAGTTCCTCTAGGAAAGCCCTTGAGGCTCCTGTATGACAGATAGTGTGGTCCTTATAATGCTAGTTCACAAATACTGTATGTTCCAACTCCAGAGAGCCTCTGATCCATTAATCTTCAAATGTGATATGGTGATTTTTCACTAAGTAAATGACTTTCAGCCTTCAAACTCTTTATGGATTCAATTCCACATAACTCCAATAGTGAATCTACCTGGAACTGTTCTGTCCACCCTCACTATACACTTGCTGTACCATAGACAAGTATGTGGATAAATGGTTATAGAATGAAGACAATCATATTGTGTTAGGGGTAGAAATTGAGATTTATTTTTATTGTATACAATTTGAAATTCTACAATAGCACACTGTAAATCTCTACACATTTGGAATAATTATTCCATTATTCCAATAAGTCATCAAGTAGTGGGGCGTAGATCCGATGAACTTGTGTAACTGGAATCTCCATAAATTGTACAGTTGGTTCAATTTCCTGATTATCAAGGCCTATTCCAGACACCTAACTTTGATTTACCTGGTGGGTGCGCTTTCAATATCCCCGACATTCCAATTGACAGAAATTAGACATAATCATTTTAAACCAAGGTCATGGTATAGTAAGTATGGATGTGATCAATATAAAACATGTTACATTTTCTAAGATCTCAATTTTCTGAGCCTTCACGAATTTTGTGTGAATAATTTTGCTTGAAGTAAAGACTTTTGTCTTTTTTCAGTACTTCCAAATGCATTTCCAGGATGTTTATTACATGTGTGAGCATGTTCCTTATTTACTACTAATAAGCTTTCTCATAGGTTCATGATATTTGTTGCTTTTTTTTTATTTGATCTTTTGGATTTGTTTTTTGTTTTTTGTTTTTTGGTTTTTTTTTGTTTTGTTTTTTGTTTTTTGTTTTTTTGAGACAGGGTTTCTTTGTATAGCTCCGGCTGTCCTGGAACTCACTCTTGTAGACCAGGCTGGCCTCGAACTCAGAAATCCACCTGCCTCTGCCTCCCAGAGTGCAGGGATTACAGGCTTGCACCACCACCACCCGGCCGGTTCATGATATTTGTAAAAACAAATTCACACATGAAATTAAGATGAGAGCAATACATTGATAGTAAGTTATTGAGTAATTTTTCAGGATGTATATGGTGTAATGTATAAAATATCAGTCTTCTGGAAATGACTTAAGAAAAATAAGGAAATCTAATAGATTTCTTTTGTTGGAGTCTTAAGGCACAACAAGACATGGCACCATAATGATCTGTAGTATGAGCCAATAGGTAGCATTGTTCTGAGTTTTATTGGAATTTGGCTCAATCAAATGCTATTAAAGAGTTTAGAGACATGTAGTTATACAGCACAATATGGATGTCTATCCCTGAAAATGAAGCCATATTTTTATTTATAGTTTGGTAGACTTTTCTCTCATTCATTCCTAAGAATTCATGAAAGAAAGACTTATGGTTGACGCTCCCAAATTATTTCATGTGGGTAGAGTCACTGAGAGTCAAAGAATTCATTTCCCAATCCTAAGACCTTGGAAATACATGTTTTCATTTGCTCTTAATCAACCTGTGACAGGGTCATTTTACCCTCCAAAGGAGTTGTTATCCACATATGGAAAATCACTAGTATTAAGTTCATGTTATAACCTTGCAGAAAATTTTAATGGCTCTCTTATATTTTTCATGAGAGACATTTCCTGGGGAGACACAACATATATTCATCTAAGCATCCCAAGTGGAAAATGATCAAAAAGAAAGAAAGAAACAAAGAAACAAAGAAAAACAAACAAACAAACCCAAATCAAACTGGATTAATCAATAAGCTTTATTAGATATACTTACATGACAATGATCTTTCTGATGAGAGCACAAGGGACACATAGTAAGTTGTTATCCTGGATTTAAATCCAGCATTTGATAGAGATTATGAATAATGGATACTCCAAGAATATCTATAGTCATCTTTTTTTTTTTTTTTTGAGAGGTTTCTCTGAGTAGGCCAGGCTAGCCTGGAACTCAGAAATCTGTCTGCATCTGGTCCCAAATTAATGGGATTAAAAGCATGCATCATCACTGCCCAGCCCTGTAGGCATCTCTATAGGATAAAGAACATCTGATTTTGTTTGGTGGCTCAGTGTATCAAATCCTCATTTAAGTAAGATTTGTCTGAATTTCTTTATGTGAGTTAAATATCAAAAGAATGCTGTCAGTATTATTAACCAGTTTGAAAGGTGTATTACATACCTTAATTAGCTTTCCTTTTGAATCATTTATTTCAGTTTCAAGGAAAGTGTCCAAAAATACTATATTCTTTTGGCTTCCCTACTTGGTTTTTATCTTTTATTATTTCAGGGTGAACAAGTAACTTTCCTACAATGTCATATTTTCAAAGTATTTCCCCACAGAAATAGTACACATTATCTGAGATTTGTACATGGCATGAATGTTTTCACAAGTTTTGCCTACTTGTAATAATTATTTTCTGTAGGGCATTATTTGCATTTGTAAAGTTTCTCATCTAAATGAGTTCTATGAAGAATTCTAAGACTGCCTTTGTCAGTAAAGCAATTTTCACATTTACTCCATCTCTAAGGTTTCTCTCCTGTATGAATTCTCTGATGATTTTGAAGATGGCATTTTTGGGTAAAGCATTTGTCACACTCACTGCATTTGTAAGGTTTCTCTCCTGTATGAATTCGCTGATGAAGATGAAGATGGCATTTTTTGGTAAAGCATTTGTAACATTCACTGCATTTGTAAGGTTTCTCTCCTGTATGAGTTCTATGATGACTTCTAAGACTGCCTTTGTCAGTAAAGCATTTGTCACATTCACTGCATTTGTAAGGCTTCTCTCCTGTATGAACAAGCTGGTGACATCGCAGACTACCTTTGTACTGGAAGCATTTGTCACATTCACTGCATTTGTAAGGTTTCTCTCCTGTATGAACAAGTTGGTGACATCGCAGACTACCTTTGTACTGGAAGCATTTGTCACATTCACTGCATCTGTAAGGTTTCTCTCCTGTATGAATTGTCCGATGAATTCTAAGACTGCCTTTGTCACTAAAGCATTTGCCACATTCACTGCATTTGTATGGTTTCTCTCCTGTATGAACAAGCTGATGACATTGCAAACTAACTTTGTACTGAAAGCATTTGTCACATTCACTGCATTTGTAAGGTTTCTCTCCTGTATGAATTTTCTGATGAATTCTAAGACTGCGTTTGTCACTAAAGCATTTGTCACATTCACTGCATTTGTAAGGTTTCTCTCCTGTATGAATGCTCTGATGAATTTGAAGATGGGATTTTCGGGTAAAGCCTTTGTCACATTCACAGCATTTGTAAGGTTTCTCTCCTGTATGAATTCTATGATGAGTTCTAAGACTGCCTTGGTCAGTAAAGCATTTGTCACATTCACTGCATTTGTAAGGTTTCTCTCCTGTATGAGTTCTATGATGAATTCTAAGACTGCAATTGTCAATATAGCATTTGTCACATTTACTACATTTGTAAGGTGTCTCTCCTGCATGCATTCTCTGATGACTTCGAAGACGGCATTTTCGGGTAAAGCATTTGTCACACTCACTGCATTTGTAAGGTTTCCCTCCTGTATGAATTCTATGATGAATTTTAAGACTGCTTTTGTAAGTAAAGCATTTGTAACATTCACTGCATTTGTAAGGTTTCTCTCTTGTATGAGTTCTATGATGAATTCTAAGATTGCCTTTGTAAGTAAAGTATTTGTCACATTCACTGCATTTGTAAGGTTTCTCTGCTGTATGAGTTCTATGATGAATTCTAAGACTGCCTTTGTAAGTAAAGCATCTGTCACATTCACTGCATTTGTAAGGTTTCTCTCCTGTATGAATTCTATGATGAACGTTAAGACTGCCTTTGCCAGTAAAGCATTTGTCACATTCACTGCATTTGTAAGGTTTCTCTCCTGTATGAGTTCTATGATGAATTCTAAGACTGTGATTGTCAATAAAGCATTTGTCACATTTACTACATTTGTAAGGTTTCGCTCCTGCATGCATTCTCTGATGACTTCGAAGAAGGCATTTTCGGGTAAAGCATTTGTCACACTCACTGCATTTGTAAGGTTTCTCTCCTGCATGAATTCTCTGATGAATTTGAAGAAGGGATTTTTTGATAAAACATTTGTCACATTCACTGCATTTGTAAGGTTTCTCTCTTGTATGAGTTCTATGATGAATTCTAAGACTGTCTTTGTGGGTAAAGCATTTGTCACATTCACTGCATTTGTAAAGCTTCTTGCCATTAGTGGTTTGTTTCAGCATCAGTTCATGGTTAGGCGCAACACCCTTATCAAATTCTGTACTGTTATATCCTTTCTTATGTATGTGTATTCCTTGATTTAGATTATTTATAGAGCACTCATTTAAACACTTTACACAGTCTTCATCTTTGGATACTTCTCTGGTTTTCCCAACTTTAAGTCTTTTCAGGTTTGGGGATTGAAGTGAGGCATCTCTGTGGTCAGTTTTATAAGGTGTACTTTGGGTGGATTCATTAATCATTTTGCTAAGTTCATTACATTTATAAGACTTCTCTTGCATATTCACATGGTCATTGGCACTGCACTCTATGTCTTGATCTAAGACCTTCCCATGTTTTCCACATATGAGATGATTTTCTGAAAAAGTACAAATAGACATATCAGGGATTACTGTATTGAGAAAAAAGAGATTCAGTAATGAGTGTCTGCCGACATTTCAGGATAACTAGATCTTCTCAAGAATTTGTGCCCTCAAAACAGGTTTCGCTTTTTTTCATAACAATTACAAGTATCCCCAGGAAACCCTCAATTCTGATATATATCAACTGACAAGATACGATAATACCCTTCTAAATCTTGTTTTAAAAACTGCACTTTGCAGAAGCTAGGACAAATAAGTGATCAGTACTGAACTTCCACTAACCAGATCTCTGAACATGTACCTCTAAATTTTTATTAAAATTTGATTCATAGTGACACTGCGTAGCTTAGTCATCTAGAAATTAATGATGTAATCTATAGATGCTTGTTTCACCAAGCAAATTACTAGGATTAAGATCATGCAGGGCTGGACAGTGGTGATGCATGCCTTTAATCCCAGCACTTGGGAGGCAGAGGCAGGTGGATTTCTGAGTTTGAGGCCAGCCTGGTCTACAGAGTGAGTTCCAGGACAGCCAGGGCTACACAGAGAAACCCTGTCTCGAAAACAACAACAACAACAACAAAAAGCTCATGCTGTACTGTATCAGTGGACCACATGTCAAAATGTAAATAAAAAAGTAACATCAATATTCTCCAATAAAAATATACCTTTATATCTACATAAAACCATTAGCATTGTTTAAAAAAAGACCTAAATGAGGATATCACCATGTTGCCTGGGGACACTGTGGACCTAGAGATGTTGGGAGGTCTGGTATATTCAGGGAAACTTGTAAGGAACCTTCTCTGCCAGTTAAAGCCACTGGAAATCCCAAGGAGCCCAGTGGTCTCTGGACCCATCCACCCCCAAACCCATGCATTACGAATTCCACTCCCCTTTAGCCTGCTCCTTCTCCCTCAGCAGAACACCACGCTGTCTGAACCTCTGAAAACACCACAGTCTCAAGGAATCCAGCAAATCCACTGCACACAGGGCAACTCTTCTGGATCATGCAGGGCAACAGACCTCACAGTCTGAAGATCTCCTAGGAAAACAGCAACAAAAAAGGCAACAGCCCCACAATCTGAAGGCCTGACTTGGGGTTTGCTATAGCCAGGTCAACTGGCCTACCAGGAGACTGGCAGCAACTCACAGACAAAAGAGGCAGGCATCAGTCAAAGACACTCAGACCACCTAGGATCAGGGATAACCAGATGGTGAGAGGCAGGTGGAAGAGCATAAACAACAGAAGCCAATATACTTTGGCATCATCAGAATATAGTTCTCCCATCACAGCAACACTTGGTACAACAATGCACCAGAAAATAAGGAAGCTGATCTAAAATACTATGTCAAGAAGATAATAGAGGCCTTTAAAGAGGCTATAATAACTAACTGAAAAAATACGGGAAAATGTGGGTAAATAGGTAGAAGACATTAAAGAGGAAACAAATAAATCCCTTAAAGAAATATAGGAAAACACAGTCAAATATGTGAAAAAATGAATAAAGTAATCCAAAACCAGAAAGTGGATGTAAAAACAATAAAGAAAACACAAATGGAGGCAAATCCTGAAATGAAAAACCTAGGAAAGAGTTCATGAATTACAGACATAAGCACCACCAACATAATATAGAAGATAGAATAGAGAACATCAGGCATAAAAGATACCTTAAATGACTGTGACAAAACAATCAAAGAAAATTAAAAACATAAAAATCTCATAACCCAAAACATCCAGGAAAACCAGCACATAATGAAAAGACAAAAATCTAAGAATAATAGGAATGGACGAGATCAATGATTCCCAGCTCAAACCGCCATAAAATACCTTCAACAAAATCAAGGAAGAAAACATCCCTAACCTAATGAAAGAGAAGACCATAAATATACAAAAAATCCTATAGAACACCAAATACATTGGACCAGAAAAAACATCCTCTTATCACATAATATTCAAAACACTAAAAGCACAGAACAAAGAAACAATATTAAAAGCTGAAAGAGAAAAAGCCCAAGTCTCATATAAAGGCAGACCTAAGCCAAGAGAGATTGCACAGAGGTCATGCTGACCCAAAGAGAACTCAAATGGCAGCCCAGGCTACTATACAAAGCAAAACTCTCCATCAACAAAGATGTAAAAACCAAAATATTCCAACACTAAATGAAATTTAAACAATATCTTTAAACCAATGCAGCCTTAGAGTATTCTAGAAAGGAAAACTCCACAAAATGTGGGTACTTATACCACAGGGAAAAAAAGATAATAATCATCTCACAACAAAGCCAAAAGAAGAGAGCCACAAGCACATAAAGCCACCCACCAAAGCAAACATAAAAGGAACAAACAGTCATCTGTCTTGACTATTTCTCAATATCAACAGACTCAATTCTGCTATAAAAAGACATGCTAGTCCGACGGTGGTGGTGCACGCCTGTAATCCTAGCACTCTGGGAGGCAGAGGTAGGCAGATTTCTGAGTTTGAGGCCAGCCTAGTCTACAGAGTGAGTTCCAGGACAGCCAGGGCTATACAGAGAAACCCTGTCTCCAATAAATCAAATGAACCCCTCCCCCAAAAAAAAGAAGAAGAAGAAGAAGACATAGGCTAACAGACTGGGTATATAAACAGGATTAGAATTTTGCTACTTCCAAAAAAACGCACCTCAATAACAAAGACAGACACTATCTCAGAGTAAAATGGGGGAAATGTCTTCCAAGCAAATGCTCCCAAGAAACAAGCAGAGTTGCCATCCTAATATTCAATATAATAGACTTTCAACCAAAAGTTTTCAAGTAAGAAGAGGACAGACAGATACTTCATATTCATCAAAGAAAAATCCACCAAAGATCAGTGTTAATTCTGAACACCTATGCAAATACAAGGGCACTCACATTAATAAAAAATTTTACTAAAGCTCAAAATACACACTGAACCCCACACAATAAAAGGGGAAGGCTTCAATTCCCAATTCTCACTAATGGATAGGTCACTAAAACAAAAACAAAACAGAGACACAGTGAAATTTATAGAGGTTATAAACCAAATTGATTTAGCAGCAATCTACAGAACATTTCACCCTAAACTAAGAGAATGTACCTGCTTCTCAGCACCTCATGGTACCTTCTTCAAAACTGACCATATAATCAGGCACAAAAAAACCTTCAACTGATACAAGAGGATTGAAATAATCACATGAACCCTATCAGATCACCACAGAGTAAGGCTGTTCTTCTTTTAGAAGATTTACTTATTATATGTAAGTACACGGTAGATGTCTTCACACACCCAGAAGAGGACATCAATCTCATTATGGATGCCCGTGAGCCACCATGTGGTTGCTAGGATTTGAACTCAAGACCTTTGGAAGAGCAGTCAGTGCTCTTATCCACTGAGCCATCTCTTCAGACTAAGGCTGGTCTTTATTAATAACAACACAAACAACAGAAAACTCACATAACCCTGGAAACTGAATAACTCCCTACTCTATGATAAATTAGTCAGGTAAGAAATAACAATAGAAATTAAAGATTTCCTGAAATTGAATGAATATGAAGACACACCATACCCTAACTTATAGAACACTGAGTGCCCTGGTAAAGCCGTGGGAGAGATCCTACACTAGCAACTCAAGAGCATATCTGAGAACTCTAGAACAAAAAGATGCAAACATACCCAAGAGGAGTAGATAACAGAAAATAGTCAGAGCTGAAATCAACCAAATAGAAACAAAAATAACTATACAAATGATCAAGAAAAACAACAATTTTTTTTGCAAAAATCAAAAAGATAAACTCCTAGCCAAACTAAAGGGCCCAGAGACAGTATCCAAACTAAAAAAAACAAAAATGAAAAGAGACACATAACAACACAATGGAAGACATTCCAAAAATCATCAGATCCTACTACAAAAGCCTATATTCAACAAAACTATAAAATCTAGATGAAATGGATGGTTTTCTAGACAGATACCATGTGATGATATGACAGTATACATAAACAATCCCAAAAATTCTAGCAGAGTTCTTCTATAGCTGATAAAAAAAAAAAAAACTTTGACAAGGTAGCTGTATATAATTAACTCATATAAATCAGTAGTCTTCCTTTATAAAAAGGATAAATGGGATGAGAAAGGAATTAGAGAAACAACACCCTTCAAAGTAGTCACAAATAATGTAAAAAATCTTGGGGTAACCTCTAAGCAAACAAGTGAAATATCAAGAACTTCAAGTCTCTCAAGAAAGAAATTGAATAAGACCTCAGAAAATAGAGAGATCTACCATGTTCATGAATTGGTCAAAGTAAGATAGTAACAATGCTCATCCAACCAAAAGCAATCTACAAGTTTAATGCAGTTACCATCAAAATCCCAACAAAATTCTTCAAAGATATGGAAAAACAAATTCTCAAATTTATCTGGAAAAGCAATAAAACCCAGAGTAGCTAAAACAATTTTTTTTTTTGGTTTTTTTTTTTGTTGTTGTTTTTGAGACAGGATTTCTCTGTATAGCCCTGGCTGTCCTGGAACTCACTCTGTAGACCAGGCTGGCCTTGAATTCAGAAATCCGCCTGCCTCTGCCTCCCAGAGTGCTGGGATTACAGGCGTGCGCCACCACTGCCCGGTGTAAAACAATTATTAACAATAAAAGAACTATGGGAAATTACCATCCTAGACTACAAGCTACACTACACCGAAATAGTGATTAAAACAGCATGGTATTGGTACAGAGACAGACAGGTTGAACAATGGATAAGAAGTGAAGATCCAGAAATAAAATCACGTACTTATGGACACTGGATCTTTGGCAAAGAAGCCAAAAATATGCAACAAAAAACAGAAAGCATCTTCAATAAATGGTGCTGGTCTAACTGGCACTCTGTATGTAGAAAAAGGAAAATAGATACATACCTATCACTGTGCACAAAGCTAAAGTCCAAGTAGATCAAGGACATTAACATAAAACCAAATGCACTGAATCTAATAAGAGACAAATTTAGAAAGGGCCTCAAACTCCCTGGCTCAGGCAGAAAATTCATATATAGAATTCCAGTGGCTCAGACTCTAAGATCAATAATCAATAAATGTGACCTCATGAAACTGGACAGCTTTTGTAAGTCAAAAAGACAAACTAGCAACCTACAGGTTGGGAAAAAATATTCTCTAATCCCATGCTCAACAGAGGGCTGAAACCCAAAATGAAAAAAAAAAGGATGTAAGAAGATAACCATGAAGAAACAACAATCCCCCCAAAAAAGGGGTATAGAACTAAATAGAAAACTCAAAACAAAGAATGTCAAATGGCTGAAAATCACTTAAAGAAACCTTGAAAGTAGTTAGTGAACAAAGTAATGGAAATTAAAACGACCTGGAGATTCCAACTTGTACAAACAGAATGTCTAATATCAAAACGTCATGTGGGCTTTGTCTCTGTTTAAAAGAGTTGCTTACTGTTTACATTTTTCTCTTTCTATCCGACAGGAAGTACTAAAATTTGTGGTTTGTAGAGAATTGCTTAATTGGACACAAGTATTTTGATAATAAAACCAATATTAAGGCTGGGCGGTGGTGGTGCATGCTTTAATCCCAGAACAGAGGCAGAGGCAGGCGGATTTCTGAGTTGGAGGCCAGCCTGGTTTACAGAGTGAGTTCCAGGACAGCCAGGGCTTTATGGAGAAACTCTGTCTCGGGCGGGCGGGCGAACAACATTAAGGCTGAAAAATCATAAGTAAAGAGTTTAATATACTTGTAAAATTAAGTGCTGAAATTATTATGTTTATAGAAATATTATTGTTTATTCTGAATACTGTTTTTCAACTCAGATGTTTCCAATTAAAGCAATATAAGAGGTATGGAAAGACCTCAAAAAATATAGTACTGGATACTCTTCCAAAGAAACCAGAGAACTGTAAAGTAAATATCATGAAAAAGTGATTCTAACCACAGCTTTCCTTATTCTAGTGGTCTCTTGATATTTCAATGAGTTTACATAAACAGAATGTAAGAAAATTCAAATAATGATTCAGGAATTCAACAAGTGTAGTCTTACCCACAAACAATAGATTGATGTAATTCTCAACCATCACATCCATGTACAATGCCCGATGAGCAAAACTGAGACATTCCCATTCCTCCCGTGAGAAGTCCAGAGTCACATCCTTGAAGGTTAACAGACCCTGCAATGGAAAACTACTTATTTGCTACTGGACAAAATTGTTTTCCTATATTAATAAAAAGCCCTTAAGAATAGGAGATACTTTCTAATACAGAAGAGGAAAGGAAAATATTGAAGGACAAATGTTTTCTAAGTTTTATGGAGATGCGTCTGAAGTTATGAATTACTGCTCTTCCATAGACAATCTATACAATGACTTACTACAATGCTCTAATTCATTAAGGCTCTCACCTTCAAGAATTTTCTGTGGTTTTCTGGGACCTTAGCAGCAAATGAAAAATTTGCAACCAGCACTACACTGAAAATTTATGTGTGCAGTTGGGATTGTATAATATCTTTTAAAGTTCTCTACTATGAAATTTGTTTCCCAGAATCCTCATGTCACTACACAATGTATTTTTAAACACAGTTCTTTAAAATGCATTAATCTTTGCTGAGCACCACTGGCAGGGAGAATATACAGCACATACACATAATTTCAGGCAAATGTAACCAACATACATCATACAAAAAAAGATGTTTACTCTACAAAATTTACTTTCCTAAAATACGTAGACTTCCTTGCATTTATATCTCTCTGAGAATGCATGATATAGTCACCTTAAAAGCTGCAAACATTTGCAGAACATACCATGTACATTTGGTATCTTTATTCATTAAGGTACTTTTATGAAGTATTCATTGATATTAAATATAAAACCAGTGTCAATTCACAGATGGTCAAGTTATGATGAGGAAAAATATGTGTCCCATTATACAATGTCCACCTTATTCAAATATGGACACTAGTTCAATCCTGTGTAACGATGTGTCTCACATGACTGCACATCTGTTTGACATTTTGAGGCCCATGTAAAAGTCTATAAACGTTATATATAAAAATAAAACAAACAAATAAATAAACAGGTAAAATATGAAATAGAAAACTAATGAATGGAATAAATGACCAAGTTTTTTTCCTCCTTAAAGAGAAAAAATCGCCGGGCGGTGGTGGCGCACATCTGTAATCCCAGCACTCTGGGAGGCAGAGGCAGAGGCAGGTGGATTTAGTTCGAGGCCAGCCTGGTCTACAGAGTGAGTTCCAGGACAGCCAGGGCTACACAGAGAAACCCTGTCTCAAAAAATACCAAAAAAAAAACCCTCCCCCCAAACCCCCCAAAACAAAAACAAAAACAAAAACAACAACAACAAAAAAAAAAACCCAGAAAAAAATCTACAAAGTCATAACATATATAAAATTCAAAATGACATATAGGATCAAATACTTAAGGGAATTATGTTATGAAAGTATATTCTTGACCAAGAATTAGAATAACCAGGGTTGGGGAAATGGCTCAGGGTTTAAGAGCACTGACTGCTCTTCCAGAGTACCTGAGCTAAATTACAAGCAATCAAATTGTGGCTCACAACTATCTTTATTGGAAATTTGATGCCCTCTTCTGGTGTGTCTGAACACAACAACAGTGTTGCCATGGTGGCCCAGAATAACCTGTAAAATGATATTTTACAGACAGAGGCGAGAAATGGCCCCTGGGAAAAGTGGAACTTCTTGTATATTCAGAAGCTGAAAATCTTACTTGGCAATTTACTACACTTCTGAAAATTCTCCTCCTTCCTAGTGGCTGGGACATAATATAACCAAGCAAATATAGATATGAAAGAATCCATCTTGTAGCCAAAAAATTCTGCTCACTTTGCTCCAATCATTTATGTAATTATGGTAGAAAAAGCATTCCAAAAATTCTAGTCACAGGTTCTTTCTCTCTTTTTTTTTAAGTCATTTCCTTTTGGGGCAGGTGGATTCTGAAACAACGGGCACAGACTAAGGATATTTACATATGAAGAACCTTATATCCAGGTTAAACATTATGTCTGTAACAAATGAGCATCAGAAATATAATACTGGGGCATGAAAAAAATCCCTAAGAGGTAAATGCACTTGTGGTGACTTCAGTCTCAAGGGTTTGATACTGAACCCAGGAATCTAGGCTCATAATGTATCATTCATTGTACATAAAAACATGCAGATGCTCAATTATATACGTAAAAAATATTGAAAAAATAAAAACATCAACACAACCCTTCAGTTTTACTGGTGCAACATGCCATTTCAGGGAAGAAGAAGCACAGTAGATGAACAATTCTTCCTTCTAAAGAAGAAAAGGGAACAAAATTGGAAAAGAAATTCCAAGCAAATGGTCCCAAACAACAAGCTGGAGTAGCCATTCAAATATCATAGAAAACTGACTTTCAACAAAAAGTGATTAAAAAAAAATGAGGAAGGACAACACTTCATTCACATCAAAGGCAAAATCTACCAAAAGAAGCTCTCAATTGTGTACATCTATGTCCCAAATGCAAGGACATTTACATTTGTAAGCGAATCTTTACTAAACATCAAGGCACATATTGAAAGAAAGCAATCACAGGTAAGGAGGGAGGGACCTCGGAGTGAAAGGGCCTGGTGGGGAGCGGGGAAGAGGAGAACCTGATCTGGTGTTGGGTGGGGGAAAAGGACTGAAGCCCTGAGGGCCAACAGAAAGAATGGAAACATGCAACCTCAGGAGGTAGGAGGTTGCAGGGACCCTCCAGAATGCACCAGAGAACTGGGAAGTGAGAGACTCTCAGGACTCAAAGGGAGGGACCTTAGATTTAATACATGACAAAAGGGAGAAGGAACTTATAGAGCTCACTTCCAGCAGAAAGCCAGGGCATCAATTGAGTGTGGGGGTTGCCATACCACAGTCAAAACTCTGACCCATATTTTTTCCTGTCTGAAAGAACTGCAGGGATCGCAATGCAGAAGACACTGGGTAAAAGAAAGTACAGCAACAGGCCCAAAGTGGGTTCTAGCTCAAGAGGAACTCACAAGGCCAGACACTGTTACTGGAACCATGGAGTGCTTACAGAGAGGAACCGAATTTGTCCACACTCCAGAAAACACAAGAAGCAGCTGAAAGAGTCAGATGCAGATATTTGCAAGCAACCAATAGACAGAAGCTACTGACCTCTCTGGTTGATTTAGGGAAAGGCAAGAAGAAGCTGAGGAGGAGGGCAATCCTGTAGGAGAACTAGCAGTCTCAATTAACCTGGACCCTCAGATCTCTCAGATACTGGAAAATCAACCATGCACCATACACCAGCTGATATAAGACCCCCAAAACATATACAGCAGAGGACAACTGGGGCTATGTTCAATCAGACAAGATGCACGTAACCCTCAAGAGACTACAGGCCCCAGGAATTTTAGAGATCTGGTTGTGTTGGCACATGGGTAGGAGGGTGGAGAAATCCTGGTGGAGACAGGGGGGTGGTTAGGAGGAATGCCATATGTAACAATCACAGGGTGGATTGCAGGGGGTGGTAAAATCTGGAGTATAAAGACATTAATTAATTAATTAATTAAAGACAAAAAAATTTTAAAATAAAAAATACTGCAATCTGGATCAGCTCACAAACATACAGTGTTATGACAAAAGAAATACAAATATTCCTGCCATCATTTGTGCCTCTAGGAAGTTAATATTTTTACTTTTAGGATTACAGACAGTGGGTTCTTATAATTTTATCCTTCTACTAATTGTTCTCTGCCAAGAGCCATTCTCATAGAGATCTCAAAACCCCCTCCTCTCAGCAATTTCTAGTTTGCTTTCTCTAGGCCACTGTTAGAAGGAAATGTACTAGTTTAAAGATTAGCCAAGTAAGCTAGATGGTCAGTACATACAGAGCTCACTCGAGTGGGCTCGAACAAATGAAGCTCACCTGTGGTTAGGTTACCATAGTAACTCCTTTCCACTTCTTCTCCTCATGATCAAAATATGATGCCAAGTTCCTACTGCATCTGCCAAATCTTCCCTGAGATCCTGAGAGACAATTCTGAGAAACTGTTCCTGAAGAATGATGCTAGCCCCCTGAGATTGTTCCCCAAATACAATGACTTTCCCCCTTCACCCCTCCCCACACCTGCTTGCTTGCTTTTATAACGCTGTGTGTGAAAATTAAAGTTTGACAGCTTGATCGGAATACTGACTTGCTGTCCTCCTCTTTGTGTTTCTTGCCCCACCCCGCCTTCTTCTTAGGTAGTTACAGAAACCTGGTTGACTGTCCTGCGGGTCGTGACTGTTCTTTTCCATATATTGCTCATGACATCGGTGTCAACATATTTCTATATCCACATCCACAAGCTTTTGTCTGGAACCCTGAAATATCTGAAATGCAACTTATGTGACACATGAGACTTTCCTTCCACATTAAAGTAAAAGTACCCAACTCCATCTAATGTAGACATTAGCCATCGATAGAGTTTTCAAGAATCATTTACAATAGATTCTCTTTGAGAGCTGCAAGTCTTCAGTCCATGGAAATTGGATGTCCACACAGTTGAAAGTCCAGTGAAAGTATAATGGTGTTATGTAAGTGAAAGGTCTAAACATTAATTTTTCAAAACTCCATAAGAAAATGAAGATCATATAAAATAAGACCTTTACATAGCATTATCATATATAGATGATAAAACTTTTGAATGGTTTGAATGATAAAGAGATTTCAAAAAGGTATGTGTACAGCACACTGACCTGTGGAGTGTTTACCAGAGAAGCACTCATTCTTTTTGTTGTTCTTCTCCCAGTTTCAAATATTGGACCTCTCCTTGAAATTTCACAACACACTTTGAGAAACAAAAAGATGAAATTAATAAAAATCCATTATGGATAAGGCTAAACCACATAAAAATACATTAAAAGTAAAATAATACTAGGAATCTTTTTTTTTCAAGATTGATTTATTATATGTAAGTACACTGTAGCTGTCTACAGATGCCAGAAGAGGGTGTCAGATCTCATTATGGATAGTTGTGAGCCACCATATGGTTGTGGGATTTGAACTCAGGACCTTTGAAAGAGCAGTCAGTGCTCTTAACTGCTGAGCCATCTCTCCAGCCCCACCAGAAATCTTGTCAACATTTCTAAAGGCATGAGAGCATGGAGTGACATATTTAGTGTGGAAAGGAATATGAGTATAATCTGATGAATCTTTCTAACATCAACTAGCACCAGACAAAAACAGAGAGCACATGTATACTTGCTATAAAACACTATTACTCAGAGTTATTTCTGAGAATTTGTCTTCCTGGGTCTACTAGACTCAAGGACCCATGGCTACTGTCTTCCATGATCGATGCCTAGAACTGAATGGTGTTTCAGTAGACATCACACTAGAATACGATATCTGACCCTTTGATGTGATTCCACTTCATCCTATCATTTAGACACAGTATATTCACTTTCCATGTGTGCCTTTTGTCTTGGAGTACAAAGATTCTATCTGCCAAATACCAGGGCTTTTGCAAAAGACTAAGTTGTCATCAGATTTAGTTATAGCCATTTTCATCATCATCTAAGAAGGTTTTCGACTCGTTATGAGAAAAAAATGTATATTTCCAATTTACTACTCCTTTCAATATGGCCATGTTTTCTAACTTCCATGCACACCTTTGTATGCATTGATCTTGATCCCTTGACATCTACATGAATGCATTAATACGTGAAATATTGCAATTAAAGCCAGAAAAGTCTTTAAATAAAATTCAATTCTGCTAAAATTTTATGACAGTTCTCCACTTTTCTAATGGTGTGGTAAATCTTCCTGAACATGCATATATATGAATCATGGCATAGTTCCAGGCTGATCTCAGGTTCTCTATCAGTAATGAATACGAATACAATGAGATTGTTGGAGCCTTGCTGTTATGGATTTAATCTCTGGTCATCACTCTTATAGGTTCACATGAGAGAAAGAATGTATGATATGGGTCACCTGGCATATATATCAAAATATATACATACACATATATACACACAAATACATGCATATGCTTATGCATGAATAAAAACAAAAGACTTCATTCTGAATGCTGAGGTATTATTACTAAGGAAAGTTGTCATGACCATGGTATCAGCAAATATTCAGTGCTTTTTATGTGTATCATTGACCTTATATTTCTCTCACATCAACTGATTCTCTTGGCATTTAACAGATATATGAATGGTCTCTTTCAATGCCCCTGCCTCAGAAGTTTAGATTGGGAAAACAAAGATGATGGAGTACCATGGATTGTCCTATAAAATTAATGAGAATTGATGAGGAAAACACTGATTTCCTAGGAACAATAAGCAAGTAAGCTTTCCATGTCATCACTACAGGCCAAGGAATAAGCAAGTGGGCAAATCCAGGCCCTCGGTGTTCCTTCTAACACTGTCTGAGGAATAAACATATGCAGCACCAAATTCACTATTTCCTTTCAAAAAATCCCACTATAAACTTGCACAGAAAATAGTGCAGAATACACAAAGAAGGGGAATGTGGTACAGTCATCACACAAAGCTGACTTACCTGGATCCGAAAGCAACTGACCATAGAAATACACACACAGAAAATAACAACAGTACAGGTGCACCAGTGTAAACTGTAAAATGTTTCTCTCTAATAGATGCAGAAAGTAAACTCAACTTGATTTTATTCCAGAGACTCAAAACAGTTTCAACAAGCACAAACCAAACAACACCAAGGCACAAACTATGTACAATCAGCGAGAGAAGGCTCACAACCCTGTCAATATATCTATGAAAGGCCTACAGCAAAATATCACAGTGGATCACTATGAAGGGTCTGAAGAAGGTGAAACAGAAGGAAAATCACTGAGTCTAATGAAGATAATAGTGAACATCCCAAACCTATCACTACACAAGCTGAAGACAGCTGTCATCAATCCACTCTACTCAGAAGACAGACAAGGATGTGCAAAGCCTCCACACTAACTTATCACAGTGCAGTAGTGCTTACAAAGAGAAAGTAAGATTTAGAATATTTTCAATGTTTTCATAAGAATGAGGAAGGCAAGTTTTCTCAAATTACAAGAAACATAATTCTTCAATTCAAGAGCTACAAAAATCCCAAAACAATTTTTTTATTCGATGTATTTTTTATTTACATGTCAAAATGATTTCACCTTTTCTGGTCCCCCCACTCCCCGAAAGTCACATAAGTCCCCTTCCCTCCCCTTGTTCTCCCATTCACCACTTCCCACTTCCCTGTTCTGGTTTTGCCCTATACTGCTACACTGAGTCTTTCCAGAACCAGGGGCCACTCCTCCGTTCTTCTTGTACCTCATTTGATGTGTGGATTATGTTTCGGGTATTCCAGTTTTCTAGGTTAATATCCACTTATTAGTGAGTGCATACCATGATTGAGAAATTAGACCCCAGAAAACCAAATAACCCTATTAAAAATGGGGTACAGAGCTAAACAAAGAATTTTCACCGGAAGAACTTCAAATGGCTGAGAAGCATCTTAAAAAATGCTCAACTTCATTAGTCATTAGGGAAATGCAAATCAAAACAAGCTTGAGATTTCACCTTACACCAGTCAGAATGGCTAAGATTAAAAATTCAGGAGACAGCAGGTGTTGGCGAGGATGTGGAGAA
The DNA here is from genome assembly GCF_947179515.1 of Apodemus sylvaticus. Lineage (NCBI taxonomy): Eukaryota > Metazoa > Chordata > Mammalia > Rodentia > Muridae > Apodemus > Apodemus sylvaticus. The sequence continues at coordinate 159,869,055 of NC_067474.1, forward strand.
AGAGGAACACTCCTCCACTGTTGGTGGGGCTGCAAATTGGTACAACCACTCTGCAAATCAGTCTGGAGGTTCCTCAGAAAACTGGGCACGTCATTTCTGGAAGATCCGGCTGTACCACTCCTGGGCATATACCTAGAGGATTCCCCAGCATGTAATAAGGATACGTGCTCCACTATGTTCACAGCAGCCCTATTTATAACAGCCAGAAGCTGGAAAGAACCCAGGTATCCCTCAACAGAAGAGTGGATGCAAAAAATGTGGTATCTATACACAATGGAGTACTATTCAGCCATTAGAAACAATGAATTCATGAAATTCTTAGGTAAATGGATGGAGCTGGAGAACATCATACTAAGTGAGGTAACCCAGTCTCAAAAGATCAATCATGGTATGCCAAAACAATTTTTAATAATTGATAAATCACTAAATAAGTTATAAAAATATAAGAAAAATCATGTGTTTTTATATATTCATAAAGAATAATCTGAGAAGTCAGAAGACAATTCAGTGACTAAACAGATACTGGCTATGTTGGCTTAGCATACAAACTGCTAAACAGGGCTTTGTAGGTTGATGTGTGTAAGGAGTCATAAATGGCTCTGGCTAGATACTGATCCTTGTGCTGTTATACCAACCCATCTGATAATGCATGTATACCAGTGTAGTAGTGAGAAGTAGGTAACAGAAACTTTACTGGTTTGAACAGAGGTCAGCTGACAAAGGAATTACAGACATGACCCTGGAAGCTGATCAAAACTCACTCTAAAGATCACAGGCCCAAACGTGGAGGGTTTTTTTTTTTGTTTGTTTTGTTTTGTTTTGTTTTTTTGTTTTTTTTATTTGGTTTTGTCGAGACAGGGTTTCTCTGTATAGCCCTGGCTGTCCTGGAACTCACTCTGTAGACCAGGCTGGCCTCAAACTCAGAAATCCACCTGCCTCTGCTTCCCAGAGTGCTAAGATTACAGGCATGCGCCACCACTGCCTGGCCCAAAAGTGAATTCATAACTAACATACTGCTATATGTAGAAATACTAGAAATGCATTTAACTTATTGGTGCTTTCAGCCTAAGTTATACAAACATAGTTTACTTTATTTATTTGTTTGTTTGTTTGTTTGTTTCTCGAGACAGGGTTTCTCTGTATAGTCTGGTTGTCCTGGAACTCAGTCTGTAGACCAGGCTGGCCTCAAACTCAGAAATCCGCCTGCCTCTGCCTCCCAATTGCTGGGAATTGCTGGGATTAAAGGTGTCCGCTACCACTGTCTGGCACAAGCATAGTTTGTAAAAGGAATACTGCCAATTATGAGAGTACTGAGTAAAAAGCAAGCAATGGGGGAATAGGAAAAGCTGTAAAAGATGGAGTAAGTGGAGTTACCATGAAACAAGGAATTATGAATATGATAGTTTGGATACCCAGCCAAAAACCTGTCTCAGAGCATACATGAAACACAAGGATATAATGAAAACCTGAATAGCTAGGGATGGGACAGAGAACGAAGAGACAGTAACTGTGCAAGCACTCTGGGGCACTTCTTGTGCAAAGGACACACTCCTGAAAATGCAAGCACTAAGGGGATTTAGACAGCATAGATTAAAATAAAGTCTAGGATCTTTGTAATATCTAAAATAGCAAAGAAACCAGATAATGCAAAGACAGATGACAAGAATTTCTATAAAACTGAAATTGGAGATGCAGGGAAAAATATAATGATGTCCAAATTTACAACATGTAAAACTTGATGTCCTGGGCATTTGTAGACAGCATCAAGTAGAAAATAAAAAGTTGTCATAGGAATACATAAATTTTTAGGAAGTAATGAGGACAGTGTTTTCAAATCATGCCACTTTATGATTCTTGCCTGTGACATACAGGCTGAGTATTGTTGCCATTTCTACCATCAACAGATCATAAATTCCTGCTCCAGTGACAGTGCTGTGCTTTAAATTCAAAAGTAGTAGATACATAAATTGAATGTGTATCTTGGAATTATTTTGTCTATGTGTACAACAAGGAAAGTACATCTTCAATTTCATTGAGACTGAAAAAGACCTCCTTCTAGAATGGGAAGAATAACCTATGGTTGTACATAAATTCATCATGGAGGCAATATGAACACTAGGACTTCGATTTTAAATCTTGCAACTGACATTTCCTCAAATACACACCTGAATCTGGATACACACAATTCCATACTTGAGGCTTTCAATCAAAGTTTACTATCACTTGGTTCATCACAATCCTTTTAAAGTAGACGAACTCAAATATCAATGTGTCGTGTTCAGACACTGGGACTCTTGAGTACTAGAAGACCATAGCATTCAAATCTCTGAGAGGCTGGGCGTGGTGTCACACGCCTGTAATCCCAGCACTTGGGAGGCAGAGGCAGATGGGTTCAAACCCAGCCTGGTCTACAGAGTGAGTTCCAGGACAGCCAGGACTACACAGAGAAACCCTGTCTTGAAACACCAAAAAAAAAAAAAAAAAAAAAAAAGCCAGGCAGTGGGGGTACATACCTGGAATCCCAGCACTCTGGGAGGCAGAAGCAGGCAGATTTCTGAGTTCGAGGCCAGTCTGGTATACAGAGTGAGTTCCAGGACAGCTAGGGCTATACAGAGAAACCCTGTCTCGAAAAAAACCACATCCAAAAAACAAACAAACAAACAAACAAACAAAAAGAAAGTCTCTGAGATTAGATTACTGTACTCCAGGATGCATCTCCCTATTGTCAAAAATAAGTGCTGTAACAATGTATATCTCTTCCTAGTTGTCTTGTCCTATCCTTTACAATCAAAAGAGGTGATATTACATTAACATACAGTAGTACTAAATATTTATCCATAGATTAAAATCAGGAGAGCATGGAATAATGTTTTTCAAGAACTGAGAGAAAATAATTGGCAACTATAATATTAATCCAGAAAAGCAGCTACCAGTATTGACAATGTATAAGGTACATGTGAACTTAGTAATACATTAAGACATGTTTTTCAGTCAAAAACCTACTTAGATAATAAACTGATGAAAAATTGCACAAAAGAAAAAGACATAAATTTTTCATGAGGTCGTAGGAAATAAGACATTTATTGTGAAGAATGAATGAATAAAAGTAGGAAATGTTCCTCACATACAGCATAGTGAAGCTCTATCCCACACTAAGAATGGAGAACAATATGAAGCATAATTTGCCACTCACAATGCCAGCAAACCTTGTAGATTAAAAATCCTAAGGATACAATCTCACAAAGAACAATTTCCTTGAACAATCATCAAAGAAGTTCACAATAAAATTCTTGGTAGAAGTCAGAATAGATGAAACAGATATCTACTTAATGAAGAGTATTAATTTGTGAAGGTTGGTTTTCATTTCAGGAAGAAGAAATTCTGCACATCTAAACTGATTGATTATTATGTAGGGATATTTGAACCTGTTCTGACTTACGGTGTGGTTTGTTCCCTGGCACACAACTTGAATCACTATGGTTGGAAGGCAAGCATGCACTTAGTACTCACTTTAATATCAAACAACAAAAGGACAGTTACTGAGTAGAAAGAGACACCCCTGTTTGAAAGCGAGGTCTAATTGAATAGCAGAAAATGTGGAATGTCACAGAAAGATCTGACAGAACAGGATATGCACAACTCTCCTCAGTTGAGAGAGGAAAGGGAAGCTACTTAATGGAGAGAAAGACAGTACAGGAGGAAGAGAATAGTAAAGGAACACAGTAGAGGGCATTAATAGCAGTACAGTGCAGATGAGAGGGTAGAGCAACAGAGAGGGAGAAGGAAACACTTTTACTGGGAGAGTTTTACAAATTCAGATTTAAAAGATAACATGAGCTGTGCAGTGGTGGCGCATGCCTTGAGTCCCAGCACATGTTCCACAGTGTGAGTTCCAGGACAGCCAGGGAAAAATGGAGAAAGTTTGTCTGGGAAAACAAAAAGAAAAAAATAAAAAACAAGAAAAGAGAACATGCTAGGCATAGGTAAAGACAGAATGAGAAAGAGATAGACAAGATCCCACAGAGTTAAAAAAAATTGCTACAGTTAATTTAAGGCCAAGCAGAGCATTTCAGTGTCTCAGAGCAAAACCAGATTGAATAAGGCCTCTGGCAGAGGAATATGAGCTGGAATGAAAGGTACTTTTATAGTCCTGTGGAAAATCTGAAACTGCCTAGTAAAAAAAGCTTTCCAGAATGTAAGTAGAGAAGAAATATACCTCAGCATAGTAAGGAGAAGAGTCTCCACCAAACAGTACAGAAAAGGTCAACAGTAATTATTCCACTCTAATCAGGACTAATTCAATACAGTGCATCAGTGAGTGCACAATTCAAGGAATAAATATCGGGGGCTGGAGAGATGGCTCAGCGTTAAATGGAAATTGAAATTTTCCAGAATCATTAATCAGATAGCATCTGGAAAAACCAAATTCATTTGCTATTTCTACTAACAGGTGAGCCCCACCCCACCCCTTGTTCAATCCTCCTAACAAACCTGCATCCTTTCTTAGAGTTTCCTTGGCTTTTACCATCCAGGGCTCTTAGTTCTGATTTATAGTTATGCAGATTTGGCTGAGCATATAGAAACCTGAAAATGGGAAATTGTTGTTCAGAAAACCTGGAACTTTTCACAGTACAAAAATAAAAGATGCCAACACCAGGCAAAAGAATAAACATGAAGGAAAGAGATGATATCATGAAAAATGTCTCCTTTCATCTACGGATTTCAGTTTACCCTATGAGATCAGTCAAACTGTTAACACACAGAGTCCTTTTCCCAGCAACATGGAGAAGGAACAAGGAAAGTATTGGGACACATGGACTCCAGACTGTTGAACTTCAACAAGAATTCTCTGGGAAAAAAAGCCCGGAGTGCAGGGGTCTAAGCATTCCCACACATTGCAGAATTCAACAAACCATGAATGTGCAAGGGCAGAGTGCTTTTCATAAACCAAGGAGATATTTTTCCAGAGAATTCCTCGAGCTTTATTAAAGCTTTTGCAAATAAAGCCCTCCTGGTGTACAAACTCCAGATATGGCCAAGGATCTACAAGATTATTTTAGAAAAATACTTTGGTAACCATAAAATCAATTAAAATATCACCATAAACACAATTCACAGGATCTCAAACTTCCTGATAATGGTAAGATACCCACAACACAATTGTGAGAGTGGCGGCAGAAAATGCACCCTGCTCCACACCCCTGCTCCGCTCCTGCCCCTTTCCCAGCCCAACAGCTCCTCTGACCTGGCAGGGGACAGGAAGCGCTGCTGGATGTCCTAGGAGGCCAGGACAGCAACTGCAGCTTAAGGAAGTTTTCAGGCTCCGCAAATACTAGGCACTCGTCTCCATCCATGACTTGCTGATAAATTGTCCTTGGCACTAACCACAAACAATATATGTATCCTATAAGGAGGGCAATTTATATGATATCCAAGATAAGGAATTGAAAACCAAGAGTCACGTACAGAACTTTATTAGGCCATTGTTATTTATATTTCTTCTTTGGGTCCTGGTCATCTTCTTTAGCATGTTGACTTGGTGATCTGTATTATTTCTGCAGTGTATAGAATGGATGCTGATCATCTGTGTGGTCCATTGTTTATTTAAATACCACTCTGTTAACACTCATATTTTCAAGTAAGGGTGTTTGTGAAGGGTGGTGTGTGGTGGTTCTTGGCTTTGTTTCTCAGATTTTCACAAAATCCCTAGAGGTGATGCTTGTTATCCAGCCTGATTTGGATATCAGCCATTAGGCAAGGCTACAGGTGAACTCTTTATTTATATGTGGCAGCCTCCTGAGTACAAGTCCACTGGTAGAAGATGTACCCCTAATAGTTCCTGTTTTTGCAACACATTTAACAATGTTAAAATGCTTAATAGAAGAGAATATCAAATACATTAAATACCTCATCTATCAGAGATGTAATGAAGTAGAACAATCAGCAATCAACTGCATATCTCACAATAAAGTTCAATTGCTTTTTGATAATTCATGTTTCTTCATGTTCCCATTAGTTATTGTTTGATAGTGCATCTTCAAATAGTGACTTCTAAAGGAATTATCTGGACACAGTAGATACTGTAACAGGAATAAAATTAATTTAAACAGAAACATTCTGGTGTGTGTCGGTGTGTGAGTGCATGTGCGTGTGATATTATTACAGTGATTTAGGCCATGACTGATATGTGCAGATTGGAAGTTCAATTGCTATGGCTGTGTGAATATTGTTTGATAATTCATGTTTCTTCAAGATCCTATTAGTTATTGTTTGACACTGCATCTTCAAATAGTGACTTTATTTTTTCCCCCAGAGACAGGGTTTCTCCATGTAGCCCTGGCTGTCCTCACTCTGTAGACCAGGCTGGGCTCGCACTCAAGAAATCCACCTGCCTCTGCCTCCCAAGGGCAGGGATTAAAGGCATGTGGCACCACTGCCCTCAAATAGTGACTTCTAAGGAAATTATCTAGAGATACTAGATAACTGCAACAGGAATAAAATTAATTTAAATGGAAACATTTCTGGTGTGTGTTGGTGTGTGAGTGCGTGCCTGTGTGTATGTCTGTGTGTGTGTGATATTATTACAGTGATTTAGGCCATTACTGATATGTGCAGATTGGAAGACAACTTTGAGCAATCAACGTTGGACTTTTTAAAAAATATTTATTTATTTACTTTATGTATATGAGTACACTATAGCTGTCTTCAGACACACCAGAAGAGGGCACCACATCTCATTAAAGATGGTTTTGAGCCATCAGGAGGTTGCTGGGAATTGAACTCATAACTTCTGAAAGAGCACTCAGTGTTCATAACCACTGAGCCATCTCTCCAGCACCTGGACATTTTTTATATGTTTACAAGGTCAGGTTTCTAGCTGTGCAGCCTACAGACATTTCACACTGAGCCTTCTCACAGATGCTCAAAAAGAGGACAGGCATTGCATCAATAAAATGTTGTCTTCTTTCTCATTGTAAGCATATTGTCATTTCAAGATGCACTAAAAATACAATTTGAATAATAAATACTATTTGCAAATGAAAATTATATAGTGCTATTGCTTTTTCCAAATGTGGTAGTTTATACTTAGGACTAAACAGTTGTCCCATTCTCAGATAAACAAATAAATGGCAGAGAATTGTCTCAGCGGCTAGAGATTGTTGATGCTGACCGTGATGACCTCAGTTCAGTGTCTGTGAGACCCATATTACTCCTACAAACTTCTCCCTTATATTGACACTTGGGATGTGGCATGTGCATGCTCACACTCCAGCACATCCATAAATATTTTTGAACCCAAATAAGGCCAAATGAGATCACTTGAAACAAAACACGCCATGGGGGCAGCACAGCTCAATGCCGATGATTTTGCGCCATCAAGTGGGTAACTGCTTAGTTTAGCTTCTACAGAGTACTTGTTTCTGGGAGGACCCCACTTAAGCTGCCTGATGGGGAAAATTGGTCCTCTGGACACTCATGGTTCCTGGCAGCTCAAGTCATTTCTCCAGTATTTGCATTGAAGAGCAAATTTAGGGTAAACTTATCTGGCTATGGGACTCAATATGTTAATTATGATTTTTGCCAGAAAACCAAAACCACAACGAGGACCATATATAAAGTAATGGTTTATTATATATTAAATGCAGACCAAGGAATGGACCTTCATCAGGAAAATTCCCCCAGGACTTGCCACTTGGAAGGGGCCAGTCACACATTCCAGTGGCTTATAAAAAATGAATTAGGTCACCATATTTTTCCATTAGGCTTCTTTATTTCCACAGAACTACAAATCCCAAAATTCCAAGGCCTAACCTGGCTCCTGGGTGAGCCATACAAGTTAATTTGGGGAATTACATATACACCCTCTCCACCTTGACTTCAGGAAGAAGAAGGAGAAGTGCCTACTTAGTGCTGTGAGGGGAACTCAGGAAAGCTCAGAAGTAACAAGAAACACATTGAATCCAGGGAGACTGCCCACTGTAGGGAGGAGCACCCAAGTTTGAAAGTGATGTTTACTTTAATGGCAGATTCAGTAATAAATCAGAGAGAGATTTTAGACAATTGGATATACTCAGTTGTCCAAAAAAGACAGAGGAAAGGGACGTTAATTCAAAGAGAACAGTACAGAGAAAGGGCCAGGTTCCCAGAAGAGGTTTTCAGAGACAGGTTGAAATGAGGACAAGTTGGCACAGGTGAAGACAGAACAAGCCAGAGAATGATAAGGAGGGAGAAGATTGGAACATATTACCAGAGTTAGCATGAGGCCAAGCAGACCAACGGAAGGGAAGCTTAGAGAAGTCAGATTGAATGTCTTCATGGAGAGGAGTTGGAGCCTAAGAAGCTGAGTTGAATCAGTCAGGGAGAATAACCTGCTGTTTTAGGGCAATGGTGTCAGGAAGAAAATGAGTCTGGCAATATCTTTATTATGTAAATATCCCGTCTGCCTAAGTGTCTAGACTTGCAGATTCCAGTCCATATTTAAACTGTTCAAAGAATAACCTGGGGCCTAAACCTAAAAGAGACTTGAGGGTTACAGCATATGTTGGATGACAAATTTATGCTAGCTGACTACTCTGATAATTAGGGCTTGAGAAAATGTCCTCCCAGCAGCCCTTCTTAACATGATGCCATTTTGGCTACCTGGTTATTTTTATTGATCATTTAACCTCCTGGATTCTTGGTCTGGCTCTGCCTCCTCCCTCTCCTCATATGGCCTTGGGTCATGTCCATTATGGACTGCCCCTGTGTTAGGTTATACTATGCTCTCTCTTTTTTCAATGAGAAACAGTCTACTTCATCATACCTAGGAGGAGCCATATATGGTTTCCTTTTTTTTTGTTTTTTGTTTTTTTTTTTTTTGTTTTGTTTTGTTTTTTCCAGACAGGGTTTCTCTGTATAGCCCTGGCTATCCTGGAACTCACTCGGCAGACCAGGTTGGCTGCAAACTTAGAAATCTGCCTGCCTCTGCCACTCAAGTGCTGGAATTGAGGGCATATGCGACCACTGCCTGGCACATTCTTTCCTTTTTATTTCATGTTTTCATTCACTTCCCACAGTTCTTTCAAATTCATGGCCACTTTTTGCTTTAGTTGTTGTTACCATTTGACATTGACTGAAGGTTGCCTGCAGGACTTGTCTTGCTGCGGCTTGCAAATCACCTCTGAAAAAATACAAAGAGGGGATTCTCTTAATTATATTGGATACATAATAAGTTGGCAGAATGTTATGCCACAAAAGGTGCAAATTAGGAGAAATCAATTAATGACTCTTAACGATTTTCAGAAGTTGCTGGGACACATTAACTGTCTTTGGATTGGGATTGGCTTGGCCACTCAAGAGCTAAGCAATTTATTTCAAACCTACAAGGTGATAAAGATTTAAATAGCCAAGAAACTTATCAGCCTAGGATGAGAAGGACTTAACTCTGGAAGAAAGGTAATTTCAGGATACACGACGAGACAGTATTAATTCACTGATGGCTTGCATCACAGTTATCTTACCTTCTACTCACCCCCCTATAGAGGAAATGCAGAGGGAAGATTATATATTAGAATGGATATTTTTATCAAATAAACAGAGTAAGAAAAGCCTACATAAAGAAGATCTCTGAATTGATACTAAAAAGAAAAACAATTAGTTGGAATGTGTCCAGATGCAATTGTGGTACCTTTTGCTAATGCCCCTTTCCCGGCCCAACAGCCCGTCTGACCTGGCAGGGGACAGGACGAGCTGCTGAATGTCCTAGGAGGCGAGCACAGCAACTGCAGCTTAAGGAAGTTTTCAGGTTCCGCAAATACTAGGCATTAGTTTCCATCCAAAGCTTGCTGACTATGAGGTAGCCAAGATGCCAAGATCATGTTTTTCATCTCCAGTCTTGGTGAGGACAGACTCCCCTCTCTCCTATTCCAGAACATTAGCTGTCAGTTCTTGTTTTTGTTGGTTGTGAGTGTCACCAGGGATGACATAAGCTCATCAAGACGCCGAACCTTCATTTTCTGGCCGAGCAGAAGAGTTCAGCCCTCTTGGAAGAAAAATGACAGCCAGTTGGCACACTCTTTTTACTTTATTCAAACATTACACAGGGATAACTAGAGGCGAACACAGATTCCAAATACAAAGGTTATATTCTCCTTTCTGCTCAAGGGAGCAGGCAGCACACACAAATCTCAGTCCCTTGATTATGGTCAGCCATGATCAAAAGCAGAAGCTCCAGGTTTGCCAGGAATGTTGCAGGAACAAGTTTTGTACAACTGCAATCTCTAAGGTAGCACCAAGAACTGTAATCTCTAAGGTTGCACCAAGAACAGAAGTTCCAGAGTGACAAAATTTCCTCAAGATTCATACAATCTTAAAATAATTTGTCTTTACTGATAAACCAAAACATAGCTACAACTTCCCTGAAACATTTCACTCAAAGCAAAAAAACAAAGGCTTTCTGATGTTTCATTTAATGCCATGAATACATGTTTTATTTTCTGCATCACTATATAGAAATACATCATAGAATTCATACTAGTGAGAAACTCTACTGAAGGAAAAAATGTTTTTCATTTTTCTGTCACCATACATTACTAAAACCAGTCGTTCCATTCTAAAAAGAATCTGAACAACTGTGAGGAATGTGGAACACTCCAATTTGATGATACATTTAATAAGCTATTTAAAGATATAAGAAGATATCACTTGGTTTTATGCATCCCTAAGGAATAATCTGAGAAGTCAGAAGATTGCTCAGTGTCAAAAATGGTCTTGGATATGCCAGTGTAGCATACAGACTGATAAATGGGTTCTGTAGGCAACTGGGTATAAGGAGTCATCAAAAGGCTCTCCGTAGATGCTAAAATACCAACCTGTTTAGCAATGTATGTCTACCAGTGCACCGATGTTTTACATGCTCCCACGAGAAAGTCACCATGAACACTACAGCTTCTGCTTTAAAACTTGGAACTGGGTGGTGGCGCATGCCTGTAATCCCAGCACTCTGGGAGGCAGAGGCAGGCGGATTTCTGAGTTCGAGGCCAGCCTGGTCTACAGAGTGAGTTCCAGGACAGCCAGGGCTATACAGAGAAACCCTGTCTTGAAAAAAAAAAAATCCAACCCCCTCCCCCAAAAAATACAAAACAAAAAAAATTGAACTGACATTTCCTGAAATACACACCTATTTCCAGATAGACATAATTCTGTACATTTGAACCTCCCAATTAAAGTTTATTGTCACTTGTTACATCAAATCTTTTTATAGTAAACAAAATTCAAATAGCTATATGTAGTAGTCAGACATTGGGACTCTTGATTAGTACAAGGCCATAGCATTCAGTCTAGTATTCCTGAGGAGTGTCGTTAAAAGATTGGTTCTCTCAACTCCCAGATGTAGCCAGCTATTCACACATCTACGTCCTATAACAATGTGTAACTCAATTTCATTTGTCTTGTTTCTATCCCTTACCATCAAAAGAGGCTACATTATAATACCATACAGTAGTAATAATTACTTACCCATTGATTAAAATCAGGAGAGTATGAAATGATGTTTTTCAAATCCAACTCGCAATTCTAGTATTACTTCCAGAAAAAGTGGATACTATTATTGCCAGTGTTTAATGTACATCTGAATGTAGTAAATCATTAAGACATGTTTCTAAGTCAAGAAACAATTTAGATAATAAACTGACAAAAATATACACAAAAGAATCAGGTGTTTATTTTCCAAAGGGCAAGAGCAAACTTAGATAATAACCTGATAAAAATATGCACAAAAGAATCAGATATGAATTTTCCATGAGGGCACTGGGAATAGGACAGTAAATGAATGTAAAAGAACTCATGCACAACACAGGAAAGCTCTATCCCACACAAGGAATGGAGAATAATGTGAAACATAATATACTACCCACAATCCAGCAAAATCTTCTAGATTAAAAATCCTAAGGAATAATAAGTCAGAAAGACCATTATTTTACACAACAATCTTCCAAAAGTTTCCGTATAAAATCCATAGTATAAGTCAGATGAAATGAAACAGATATCTATATAATGAAGAGTATGATTTGTAAATCTTGATTTTCAGTTCAGGAAGAAGAAACTGTGCTAAAAGCGACAGCATAGCAAGACAAAAGTTCACATTCCTCTCAATTGTACTTAATACATTTCTCATCTACCTACAGGGGAAGGAGTGAGGGTTACTGGTTAGGAGCACTGTATCTTCTTCCAGATAACTGGAGTTCCATAACAACACACAAATGGTAGCTCTCGTGCCAGAGCATCTTATGCCTTCTTCCGGACTCTGCAGACCCTACACATGTGTGATTCACCAAAATACATGCAGAATAAACACAGTCATGAAAGACTGAGAAAAGAGTAAAGACAAAAACAAAACCTACAGACATTTGAAAAACATGAAGAAAACAGATAAAATAGGAAAGGAAGATATTTAACTTAACCTTTACTATAATTCTCTCAGTGCATAAATGAACAAAATACACAACAATCCTTTGTTCTTGGGAAATTCCTTAGGGCTGATGAGATGGCTTAGTGGGTAAGAGGACTGACTGTTCTCCCAAAGGTACTGAGTTCAAACCCCAGCGACCACATAGTGGATCACAACCATCCATAATGAGATCTGACACCCTCTTCGGGTGTGTCTAAAGACAGCTACAGTGTACTTACATATAATAATAAATAAATCTTTTAAAAAAAAGAAAACACTGTAATATGAGTGTGTGTGTGTATGTGTGTGTGTGTGTGTGTGTGTGTGTGTGTGAATGATACTATACGGAAGGGTACTGGATTTGGATTTCTAACATTTCATTGTTCTCAGCAGACAAAGAGAAAAAAAAATGAGAAGTCTAGAAACAATTTCCTAAAGGTCATGCAATTAACACTGATAATCAGGTAGCATTTTAGCTTGGATAACATGAGTCAAACTTCTAATCAAATATCTCTCAAAAGTCAGGGGCATGGAGAAACTTTAAATTCATGGTGAAAATAGTGTAGCCTACTCAGTTTCTGAATTGATCATGAACAACAGTGAAAGGAGGCTAACAACTTCTTAAAGGACACACATGAAAAAGATAGCTTTCCTGAAATGTTCTCTATACTTTCAGATTTTCACTGTAATCTATCAGACATGAAGTTCATTCACACCCAGCCTACACATATGCATATAGGTTGATAAATTATCCTGGTGATGCATACAGAAGATGGGCATAGAGATTCAGGGTTTTAATCCTCGCACGCTGGAGGCAGGTGGAGATCAGAAAGATCAGGAAGAACCTTCTGATGGAGATCAGGAGGATCACGAAGAACCTTTCTCAAGAGAGGATCTTTTTAAGTCCCTGAAGAGAGCATGAGGAGTCCACAAAGCCAACCCACAATGTCTGTGCTTAAGGTTTTGCTTCATCTCTAACTCTGCCCAGGGTAGAAAATTCCCCTAACCAATTTTATATTGCACACTCTGACCTACACTTCCCTCTCAGTCTCAGGAAGATTTCCACATAGCTGTAGGATGCTCTACATCTGATCTACACCACACACATGTGTGCTACCTGCCTAGAACAGAGATGAATCTAGTAGGAAGCTCTCTTCCTGCCACCCACCTAGATTCTCAATGCTTAAGCATAACATCTCATATGGAAATCCCTGCCACCTAACCTAATGCCACACAGCAAAAGAAAATTGAGAGGCTAGAACTAAGGCAATTTGACAATGTTGACAGAATTTCCTTACCTCAAATCACTAATGCAATACCAATGTTCATGATGAAATAAATTATGAAACAAACTCAAGAGATGAACTCAAAATATAATTTGAAAACGTTCAATGAGATCCAAAGACATAAAAAGGAAATAAGTACAGGAAGTCAAAGAAGGCAGAAACAAATGAATGAAAGACCGGAGAACTCCTACAAGTGGCTAAGGGAATAATTATGATAATGCAGGATTTGAACACTGTATCCAGAGATATAAAAATCTAAGGAGTGCTCAATCTGAGATGGAACAAGAAATGAACTCTGGAAGCCTGATGGTAACTCAATGAAAGGGCAAAGTTATGAAGATACAGCATGCAGGTAAAATAAAATAAAAAATCAGTCTTTCAATGCAAGCTGAAGGAGCTGGCTCAGTCAAGAAAGTCACAGGTGGCACAACTGAATAAAACACTTGTTCCATGCCAGCAGAAAGAGTAAAAGATAAAGTTTAATTCAAGCCTGATACAGTGGGATAGGTCTTTCATCCTGGCTGTTAGGGGCCTCAGGCAGGCAGATTTACGTGACCTAAAAGCCATTCTGGTCTCGGTATCAGGATATGGGAAAGTCAGGCCTATAGGGTGAGTTTCTGTTATACAAAAATGCGAACAGGAATACCATACAAGATATTAAAGCTATATTTTCTACATTGATACCAAAATCAGTTAAAATGTACAATGATATTAGAAGACTTATTATATAGGTATGAATGAATAAGTCTTGTATTGGTTCATACTTTTAATCTTGGATCCTCTGTTGGTTACGATGTTTCGAGAAATTTTATTATTGAAACATTACTAAATGTTCAACACTGGGGGTAGACTCTGAGAGAAAAGAGTAGACCCAAGCCATCTTAGTTGTCTCATCCTCTTTAGTGACTGGGTTGAGGATGTGATCAGTTAGTCACCTTTCTATTTCAACATCACGGCTATTTGCTATCAGTACTCGCTGTCATGGTGGATGGTGTTTTATGAAACCATCAACAAAAACCAAATACAGTAAATCATATTCTGATTGGATTTTAGGTTCCCTCCCATAGAATTCATGTCATACTCTGAAGCCTAATCAAGAACAGAAACTACGTCAGTACATGAGAACGATGAGGCCACGTGAAGAAATGATAACATCTAAATTTACCATAATCTATATTGTGTCATTGCCTCTAAATAAATCTGATAACATAATGGGTTCAAAGCATACATTGAGATATTGTAATGTATATATTTGAGGTCTAGATATAAAAATATATCTTTAAGAACACTTCTTTTTTTTTTTTTTTTTTTTTTTTTTTTTTTTGGTTTTTTGAGACAGGGTTTCTCTGTGTATCCCTGGCTGTCCTGGGACTCACTCTGTAGACCAGGCTGGCCTCGAACACAGAAATCTGCCTGCCTCTGCCTCCCAAGTGCTGGGATTAAAGGCGTGTGCAACCACGCCTGGCAAGAACACTTTTCTTGATGACAAGAATAATACCAATGTTAAATCTCAGATAGTAAATTGTTGGTGAGTAAAACTGTGCTTCCAAATTCTACAATTGTCAGTTTTGCTCAAATATGAACCATGTATCTATCTTGTCAGAAGTTGGGTGCAAACAAGCTGACTCTAGACTAAAATACTCAGTTGGGATTGTAAGGCCTATATAAAATGATTTATTCTTTCTAGAACAAAGAAATAGAACATGGAAAAGCAAATACAAGAATGACTAAAAAGAAATAGTTTTCTTTCTATTGCAGCATTTAGGAAGTGTAAAATCAGTGTATGCAACAAAAGTACAAACAAATCATAGAATCAAATAACTTCTGATGTGATTTCATAAGAATATTTTCATGAAAAAAAGTTAAATGTTTATTTAAAGAAAAATTTGAGGCTATTTAATGAAATAAATAAACAGATAGCATTAGCCGGGCAGTGGTGGTGCACACCTTTAATCTCAGCACTTGGGAGGCAGAGGCAGGTGGATTTTGAGTTCAAGGCCAGCCTGGTATACAGAGTGAGATCCAGGACAGCCAGGGCTACACAAAAAAACCAAATCCAAAAAACAAACAAACAAAAAGAAAGTCTCTGAGATTGGATTACTGTACTCCAGGATGCATCTCCCTATTGTCAAAAATAAGTGCTGTAATAATGTATATCTCTTCCTGGTTGTCTTGTCCTATCCCTTACAATCAAAAGAGGTGATATTATATTAATATACAATAGTACTAAATATTTATCCATAGATTAAAATCAGGAGAGAATGGAATAACGTTTTTCAGAAACTGAGTGAAAATAACTGGCAACTAAAATATCAATCCAGAAAAGTAGCTACTAGTATTGACAGTGTATAAGGTGCATGTGAACCTAGTAATACATTGACATGCTTTTCCGTCAAAAACCTACTTAGATAATAAACTGATGAAAATTTGCACAAAAGAATAAGACATAAATTAGACATATAAACATCATTAAAATTAAGTAACATTTTCTATCTACTATGTGACAAAACCAATGCAAGTAACAATTTTATAAATTACGTAGTGGTTTTCACTTCAGAATTCTTAGACATACATGTATAAATAAATGTCTTATATGAAAACAAAGTGATAAAGTGGAATGATTTTTATAATGAAAATGCTCATATTAAGATGTATAAGAATCCTTCTAGTATAGGAAGGCTACTGATTTGTGTTAAATTGCTGAAGTTGTTTAACAGATGTAGGAGTTGTCTGGTGGAGTTTTTGGTGTCCCTTAAGTATACAATCTTATCATCTGCAAATAGTAATAGTTTGGCTTCTTTTTAATTTGTATTCCTTTGACCTCCTTTTGTTGTCTAATTGCTCTAGCTAGAACTTAAAGTACTATATTGAATAGATATAGAGAGAAGGGACAGCCTTGTCCAGTCCCTGGATTTAGTGTAGTTTCTCTCCTTTTAGTTTGATGTTGTCTACTCATTTTCTGTATATTGATTGTATTTACTATGATTAGGTATGGACCTTGAATTCCTGACATTTCCAGGACTTTTGAAGGGATGCTAAATTTTGTCAAATGCTTTTTCAGCATCAAATGAAATGTCCATGTGGTTTTTTTCCTATGAGTTTGTTTATGTAGTGGGTTACATTGATGGATTTCCATATATTGGACCATCCATCCCTGCATCCCTGAGATGAAGCCTACTTGATCATCGTGAATAACTGTTTTGATGTGTTCTTGGATTCAGTTGGCAAGAATTTTTTTTGAGTATTTTTGCATTGATATTCATAAGAGAAATTGATCTGAAGTCCTCTTTCTTTGTTGGATTTTTGTTCATAGCAGCCTTATTTATAATAGCCAGAAGCTGGAAACAACCCAGATGTCCCTCAAGAGAGGAATGGATATAGAAACTGTGTGGTCCATTTACACAATGGAATACTATTCAGCTATTAAAAACAATAATTCATGAAACTTCTTAGGCAAATAGATGGAACTAGAAAATACCATCTGAGTGAGGTAACCCAATCACAAAAGAACACACATGGCATGCACTCACTGATAAGTGGATGTTAGCCCAGAAGCTTGGATACCCAAGATACAATTCACAGACCAATTGAAGATCAACACGAAGGAAGAACAAAGTATGGATACTTTGGTCCTTCTGAGAAGGGGGAACAAAACAGCCATGGGAGGTGATACATAGACAACGTGTGGAAGAGAGACTAAAGGAAAGACCATCCAGAGACTGCTGCACCTGGGATCCACACCATATACTGTCGCCATACTCAGACACTAATGTGGATTCCAACAAGCACTTGCTGACAGGAGCCTAATGTAGCTGTGTCCTGAGAGGCTCTGTCAGTGCCCAACAAATACAGAAGTGGGTGTTCCCAGCCAACCACTGGACTGACCACAGGGCCCCCAAAGGAGGAGCTAGAGAAAGGACATAAGGAGTCTACAGAGAGGACAGCCTCATAGGAGGAACAACATTATGAACCAACCAGTATCCCTAGAGCTCCCAGGGACTAAACTACCAACCAAATAGTACACATGAAAGGACCCATGGCTGCAGCTGCATGGTAGCAGAGGATGGCCTTGTTGGACATCAAAGGGAGGAGAGGCACTTGGTCCTGAGAAGCTCAATGCCCTAGGATAGGGGAATGCTAGGACAGGGAAGAGTGAGTGTGTGAGTTGGTGAGCACGGGGGAATGGAAGGGGGAAGAGAGAGGGTGTCTTCTGAGGGGAAACCAGAAAGGGGATAACCTTTGAAATGTAAATAAAGCAAATACCTAATAAAACAGAATGAAAGGATAAAATAACATTTAAAAAGCAAATAAAATTGACTACAAACTCTAAAATAATCAAGATGTATAAGACTCATTCTAACTCTTCATTATTTATGGATACATTATTATTCATGAATCTAAAACTTGCACAACTAAAAAATCTGAAATTATTGTCTTCAGCAATTTTCTTTTCTTTATTATTTGAGCTGTTTGATCTAGCATTATAGAGTATACAGATTACCATTTATGATTCTTTGACATGATCACTATTCTTTTCTTTATTATTTGAGCTCATCCATCTAATGTCCTTAAAGGTAACACAGATAAGTATCATTTAGAATTCTTCCATTATTTTTCATTAAACAGAGCTCAAGATTATATTCAGGCTCTATCGTGAAAATGTACCAGAAATGTAACCCATGAGATGAAGAGATGACTCAGGGGTAAAGGGCATTTCATATTCCTGAAAGGAAACACAGTCTAATTCTGTCTACACAGCAATAGTGACAAAAACAGCATGGTATTGATACAGAGACAGACAGGTTGATCAATGAAATAGAATTGAAGACTCAGAAATAAAATCACACACTTATGCACACTTGATTTTTGACAAAGAAACAAAAAATATACAATGGAAAAAAGAAAGCATCTTCAATAAATGTTGCTGGTCTAACTGGTTGTCTGTATGTAGAAAAATGAGAATAGATCCGTATTTGTCACCCTGCACAAAGCCCAAGTCCAAGAACAGGGGGAAATTTCCTAAACAGAACTCCAATGGCTCATGTTCTAAAATCAATAATTGATACAGGGGACCTCATAAAACTGGAAAGCTTCTGTAAGACAAAGGACATAGTAAGAAATCAACAACCTACAGATTGGGAAACAACCTTCACTAACTCCACAACTGATAGAGGGCTAATATATATATATATATATATATATATATATATATATATATATATATATATATATATATATATATATAAACTGAAGAAGCTAACCACCAAAACCCCAAACAACCCAATGATAAAAATGAAGTGTAGAACTAAACTGAGAATTCACAACATTGGAATCAACAGTGGTGGAGAAGCACTTAAAACTGGTAATAGAAATGCATGTCAAAATGACCCTGAGATTCTTCCTTACACCAATCAGAATGGCTAAGATCAAACCATCAGGTGATAATACATGTTGGGAGGATGTGCAGAAGGGGGAACTCTGATCCATTGCTGATGGGATTGCAAACTGGTAAAACCACTCTGGAAATCAATCTGGAGGTTCCTCAGAAAATTGCAAATATATCTCCCTGAAGAACCCACAATACCAGTCTTGAGAATAAACCCAAAAGATGCCCTACCATGCCACAGGAACAACTTTTTCACTATGTACATCGAGACCTTATTTGTAATGACTAGAAGCTGGAAACAACACAGATGTCCCAAGACAGAAGAATGGATACAGAAAACATGGTTCATTTACCCAATGGAATATTATTCATTTGCAGGCAAATGGATGGAACTAGAAAATATCATCCTGAGTGAGGTAACACAGAGATGTAAATGGAGAAGAGCCTTAAGAAAATAGGTGCCATGACAGGCCTAAAGTGGGATGCAAGTCAAGGGGAGTCCCTAAGGCCTGACACTGTTACTGAGGCTATGGAACACTCACAAAGAGGGACCTATCATGACTGCCCTACAAAAGACCCAAGGAGCATCTGAAAGAGTCAGAGGCAGACATTTGCATCCAACAAATGGACAGAAGCTCCTGACACATGTGGTTGAATTAGGGGAAAGCTGGAAGAACCTGAGGAGGATGGCCACCATATATGAGGACCAGCAGCCTCAATTAACCTGGAACCTCAAGATTGCGAAGACACTGGATCACCAACTAGGCAACATATGCCAGCTGATATGAGGCTGACAGTACATGTACAGTGGAGGACTGCTGGGTCTACGTTTAGTCAGAGAGGATGCACCTAACCGCTGGACAGACTGGAGGCCTCCAGGAATATACAGGTCTGGTGGGGTGGGGAGGAGGTGGAGATATCTTCATGGAGACATCCCCATGTCTCTATGGGGAGGAGGTATGGGATTTGGATCAGTCAGTAAGAGAGTCGACAGAGAGGGGAATAAAACCTAGAGTGTAAGAAAAGAAAGAAAGAAAGAAAAAAGAAAGAAAGAAAGAAAGAAAGAAAGAAAGAAAGAAAGAAAGAAAGAAAGAAAGAAAGAAAGAAAGAAATAATAGACTCTAGGTCTAGGTTTGGCAAACAGAAAGTGCAGCCAAGCAACCTACATAGGAGCTGCTATGTTTAAAAACAAAACAAAAAAATAAACAAACAAAAACAAATGTGCTACTTTTTCTATGAGTAAAGGATCTAACATTTTAAAATGCTGACTCATTAGATAATAGAGAACCTGGGGTAAATGACTGAAATGATTTATTATTCCTAAGGAAGTAGCTTAGGCAAAGTACCTTCTATCTGCAAAGAAGAGCTGTTTAGAGACTGGTCTCCAGCAGATTACAGAGCTGTCAGCTTGCATCCATCAATAACTGCAAGTCATTCTTGCAGCACTCCCATTAGCTGCTTAGGACACTTTCCAATCCAAAGCAGGTTCTCCACCTCTGTCTACTATGATTGCTCTTCAGACTCTCAACCTGCATGAAACATGGCTACAGGAACGGGGAAAGCATGGAGCATGAGAGCCTTCTACCTTAAACAATAAAAGAGAACAAGGTCAGTAAATAGGACATTCCATAATGCTTTTGAGAAGCAGTCTTCAGCACAGGATCCCAACAATATCTGTAGAAAATTCTTACTGATATAAACCACATGATACAACATAGAGGTAGTGATCAGAATGCTTAAAACCTGTCTGAAAGGGGGCTGGTGAGATGGCTCAGCGGTAAAGAACACTGACTGCTCTCCTGAAGGTCCTGAGTTCAAACCCCAGCAACCACATGGTGGCACACAACCATCTGTAATGAGATCTGACCCCTCTTCTGGTGTGTCGGAAGACAGCTACGGTGTACTTACATATAATAAATAAATAAATAGATTTGGTTAAAAAAAATGTCTGAAAAGTGTTGTCAGTATTTCTAGGTGTTAGAACATACTTAGAATCCATTTTATTTCATTCAACCTGCAGAAACAGTGCTTGTATTTCCCATGTGTATTGTACTTTGTTGCAGAAAAACACATCATGCAATGGCTCCATTTACATAGCAAATATCATATATTTCTTCAATATGATAAACTTGTCATTATGTCTACTTATAACCATTCTCTTGCTTTGTAACTTACTCCTCCTTCAAGATGAACTTGTTTCTGCTTTCCATGCATGCAAAATTTTGTGAGATCCTTTATCAATTGAAACTTATGTGAACCTATTTACAAGGTAGAATGTTACAATTCAACTCATAAAAGTCTGTTTAAAACTTCATGTGATTGCTAAACCATGGTAGGCAACATTAATACACACTGATCATGTTGGGCGTTTAGGAGAATCTAGCTACTGAGTGCCAGAGAGAAATTAATGTTCAGAACCTTAAAGAACCAAAGAGCATCCTTTTAACCTTTTCCCTGTGATTATAAGCTCTCTTACATCTGCCTTCTTCCTGCTTTCTCTACAAGCTTCCAAGAAGCAGATCAATTAGTAGCTAAAACATGGAGTCTTAAGTGAATAAGCTAAAGAATTGTTCAATTGCCTAAGCCTTGTGCAAAGACCTTCCATACATATGCAGCAGCATGTCATACTATTGTTCTAAACTGTATTTACACAATTTTAAAATTGAATTTGTTCATTTTTATTTTATTTTGTTTAGCTTTATTTGTGAATGTTCTTCCTGCATGTGTATGCATGTGCCTCAGTTGCATTCATTGTATCAATGGATATCAGAGAAGAAGGTCAGATTCCTACAAACTGGAAGTATAGTTAGTTATGGAACATGGTGTGGTGCTAAAAACCCAATCCTGGTCCTGTGCAAGAACAACAAATGCTCTTCAAATCTCAGCCATGTCTGAACACGTAACATATAATCCAATTTATTTTACTAATGAATGAGTCTTGTTTAATGACTGTGAACTATTTAGAGTGGGAGCATGTTCTTTCTACATCACACCTGAGTGATCAGTGGTGAGTATTAAGATCTGGGTCCCATGGTTATACTTTACATTAAGGAAATGGTGGAATCTGATACAGTTCACTTTCCTTCTATAATAGGTTTCTTGGTTGAGGGGATGCTGGATAACAGCACTTTCTTGTATTATAAATTCCTGCACAATTAGGGTGCCTTCTCATAAAAGTTCATACCTAAATATATCCTCGATATGCTAAATCTTCTTTTCTCACATTACAATGAAAAGATAATAGTATCCAGATCTGGGATTCATGGATACAAAACATTTTTATCATACATAGGGATCATTCCTAATTGTTAAAATGTTCATATGAAGAAAGGTCAGCTTTCCTGTAACATACTCAGGCTTCACATTTCCTCTCATACTCTTTCCTATACTGTTTCTTGTGTCCTATGCAATACTTCCAGATCATTTATAATTTCTAAATAACATGTAGTTTAATTTTATATGGAACATTATTTTTGCCTGAATGTAGCTCTGTAGACTTCAGAAAGGCAAAAGCTATAGCAATCAGACAACCATAACAGATATTCTGGAAAAAGAGTTCTGGAAGGAAGAAAAGTCCCCAGACAGTTACAGGAAACTGAACCTGAATGTGGTAAGAAGGGCCCTTAACTGCAGAGTCACATTTTTAATTCTTAATTAGCCGCTGTGGAGACAAAAATCAATAAGCATTGGGACAGCATTCATAGAGCCTGAAGGATACTTTCATAGAGTGTCCGGGTGAGTGCCAGCAGTCAGGAAAGACACTTGCACATAAGTGGGGTAGTAAAGATGCATTGAGAAATTTGGCAGTGAGACACTGGTTGTCAAAGGCATTTTCACATAATTTTGTAAGTGAGGGATTTCAAGCATGAAAAGGAGTCATTCTACAGTAGTACAGAGAAAGACACTAATCAGGTCATGTAGAAATTAATGAATAGGCACTCAAAGAGAATACAATGGTTCAATATAACAGACCTGTTTCTCTGAAGACACTAAAGTCCTAACAAAATATTATTCAGCTTATTTAAACTAAAAGAATGTTTGTCTATGTGTGAGAGCTAGAGCTGAAAAGGGGACACTGCAGTGTATGATAATGTCACCACTGTTACCTTATGCAATGCTCTATAGAGTTATACACAAATCCATTAAAACTGAAAAAGACATGATTCCTAGAAATAAGTGAAAAAAATATCAACCTCCTACATTACAAAAGTGGGACACACATCAAGGACAAGCTGAAGTGGGAAGAGATTCCTCTAACAGTGTCTGAGGACGGGACACATTAGCATGGAATTCTCATTTCATTAGGCAAACCTTATAATAATGGGAAAATGAGAGTATTGAATAAAACGCAAAGAAGAGGAAGACTAGAGAGACACCATACAAAGTTGGTTTACCTCTACACCCTAAGCAGTTAAGCAGACACAAATATATGCAAAGGAAATTATAGAGCATTTGCCAGAATATATACAAACACAGATACTGTCACTAAATTATATGTAAATGGAAGGAGAGCTGAGTTTACATCAAGAATGCAAGATAGTTCCAACACTCAAAACTAATCAACATAAAACTCCAAAGATATAGACTCAGTGAAAGAAAAATTACGTTGGGATATTTGAACCTGTTTCTACTTAGCATGTGGTTCTGCCCAACAACACACATACAATCACTCTGATTGGAATACAGTCAAGCCCTTAATGGTCACTTCAAACCCAAATGATGAAGGTTGGAAAGTATGTAGAAGGAAGCACCCATGTTTGAAAGTGATATACAACTGGGTACCAAAAAAGGTGACAAATCAGAGAAAGATTTGACAAAATAGGATATGCTCAACTCTCATGAGGAAAGAGAGGAAAGCCAAGGTACTTAGGGGAAAGAAAGACAGTACAGAAAGAAGAGAATAGTAGAGGAATACAGGAGAGTTCATGGACAGCAGTACAGTAGTGTTGACAGGGTAGAGCAATGGAGAGGGAGAAGGAAACAGTTTTACTGGAAGTGTTTTAAAGAGAAGAGAGAACATGCTAGACACAGGTAAAGACAAAATGAGCAAGAGAAAGAGCCAGAGGCAGAAGATTAGAAAAGATTGAGGCCAAGCAGAGCAATTCAGTGTCTTAGAGAAGAACAAGATTGACTAGCTCAGCTGGGAGAGGAGTTTGAATCTGAACAACTGAGTTGAACCAGGCAGTGAAGAGTTGAGAAGGAATAAGAAAGGGGGAGCTTATTCAGCAGCAAATTTCAGAGGTCCAGATAAGATTGTAAGGAGGCTATATCTTTATGGGGGTAAGGAGTCATTAATCACTCTCCCTAGATAGCAAACACATGTTCTGTAATACCAACCTGTTTTACAATGTATTTTCACCAGTGTAGTAGCGACAAGTAGGTAACAGAAACTTTACTGATTTGAAATGAGGTCAGCCTACAACAGAAATTCAGATATGGCACTTGAAGATGGTCAAAATCACTCTAAAGATTACAGGCACAAGCGGGGCGTGGTGGTGCACGCCTGTGATCCCAGCATTTGGGAGGCAGAGGCAGGCAGATTTCTGAGTTCCAGGCCAGCCTGGTTTACAGAGTGAGTTCCAGGACAGCCAGGACTACACAGAGAAACCCTGTCTCAAAAAACCAAAAAGATTACAGGCCAAAAGTGAATATATAACTTACATACTGCTATATGTAGAAATAGAGGATATGTGAAATTGTTCTCTCTACACAATACCATGGTGGTGCTTTCAGCCTAAATCAAAAAACATGGTTTATAAAGGAAAACTGACATTCAGATAATGCTGAATAAAAAGCCAACAGTGGGGGCATAGGCCAGGCTCTAAGAAAGCTGGAAGTATAGTTATGGAAACACATATTGTCATGTAACATGAACATAGAATTATGAACATATGACAGCATGGCGACCCATCCAAAACCTGCCTCAGAACATACATGAAACAGGGATGTAATGAAAACATGAATAACAAGGGATGGGACACACTAGGGATTTACATAGCACAGATTAAAATAAATTCTAGGAGCTTTGCAACATCTGCAATAGCAAAGAAACCAGATAATGCGAATATTCTATCAGAATGTTTCTCTGTAAATATTCCAACAATTGCGATATGCATGAAAAAATAGTACAATCACTAATTCATATGGTAGAAAATTTACTGACAACAGGAATTTCTCTAAAATATAAATTGGTCTCACTAATAAGTGGATATTAACCTAGAAACCTGGAATACCCAAAACATAATCTACACATCAAATGAGGTACAAGAAGAAAGGAAGAGTGGCCCCTTGTTCTGGAAAGACTCAATGAAGCAGTATTCAGCAAAACCAGAACGGGGAAGTGGGAAGGGGTGGGTGGGAGGACAGGGGGAGAGAAGGGGGCTTACGGGATTTTCTGGGAGTGGGGGGGCTAGGAAAGGGGAAATCATTTGAAATGTAAATAAAAATATATCAAATAAAAATAAAAGAAATTGGTGATGCAGGGGAAAATATAATGCTATTATAAATTTAAAATATGTAAAACTTGATGCCCTGGGCATTTGTAAACAGCATCAAGTGGGTAGTAAAAATGGGCAAAGGAATACATGAATTTTCAGGGAGTAATTAGGACATTTTTCAAAGCATTTCACTTTATGATTCTTTCTTGTAACATATACGCTGAGTATTGCTGACATTTCTACTAGCAACAGATCAAAAATTTCTGCTCTAGTAATGACCTTTTCTATATGTATCATGTGAAAAGTACATCTTCCACATCATGGAGACTGAAAAAGAACAAATACTAGAATGGAAAGAATAACCCATGGGTTTACACACTTCCACCATGAAATCTATATGAACACTAGGGCTTCGACTTTAATCTTAAAACTGACATTTCCTCAAATACACACCTGATTCTGAATAGAATGAATAGAAATTCCACACTTTTGCATCTTCCAGTCAACATTTATTACCACTTGTTTTATCACAATCTTTTTAAAGTAGATAAACTCAAATAGAATTGTGTAGTGTTCGTACACTGGGACTCTTGAATACTAGAAGACCACAGCATTCTAGCCTAGCATTCCCTAGGAAAGTCTCTCAGAGATTGGATTCATGGACTCCCAGATCTATCTGCCCACATCTAAGTGCTGTGACAGTGTATATCCCTTTTCAGTTTCGTGACCTATTCCTTACCATCAAATATGCAACATTCCATTAGCATACACAAGTACTAAATCTTTATCCATAGAGTAAAATCAGGAGAGCATGGAATCATATTTTTGAAGCCCTGAGAGAAAATTACTGGCAACTGTAATGTTAAATCCTGAAAGTAGCTACTACTATTGACAGTGTATAAGGTACATTTGAACATAGTAATACATTAAGACATGTTTGTTAAGTCAAAAAACTACCTAGATAATAAACTGATGAAAATCAGCACAAAAGAATAAGGCATACATTTTTCTTGAGGTCATAGGAAATAAGATATATCTTGCGAAGAATGAATGGATACAAGAAAACTCGGAAATATTCCTCATGTACAACACAGTGAACCTCTATCCCACACAAGGAACGGAGAACAATGTGAACCATACTTTGCAACTCACAATGTCAGCAAACCTTCTAGATTACAAATCCTAAAGAATACAATCTCACAAAGAAAAATTTCATTGACCAATCATCAAAGGAGTTCACAATAAAATACTTGGTAGAAGTAAGAATAGATAAAGCATATATCTACATAATTGAAGAACATTATTTGTTCATCTTGGTTTTCAGTTCAGGAAGAAGAAATCCTACATAAATAAACTGACAAAATATTTTTTTTTTGTTTTTGGATTTTTTTTTTTTTTTTTAGAGAGAGGGTTTCTCTGTATAGTCCTGGCTGTCCTCTCTGTAGACCAGGCTGAATTCTCTCGAACTCAGAATTCTGCCCAGAGTGCTGGGATTACAGGAAATTTAGCAGACAGAAAACACTCTAGGTCTAGGTAAGATTGTACACAGGCTAGAGTCTTTCAGGCCTAAGCCTAGGTAAATGGATAGAGGCAGTAAGCATGCCAGACAATAATTACAATTGGGAAATAAAAGTTACTTTACAGCCCTGAGGAAAATCTAATACTGCTTAGTATAAAAGCTTTCTAGAATGTAAGAATAAAGAAATATACCTCAGAATACTAAGGAAAAGAGACTCAACCAAATAGTAGAGAAAAGATCAACAGTAATTATTCTACTGTAATCAGGAATAATTCAACACAGTGCATCAGTGAGAACACAACTGCAGGACTAAATATCATTTAGACTGGACAGAATATGTGATTCAAAAAGCAAATGCATGTTCTGGAGAAAAACAACTTAGATCAAATCATTCACATTGTCAACAAAAATCCTGGATGGAGCCTATGGTGGTAACATTCACAGTGTCTGTCAAAAACTGCTATGCAAACTGAGGCAGGAGGCAGAGTTATTAAAGACCATAGCCAGATTTGTATCTTGTGTGCTACAATCATAATATGTCAGGTAAGGCATGGCTACTAGTATCCTGGTGGCAAGATGCTCTGTGGGTAACAGAAGATTTTCTTGTTCTAGATCAGCCCAGCTAGTTCCTCAGGGGGGAAAAATACAGATTAAACTGATAATCTGTTAAAATCCAATAAGGAAGTTCAGAGGCCCTAGGAGGGAAAACACTAGTGATACTTGCTTCATGTGTAAATGGCCCTTGTCAAACCCATTGCCTGATCCTGATTTCAGTCTGGCTAAAAGAAACTTTGTTTTCAATGGGCAGCTACTAATTCAGAGACTCAAAACTAATCAAAAGTTGACATCAACTGACTGATGTCTGCACTGCCTACCATGGGAAATACCCATCACATCTAATAATATTTTTAGTGAAATTTTCCAGAATCATAGATGAAATAGAATCTCATAAAACCAAATTCATGTCCTCCTTCTACTGACACATGAGCCCCAACCGACCCTTAGTTCAATCCTTCTAACACACTTGGATCCTTGAGACTCCTTGGCCTTTTCCATTCAGGGCTCTTACCTTTGATTTATAGTTATGCAGTTTTGTTGGAGCATATAGAGACCTGAAAACGGGAAAATATTGATCAGAAAGAATCTGGAACGTTTCATAAGACAAAGATGAAAGATTCCAACACTAGGAAAAATGATAAACATGAAGGAAAGAGAAGATATAATGAAAATGTCTCTTTTTATCTGAGGATTTCAGATTACCCTAGAGATGTGAGAGTCAGTCACATAACTAACACAAATCCAGAGTCTTTTCCCTAGCAACACAGAAGAGGAGCAAGGAAGAATATAAAAAACATATTGTGGCACAATGAATGCAGATGGTTGAACTTCTCCAACAAGAGGTTTGTAAAAAAAAAAAAAACAGCCCTGAGTGCAGCGTCTAAACATTCCCACACCTGCATGAAGTCCATAATGCAGAACTCAACAACCCATGAATGTGCACAGGCAGAGTGCTTTTCATGAACCAAGGAGACATTTTTCTTAAGTAAGTGAGCAATCATAATTATTTCAAAGGAGCTGTCTAATTTTGTTTTAATCTATACTTAAAGAAAACTTCTTGGCCTGATACTATCCTCTCACAGGATGCTCTGTAATCCTTGGAAGGATTCAAAGAAATTTAGGAGGAAAGGCTAACTGGAGAGTCTATTAACATCTCAGTGCAGACTTTGTTGACTCAGCATTGTCTTGGCTCCAGGTTCCTCTTTTGCACAGCCCCTCCACCCTCCTTGCTTATCCTCAATAACCTTCCCCCTCCAGGACCTGGTTCAGTCTGTACCCAACCAGGTACTCTGACTGCTTCTTCCCTCATACTAAAAAGCCAAAATGTATCCTCTAAGCACCTCCAGCCCCCCAAATAAGTATCTTCTTGCAATGCTGCAGGTTGCATGTCTTTGGAAAGTAATAAAGCCTCATAGGAAACCCGATGGCTATAAAACCACCTGTAGCATGTGACCAAAGACCTTCTCTTGGTCAGGAAGTAAAAATTATAAAGCTTGCCCAAATAGTGTAACTGGTTTTTCTCTGGCAACACTCAGGGTTAACAGAACCAACAACTTCTCCTTAGCAGTACTTGGCAGCAATCCTGTCTTCGTTTTTCATTCAAAGCTAAGGTGTAACATTAATAACTAAGCCTATGAAGACACATTTCCCAATGTTGTAATTACATAAAAAACTGCATATACCTCAGTGTTAAATTAATGGAGAGTATAATTTTGCTTGGTTAATGTTAATATTTACTCCCATGTGATGGTGTTTTATAACGAAAATTTTCTAATTCAATCAAATCTGCACCAGTCCCCCATATGAAAAATATCTGCAAAGCTCTCTTGGGATACCTATTCAATTCCCTGGAGAAAGGGAAATTAAATGGTAAACGGACGAACAGGGGAGTTAAGAAAGCCTGAATGAATGTGAATTCGAGGAGCTTTATTAGGGGCTTTTTTGTAAATAAACCCTCCTAGTATACAAACGGCAGATACGGCCAAGGATCTATGTGGCTGTTTCAGAAAAATATTCTGGCAACTATAAAATTAATTAAAACATCATCATAATCCCCAGTTAATAGGATCTCAAACTTCCTGATAATGGTAGGATACCCACAACACAATTGTGAGAGTGGCTGCAGAAAATGCACCCCTGCTCCACACCCCTGCTCCGCTCCTGCCCCTTTCCCAGCCCAACAGCTCCTCTGACCTGGCAGGTGACAGGCTGCTGAATGTCCTAGGAGGCGAGCACAGCAACTGCAGCTTAAGGAAGTTTTCAGGTTCCGCAAATACTAGGCACTTGTCTCCAACAAAGACTTCCCGACCACGAGGCAGCCAAGACACCTAATGAATTCTGGAAGGGCGGAGCTTCCTGTCACTTAAGCATCCTTCCTCAGAGCCACTCCTTCTGGACTCGCCTAATGTTCTGCAGCTTCCTGTAATTCTACACCCACCTTCGGGCCCTTTCAATTATTTAGCTTCCCAATTTTTTACAGCAATTTTTATTGTTTTTTGACTTTTGCTTCCGTGCTTGCTTAATTATTCCTTGTTTTTCTTTTTTTCTTTTTCTTAAACTCATCTAATCCTGCAGGAGGGTCCCCCCTCCCCCCATCAGGAACCACTCCTCCAACACTGTAGCAGGCTGCCTTCCACACTGCTTCCCAGTATCTAGTCTGCACAGCTTCCCCACAACCTTGCTGCCAGACTACACCAGAATTGGATGTAATAACACACTGCACCTGTGTTCTGAACCCTTCAGATAAAAGGAAATGTGGTTTTCTAGCAACATTAATAACATCCACACATAGGTAAATAAAATTTTAAAAATATAATTCTTAGTTTTTATCAGTGAAGATGATGGGAATTTTGAATTAGAAGGTTGCAGAGCCACAAGGACTTCAGTTACATCCTTAGGTGCAAAGGAAGTAGATGTTGCATAGTTTCTTCCACCGTGCCTGAAAGTCTCCTGTAAATGTGGAAGATGCAATGATGATGCTTTCTTTTCTCTATCACATGTTTATTAGTGTGTGAAGTGTCCAGAGAACTGGTACCCCAACACAGAGCATTGGTTACTACTGTGTCCATTAACCTGTGACAGCTCTAGCCTATGGAGACCCTTTGAGACTGGCTCTTGCCTGTGTGCCTCTATGATTTTCTGCCTTCAGAGGTCTGATTCTTGGGGGTTTTGTGAATCACCAAAGCTCTTCCATTAGGAAAGCCAATAACCACACTCTCACCTACATTCTGCCCATTTCCCACATCTTCTGTTTCCTTGGCTCCTTGATATTCTCAGGCCATACAAACAGTCATTTTATAGTGAGGCAAACCATGTTTGTAGTTGCATAGACTGGGATTTTTTTTACCTACTGTTTTGGTCAAACTGACTGAGGTTTTGGATTTCAGAGTCTTATTTTACTGAAATTAATTAATATTTCATATGCCGGCATTAGCATTTGTATCTGGCAAATTCTAGTCTCACATTTCTGTTCTGTTTTTCTGCATTTTTCTGTGAAACATTTTGCTGGGTGCTGATAAAGAATATTATCTATGGGTTATTCATTATAAATGAAGACCTCAAAAAAACTAAACTGTCAGAGGGGAAGAAATTTTGTGTTCAACCCTGAGTTTGTTAGTCAGAATGTGAAAGACTGTAAGTGTTGTTTACTGGTTAGGTGATATATGTGTGGGGGTCTCTGCAAACACTAGGTGTGGCAGAGTAACAATCCATGAGACAAAAAAGAAATCTAGTTCAATACCACACTGTAAATATTTCACTACTGGTTGCGAGTGTGTTGTGGGTTATTGCCAATGAAATTCTTACAGCACTCATAGGAAAGTATTCCCAGTGCATGTGTTAACAGCTCTGAAGAAAAAGGTCTCCTGACAGTCAGAAGTTAAGATATACTACAAAGCCCCATGGAACACTCAACCACACTTTCACTTTGTGAAGCTTGCAAAGCCCCTTCCCATAAGGAGGGCACTGCAACATAAGAGTCAATGTTCTTGCAGGCACCACTTAGACATCTTCATATAGAATGAGTTGCATCAGTCCTGTCGTTAGCAATGAAGACTTATTGTCAGTTTGTGAAAAACAACTCCTTTCTTTTTTAATGTCCTTTTTGTGACAGTGGTGTCAGAAAATGCACCCCTGCTCCACACCCCTGCTCTGCTCCTGCCCCTTTCCCAGCCCAGTCTGGATTTTTAGGTCTCTTTAGGAAACCATTTTGGCCATCAACTCAGTTAATATAACCTATTGGAAAATAAAAGATCAACTGAAATTCCATCTCTTTTAGTATTCAGAGGCTTCATTAGAATCATCTACATACACTGTAAGATGGTAGTTTAAAAAAAGTTTGCGAACATCTTACTATGAATACAGCCTGCAGACCTCCATGGAATCTTGTATCATGGTGCTTTCCTAGGCATTGGAAGAACCATAAGTGTGGCAATGTAGTATACAAATGATCTTACCTTCTAATAGATGGAGAATTTTCCTAGACCTCATAACCAGAGTTAATGCAACTTGAAGAAATTTAAGACTTAAAACTGTGATCCTACTGTGTACTCAACTTGATGGTTTAGCACACTTTGTAAAGAACAATGTAAAAACAATCTTTATTTTTCTTGGATTTCTCTTCTTATCAAGTTTCAGAACTTAAATAGCTACCATGGCAATTCATGTAGTTTTTCATGTCCTGCGCAGAAATTGCATGGGTGTTTTTTGCTGAATGCATGAAATAGAGTCTGACAGCAACCTTCCAAAATGAATACACTGTCATGGGTATTGATTACTAAACAGCAATGTTTATAAAGGTTCATTGTCTTGATCACTTGGAGCCAGTCACCTAATCCTTTCTAAAACTCTGATACAGATTTCTGTAAACTATGCCATACCTTTCCCCATGTAATGGTTTTCTTGATGTTCCATAAACACTTCAAAGGTCTTTCCTAAGGCCAGCTATGGTGATAGAAACATCCAATAGACATGCATAGAGATTACACAGATAGACATAAACATGCAGACAGAAGATAGAAACACAAGGCAGCCGTCTGAAAGTTACAGATTCACCCTAACTGACAGACACACAGAGGATGGAAGAAAGCACAGGGAACATGAAGTAGAGAATTCAACTTTGGACTCACACTTAGTTAAATGCCTCTCAGGGAAAGGCTTTAAGTCTTACCTTAACTCACCTCAGATGCATTATTAATCACCTTTATGTTAATCCATCCATACATGCAGAATCAATTAACTTGTGACATAATTTTCTTTTTGCATAGGCACAATATAGTAAAATACAAAATTCACCACGATGGGCAACAATTAGTGCTGCCATCTGAAACATGCCCATGGCCTCAGAACTGTGTTCTTTAAAAAAGACTGAAGCCTTGTGCTTCTGAACTCTCACCTCCATGCTGAGCTAGAATCCATTTTAACCTGTCACAATCATCACAACAGGTTTTGAAACTCACAGATTATATGAGTATCCTGGAACTCATTATAATCATGAAAAGAGTTGACATCCTAGCGATATTCTCTAAGAAGACTTGGATAATTCTCAAGTCTCCTTTCCCCAGCCTTTGCAGGTATGGATGGGTGTACATAGAATATTATAGAGGACAATCAGGAAACCATCTATGAACGAATGGCTAAACAGTGCAGTATGTAATGTTGTTATATTTCTAGCTTCCTTCCTTCCTTCCTTCCTTTCTTCCTTTATTTCTTCCTTCTTTTGTTCCTTCCTTCCTTCTTTCTTTCTTTTGAAAAAAATCTAGACAGTTTTCAAAAAGAGTTTCCTCACCCTTCAAGCTGTAAATAATATTGTGCCTTAAACTAACATAATTTTAATTCATCATTTTCTTTGACTGAGGAGGCATCCAGCTTCTCTAACTTTTCTTCAAGTCTGATAATCTGTTTCCCACAAGTTCTCTATGAGTTATTATTATTCACCTTACTGCATTTTCTTTTCAGGATCTTTTATTTTTTGGTGTTTCTAATCACCCATTGAACTCAACATTCATAGCCTATGTTGTCCTCATTTGCTTCAGGCATTTGCTGTAATTTTATTGCGCATGAATCATATTGTTCCTGTTCTCTTTCAGTAGATTTACATGAGTTTACAAACTTTGATGTCTTTGATGGTTACTCTGGGTTTTCAATTCTTTATCTTGGATCTCCTGTAAATTGCCCTCCATAGGGGATACATAAAAGGTTTATGGTTTGATCCAGGGACAATTTAAATTAGTTTTACTCTGTTTTGGGTATCTGTTCTGAGTATAAGAATTCAGAGGGATTGCTGAATTGTGTGCAGCTTTACACTGGGGACTAGACTCACGGTGTGAAGGTTTAGGCAGGATGAGATGTCACATATGTGGGTGTAGAATTACAGGAAGGTGTGGAATATTAAGCGGGTCCAGAAGGAGTGGCTCTGAGGAAGGGGGCTGAAGTGACAGGAAGTCCGCCCTTCCACAATTCACTGGGTTTCTTGGCTGCGGCGGGGTCGGGAAGTCATTGTTGGAGTCGAGTGCCTCGGACTCAGTTTGCGGAACCTGAAAACTTCCTTAAGCTGCTGTTGCTGTGCTCGCCTCCTAGGACATTCAGCAGCTCGTCCTGTCCCCTGCCAGGTCAGAGGAGTTGTTGGGCTGGGAAAGGGGCAGGAGCGGAGCAGGGGTGTGGAGCAGGGGTGCATTTTCTGCCGCCACTCCCACAATTGTGTTGTGGGTATCTTACCATTATCAGGAAGTTTGAGATCCTGTGTACTGGGGTTTATGGTGAAGTTTTAATTAATTTTATGGTTGCCAGAACATTTTTTTTTCTGAAATAGCGTCATAGATCCTTGGACTTATCCACAGTTTGTATACTAGCAGGGTTTCTTAAAAAAAAAAAAACACTAATAAAGCTCCTCGAATTCAAATTCATTCAGGCTTTCTCACCTCCCCTGTTCGTCCGTTTACCATTTAATTTCCCTTTCTCCAGGGAACTGACTAGGTATCCCGAGAGAGCTTTGTAGATAATTTTCATACGGGGGACCGTTGCAGATTTGATTGAATTAGAAAATTTTCGTTATAAAACACCATCACATGGGAGTAAATATTAACATTAACCAAGCAAAATTATACTCTCCATTAATTTAACGCTGAGGTATATGCAGTTTGATGTAAACACAGCATTCAGAAATGTTTCTTCATAGGCTTAGTTATTAATATTACACCTTAGCTTTGAATGAAAAACGAAGACAGGATTGCTGCCAGGTACTGCTAAGGAGAAGAAACTTGTTGGTTCTGTTAACCCTAAGTGTTGCCAGAGAAAAACCATTTCCACCATGCGGGCAAACTTTATAAATTTTTCTTCCTAACCCAGAGAAGGACTTTGGTCATATGCTACAGGTGGTTTTATAGGCCATCGGGTTTTTCTATGAGGTTTTATTACTTTCCAAAGACATGCAACCTGCAGCATTGCAAGAAGATACTTTTTTAGGGGGACTGGAGGTGCTTAGAGGATACTTTTTGGCTTTTCAGTCTGAGGAAGAAGCAGTCAGAGTATCTGGTTGGGTATAGACCGGACCAGATCCTGGAGGGGGAGGGTTATTGAGGATAAGCAAGGAGGGTGGAGGGGCTGGGCAAAATAGGAGCCGGGAGCCAAGACAATGCTGAGTCAACAAAGTCTGCATTGAGATGTTAAGAGGCTCTCCTGTTAGCCATTCCTCCTGAATTTCTTTGAGTCCTTCCAAGGATTATAGATCATCCTGTGAGAGGATAGTATCAGGCCAAGATGTTTTCATTGATATACAACTAAGTATGCATTAAGACAAAATTAGACAGCTCATTGAAATAATTATGACTGCTCACTTACTTAAGAAAAATGTCTCCTTGGTTCATGGAAAGCACTCTGCCTCTGCACATTCATGGGTTGTTGAGTTCTGCATCATGGACTTCATGCAGGTGTGGGAATGTTTAGACCCTGCACTCAGGGCTTTTTTTTACAGACCTCTTGTTGGAGAGGTTCAGCCATCTGGATTCAGTGTGTCACAATATGTATTTTTTACATTCTTCCTTGCTCCTCTGCTGAGTTGCTGGGAAAAAGACTCTGGATTTGTGTTAGCTTTGTGACTGACACTCACATCTTTAGGGTAATCTGAAACCCTCAGATAAAAAGAGACATTTTCATTACATAGTCTCTTTTCTTCATGTATATTCTTTTTCCTAGTGTTGACATCTTTCATCTTTGTCTCATGAAACATTCCAGGTTCTTTCTGATGAATATTTTCTGTTTTCAGGTCTCTATATGTTCCAACAAAACTGCATAACTATAACTCAACTCTAAGAGCCCTGAATCGAAAAGGCCAAGGAGACTCAAGGATCCAGGTGTGTTAGAAGGATTGAACAAGGGGTGGTTTGGGGCTCACTCATTAGTAGAAAGAGGACATGAATTTGGTCTTGCCACATTCTCTTTCATCTATTGTAAGACCCCCCCCCCAAACCCAGGGTGCCCCAGCATCCCACACCTCGGAAGGCGACACCCAAATCACTCGCGAGAAACGGTCTCGATGCAATAACATGAGGATTTCTTTCTTCCAGAATTCTGGGTTCCACAGCCGTACACCACGCAGGGGTAGAGGACTGAGGACCCGGTGCAACTGAAGTCAGGGGTATTTAAAGGGGAAAAGTCACAAGACAAGGGTTGGAGGACAAAACAAGCCTGGAATGGGGAAGTACAGAATGAGGAAGCAAGGAAGGTTAGAGATTATCTGGAGCAAATGTCCTTGGGACATTGTATAGTTAAACATTGGAACTAGAACAGGGTGGGCTATCTTTCTCAAGCTGAAAGCAGAAAAACAAGTTACTCTGTGTTGGGCTAGTTGTTTAGAGGTCTAAAAACATTGAGTTGGGGATCTCACTATGATCCTGGAAAATTTCACTGAAAATATCATTAGATGTGATGGATATTTTCCATGGCAGGCAGTGCAGTCAGCAGTCAGCAGTCAGCAGTCAGTTGATGTCAACATTTGATTAGTTTTGAGTCTCTGAATTAGCAGCTGCCCATTGAAAACAAAGTTTCTTTTAGCCAGACTGAAATCAGGATCAGGCAATGGGTGTGACAAGGGCCATTTATACATGAAGCAAGTATCAGTACTGTTTTCCCTCCTAGGTCCTGTGACCTTCCTTATTGGATTTTAGCAGACTGTCAGTTTAATCTGTATTTCCTCCCCCCCTCCCCCCAGGAGCTAGCTGGGCTCATCTAGAACAAGAAAATCTTCTGTTACCCACAGAGCATCTTGCCACCAGGATACTAGTGGTTATGCTTTACCTGGCATATTATGATTATAGCACACAAAATCCAAAACTGGCTATGGCCTTTAATAACTCTGCTTCCTGCCCCAGTTCGCATAGCAGTTTTTGCCACTGTGAATGCTACCACCATAGACTCCATCCAGGATCTTTATTGATTTATTTATTATGATCCAAGCTGAGTTGTTTTCTCTAGCAATGGGATTTGCTTTCTGAATCACATATTCTGTCCAGTCTAAATGATATTTAGTCCTTCAGTTGTGTTCTCACTGATGCACTGTGTTGAATTATTCCTGATTAGAGTAGAATAATTACTGTTGGTCTTTTCTCCACTGTTTGGTTGAGTCTCTTTTCCTTGGTATTCTGAGGTATGTTTCTTCTCTTCTTACATTCTAGAAAGCTTTTATACTGAGCAGTGTTAGATTTTCCACAGGGATGTAAAGTAACTTTTATTTTCCAATTGTAATTATTGTCTGGTAGGCTTACTGCCTCTGTCCATTTATTTACCTAGAATTAGGCCTGTGAGACTCTAGCCTGTGTACAATCTTACCTAGACCTAGAGTGTTATCTGTCTGTGAAATTTCCTCCTGAATAAGCTCTCCCTTTTTTGTTCATTCTCAACTCTTAACTGGCTGGGGCTGCTCTGCTGTTCCAGCTCAAACTCCTGTCCCAGCTGACTCTTACAATCTGGTTCTTCTCTGAGACACTGAAATGCTCTGCTTGGCGTTAAATTAATTTTGCTGATCTTATATGTACTAATTCTATTATGTACTAATATAAATCTATTATGTACTAATTCTTTGTACATACTAGCAACAACAGATTGGATTTTATGTTGACTTTTTTTGGTTTTAGTGCAATATATTTTGTATGCAAGCTGTTTCAATAAAGTTTGATCTTCCTCTAATAAATTGTTGTGGATACAATCATTACAATGAATGCTGTTTAAATTTTAAGATAGAAAAGAAATCTATAGAAAGTGTTGTTACACAATGTAACTGTTTCCATTGGAAATTTTACATGTCATAGGTTAGCTATTATTTGTCAACTTTCAAGAACATTATCTTGTTTAATAAGGTGAAATATCAATATTTGGTACACTGCCACAATGTAACATTAAAATGTGCACTAAGCCTCTTTTACAAAGGCTGAATTCAGCAAGGCGCTAACTTTTTTAAATGTGAATTACTAAGTTCTAAAACTGTAATTTCACATATTTTCAAATCGAGTTGGAGTTGATTCATATTACAATATTTGTGTGAAAATGTGTAAGTTTTTCATTTCAAAATGTTTTTAAAATCTTATTAAAGTTTCAAAAATTTGAATATTGTTCATCTTATCTAGATGTAAATTTTTATTGAAAAGTTGCACTTATAAAAAAGCAGCATAAATAGTCTCCTCGGCCGTCGCTTTCACTTGCTCATTGTATCTTTTTTTTTTTAAGAGGGATGTATTTATTATATGTAAGTACACCGTATTTGTCTTCAGAAACCCTATCAGACGGCATCAGATCTCATTACGAAGGGTTGTGAGCCACCATGTGGTTGCTTGGATTTGAACTCAGGACCTTTGGAAGAGCAATCAGTGCTCTTAACCACTAAGCCATCTTTCCAACCCTCATTGTATCTTTTTTTTTTCATTGTATCTTTTTATTTGTTTTGTTTTGTTTTTTCTGAGACAGGGTTTCTCTGTGTAGCCCTGGCTGTCCTGGAACTCACTCTGTAGACCAGGCTAGCCTGGAACTCAGAAATCTGCCTGCCTCTGCCTCCCATGTTTTGGGATTAAAGGTGTGCGCCACCACTGCCCAGCACTCAGACTATTTAGGAATGTATAAAGCTGAATGATATTTTAAGTCTTGCTCTTTGTAAGCACTGCTGTACTGTTGTAAGATAGTGTGGAGACTTTGCACATCCTTGTCTGTCTTCTGAATAGAGTCGAATGATCACGGATGTCTTTAGTTTGTGTAATGATAGGTTTTGTATGTTGGCTATATCTTCATTATACTCAG
Source organism: Apodemus sylvaticus (assembly GCF_947179515.1). Classification (NCBI taxonomy): domain Eukaryota; kingdom Metazoa; phylum Chordata; class Mammalia; order Rodentia; family Muridae; genus Apodemus; species Apodemus sylvaticus. The sequence continues at coordinate 159,907,948 of NC_067474.1, forward strand.
TGATTTTCCTTCTTCACAGTATTCTCTGTACAAGATTATTGTGGGACTTGTAAAAGAAATGTGTGACCTCGTTGCCGCATCTATTTAGTCCTCAGTGTTAGGAGAAATACTAAAAGCCTGGGTTTCCACGCTTGCTTATTGCCTGACCTAGTGTTATGACATAGAAAGTTGTCTTGTTTACTTGTTCCTAGGATATCTTTATTTTCCTTGTTAATTCTCATTAATTGTATGTGACATTCCACAGCACTGCCTCATCTGCTATTTCCCAGTTTTAATAGAAAATCATGAGGCGAGCTCTACTCTCTCCGCTTCCGGATCCAGATCAGCCTGGGCGGCAGCACCACATCTCCAAGTCCTGCAAGAAGCTATCTGGGCTTCCGGGCGGCCAGCTGGGAGAAGTCAATGTGCTCCAGTGAATCCAGCGGGCCCCAGCGGGAGCCTTCGGGTGCCTGCTTTGGGATCTGAACAGCCTGGGCAGCAGCACCCTGTCTACAAGCAGTGCAGGAGGTAAGCTGTGCACCAGAGGCCAACTGGGAAGGGGCAGCTTGCACTGGTGAGTCCAGCACTGACAAGACAAACTAACACCAGTGAGAACTAGATGGCAAAAGGCAAACGCAGGAACATCACTAACAGAAATCAAGGCAATATGGCAACATCTGAACCCAATTCTCCTCTACCAACATGTCCTGGATACCCCATCACACCAGTAAAACAAGATTTGGATTTAAAATCACTGGTCATGATCCTGGTACAGGAACACATGAAGGACATACTTAAAGAAATTCAGGAGAAAATGGATCAAAAGTTAGAAGCCCTTGCAAGGGATACACAAAAATCATTGAAAGAAATCCAGGAGAATACAAAAGCCAACAAGGAGGAAATGCAAAAAACACTTAAAGAAATACAGGAGAACTTTGGTCAACAGGCTGAGGTCATGAAAGAGGAAACACAAAAATCTCTTAAAGAATTACAGGAAAGCACAAACAAGCAAGTGAAGGAGCTAAGCAAAACCATCCAGGATCTAAAATCAGAAGTAGAAACAACTAAGAAAACTCAAAGGGAGACAACTTTGGAGATAGAAAGCCTTGGGAAGAAATCAGGGGACAGAGATGCAAATATCAACAACAGAATACAAGAGATAGAAGAAAGAATCTCAGATGCCGAAGATTCCATAGAAACCATGGACTCAACAGTTAAAGAAAATGCAAAATGCAAAAAGCTTGTAACCCAAAATATCCAGGAAATCCAGGACACAATGAGAAGACCAAACCTAAGGATTATAGGCATAGATGAGAGTGAAGATTTACAACTTAAAGGGCCAGCAAATATCTTCAATAAAATTATGGAAGAAAACTTCCCTAACCTAAAGAGAGAGATGCCCATGAATATACAAGAAGCCTACAGAACTCCAAACAGACTGGACCAGAACAGAAATACTTCCCGTCACATAATAATCAAAACACCAAATGTTCTAAACAAAGAAAGAATACTAAAGGCAGTAAGAGAAAAAGGCCAAGTAACATATAAAGGAAGACCTATCAGAATCACAGCAGACTTTTCACCTGAGACTATGAAGGCTAGAAGGTCCTGGGCAGATCTCATGCAGACTCTAAGAGAACACAAATGCCAACCAAAACTACTATATTCAGCAAAACTCTCAATCACCATAGATGGAGAAACTAAGATATTTCATGACAAAACCAAGTTTACCCAATATCTATCCACAAACCCAGCCCTAAAAAGGATAATAGGAGGACAACACCAATACAAGGAGGGAAACTTCACCCTGGAAAAAGCAAGATAGTAACCTTTCATCAAACCCAAAAGAAGTTAAGCATTCAAATTTAAAAAATAACGTCAAAAATGATAGGAAGTAACAATCACTATTCCTTAATATCTCTTAACATCAATGGACTTAATGCCCCAATAAAAAGACACAGACTAACTGACTGGATATGTAAACAGGACCCTACATTTTGCTGCTTACAGGAAACACACCTCAGGGTCAAAAACAAACACTACCTTAGAGTAAAAGGCTGGAAGACAATTTTACAAGCAAATGGTCTCAGGAAACAAGCTGGAGTAGCCATTTTAATATCAGATAAAATTGACTTTCAACCCAAAGTCATCAAAAGAGACCCTGAGGGACACTTCTTGCTGGTCAAAGGAAAAATACAAAAAGAAGAACTGTCAATCCTGAACATCTATGCCCCAAATGCAAGGACACCCTCTTTCGTAAAAGAAACATTATTAAAACTAAAAGCACACATTGCACCTAACACAATAATTGTGGGTGACTTCAACACTGCACTTTTCTCAATGGACTGATCAGGAAAACAGAAACTAAACAGGGACACAATGAAACTAATTGAAGCTTTGGACCAATTAGATTTAACAGATATATATAGAACATTCTATCCTAAAACAAAAGAATACACCTTTTTCTCAGCACCTCATGGTACCTTCTCCAAAATCGACCATATAATTGGTCACAAGACAGACCTCAACAAATATAAGAAGATAGAACTAATCCCATGCCTCCTATCTGATCACTATGGAGTAAAAGTGGTCTTCAATAGCAACAGAAACAACAGAAAACCCACATACACGTGGAAACTGAACAATACTCTACTCAATGATACCTTGGTCAAGGAAGAAATAAAGAAAGAAATTAAAGACTTTTTAGAACACAATGAAAATGAAAACACAACATACCCAAATCTATGGGACACAATGAAAGCAGTGCTAAGAGGAAAACTCATAGCCCTGAGTGCCTCCAAAAAGAAAATGGAGAGAGCATACATTACCAGCTTAATGACACACCTGAAAGCCCTAGAACAAAAAGAAGCTATTTCGCCCAGGAGGAGTAGAAGGCAGGAAATCATCAAACTCAGGGCCGAAATCAATCAAGTAGAAACAAAGAGAACCATACATAAAATCAACAAAACCAGGAGCTGGTTCTTTGAGAAAATCAACAAGATAGATAAACCCTTAGCCAGACTGACCAAAGGGCACAGAGAAAGTATCCAAATTAACAAACTTAGAAATGAAAAGGGAGATATAACAACGGAAACTGAGGAAATCCAAAAAATCATCAGATCCTACTACAAGAGCCTGTACTCAACACAACTGGAGAATCTGGAGGAAATGGACAATTTCCTTGACAGATACCAGATACCAAATTTAAATCAGGACCAACTAGACCATCTAAACAGTCCCATAATGCCTAAAGAAATAGAAGGAGTCATAGAAAGTCTTCCAACGAAAAAAAGCACAGGACCAGATGGCTTCAGTGCAGAATTCTACCAGACCTTCAAAGAAGAGTTAACACCAATACTCTTTAAACTATTCCACAAAATAGAAACAGAAGGAACACTACCCAATTCCTTCTACGAAGCCACAATTACGCTGTTACCAAAGCCACAAAAAGATCCAACAAAGAAAGAGAACTTCAGACCAATTTCCCTTATGAACATCGATGCAAAAATACTCAATACAATTCTTGCCAACCGAATCCAAGAACACATCAAAACGATCATCCACCATGATCAAGTAGGCTTTATCCCGGGAATGCAGGGTTGGTTCAATATACGGAAATCCATCAATGCAATCCACTACATAAACAAACTCAAAGAACAAAACCACATGGTCATTTCATTGGATGCTGAAAAAGCATTTGACAAAATTCAGCATCCTTTCATGCTTAAAGTCTTGGAGAGAACAGGAATTCAAGGCCCATACCTAAACATAGTAAAAGCAATATACAGCAAACCGGTAGCCAGCATCAAACTAAATGGAGAGAAACTTGAAGCAATCCCACTGAAATCAGGGACCAGACAAGGCTGCCCCCTTTCTCCTTATCTTTTCAATATTGTACTTGAGGTACTAGCTCGGGCAATTCGACAACATAAGGAGGTCAAAGGGATACAAATTGGAAAGGAAGAAGTCAAACTATCATTATTTGCAGACGACATGATCGTCTACCTAAGTGACCCAAAGAACTCCACTAGAGAGCTCCTACAGCTGATAAACAACTTCAGCAAAGTGGCAGGTTATAAAATCAACTCAAGCAAATCAGTGGCCTTCCTATACTCAAAGGATAAGCAGGCTGAGAAAGAAATTAGGGAAATGACCCCCTTCACAATAGCCACAAACAGTATAAAGTATCTTGGGGTGACTCTTACCAAACATGTGAAAGATCTGTATGACAAGAACTTCAAGACTCTGAAGAAGGAAATGGAAGAAGACCTCAAAAAATGGGAAAACCTCCCATGCTCATGGATCGGTAGAATCAATATAGTTAAAATGGCCATTTTGCCTAAAGCACTATACAAATTCAATGCAATACCCATGAAAATCCCAACTCAACTCTTCACAGAGTTAGAAAGAGCAATTATCAAATTCATCTGGAACAACAAAAAACTCAGGATAGCTAAAACTATTCTCAGCAACAAAAGAAAATCTGGGGGAATCAGTATCCCTGACCTCAAGCAATACTACAGAGCAATAGTGTTAAAAACTGCATGGTATTGGTACAGTGACAGGCAGGAGGATCAATGGAACAGGATTGAAGATCCAGAAATGAACCCACACACCTATGGCCACTTGATCCTCGACAAAGAGGCTGAAAACATCCAATGGAAAAAAGATAGCCTTTTCAACAAATGGTGCTGGTTCAACTGGAGGTCAGCATGGAGAAGAATGCGAATTGATCCATCCTTGTCTCCTTGTACTAAGCTCAAATCCAAATGGATCAAGGACCTCCACATAAAGCCAGACACTCTGAATCTAATAGAAAAGAAACTGGGGAAGACCCTTGAGGACATCGGTACAGGGAGAAAGTTTCTGAACAGAACACCAATAGCGTATGCTCTAAGAGCAAGAATTGACAAATGGGACCTCATAAAATTACAAAGTTTCTGTAAGGCAAAGGACACCATCAAGAGGACAATTCGGCAACCAACAAATTGGGAAAAGATCTTCACCAATCCTTCATCAGATAGAGGGCTAATATCCAATATATATAAAGAACTCAAGAAGTTAGACTCCAGAAAACCAAACAACCCTATTAAAAAATGGGGTACAGAGTTAAACAAAGAATTCTCACCTGAAGAACTTCGGATGAAGTTCTCGGTGGAGAAGCATCTTAAAAAATGCTCAACTTCATTAGTCATTAGGGAAATGCAAATCAAAACAACCCTAAGATTTCATCTTACACCAGTCAGAATGGCTAAGATTAAAAATTCAGGAGACAGCAGGTGTTGGAGAGGGACACCTGCTGTGGAGAAAGAGGAACACTCCTCCACTGCTGGTGGGGTTGCAAATTGGTACAACCACTCTGGAAAGCAGTCTGGCGGTTCCTCCGAAAACTGGGCACCTTACTTCTAGAAGATCCTGCTATACCACTCCTGGGCATATACCCAGAAGACTCCCCACCATGTAATAAGGATACATGTTCTACTATGTTCATAGCAGCCCTATTTATAATTGCCAGATGCTGGAAAGAACCCTGGTATCCCTCAACAGAAGAGTGGATGCAAAAAATGTGGTATATCTACACAATGGAGTACTATTCAGCCATTAGAAACAATGAATTCATGAAATTCTTAGGCAAATGGATGGAGCTAGAGAATATCATACTAAGTGAGGTAACCCAGACTCAAAAGGTGAATCATGGTATGCACTCACTAATAAGTAGATATTAACCTAGAAAACTGGAATACCCAAAACATAATCCACACATCAAATGAGGTACAAGAAAAAAGGAGGAGTGGCCCCTGGTTCTGGAAAGACTCAGTGAAACAGTATTTGGCAAAACCAGAACGGGGAAGTGGGAAGGGGTGGGTGGGAGGACAGGGGAAGAGAAGGGGGCTTATGGGACTTTCGGGGAGTGTGGGGGCTAGAAAAGGGAAATCATTTGAAATGTAAATAAATTATATCGAATAAAAAAAAAAAGAAAATCATGAGGCAAGGGCATCGAAAGTTACTATCCGGATTCCTTTTAAATGCCAAGAGACACTTACATCTGAATGGGGTCTGTGCTCTCAGAACCATGTACTTTGAGGACAGACTCCCAGGTCTGGGCTTGTGTTTTTGAGCTCTCACTTCCATGATGAGCTGGACTCAGTTTTATCCTGTCAAAATCATCATAACAGTTTTGAACCTCAGAAGTCTCCTGAGAATCCTGGAACTTATAATCATGAAAAGTGTTGATTTCCTAGCTAGAATCTCTAAAGAGACTTGGGTAATTCTGGAGAATCTTTTCCCTAGCCTATGCAGATACACATGTATGTACATTGAAAAGTATAGAGAACAATCAGGAATCAATCTATGAACAAATGGTTAAACAGTGTTGTATTTATTATAGTTCTATTTGTAGTTGTGGTTTGTTTATTTGTTTTTAGAAAATTCTGGAGATTTTTTCCAAGGCATTTCTCCATTTTACACCAACCCCACACTACAAGCAGTAAATAATATTGTGCCATTATTTCAGTTCTTTGACTGAGGTATTCCAGCAACTATACCATGTTTTCAAGCCTGATATTTGTTTCCCACAGGAAGGTTTAGAGTTATTTCTCATCAGCTCACAGCATTTTCATTTCCCTTTTCATTTCATTTTTGGGGTTATTTCTACCTACTTATTGAACTCAATTTTCCTATCTAAGTTGTCCTTGTTTCCTTCAGATATCTGTTATTATTTTCTGGTCCACTAATCATTTTGTCCCTGTCTTCTCTGATTTCTGTTGATTATAACTCTGGGTTTTCAGTTCCTCATCTTGGATATCATATACTTTGTTCTCCTTAGGGAATATATATATGGTCTATACCTTGAGACTAGGACATTTTATCTTAGCTTTACTTCATTTTGGATATAAGTTGTGAGTATCACAATTTAGAGGCCTTATTCTCTTTTTTTTAGCCCAGGAGTTTGGTATCTCAGTGTGAGAATTTCCACAACAAAACATGGATCTGAATGGGTCAGAACCCAGATGCAGTGTCATACTGCATCCAGTTCTGGTCTGGAATGGTGGCAAGCTTGTGGGGAAGCTGTGTCCACTGTTGTAGTTGTATGGAAGTCAGGCTGCAAAAGAGTTGGGGGAGTGGTTCCTTGATTCGGGGAGGGCCTTCCTGCCTGATTAGATGCATTTAGGAAAACAAGAAAACAAGCAATGAAGTAAGCAAGCAAGGAAAAACAATCAATCAATCAAACAAACAAACCCAGATGAGAGGTACTGGGAAGCTCATTCATTAAAAGAGTCCTAAGCAGGTGGGTTCAGAAGAAACATGTAAGAGGAAGCTGCAGTATATTGGGTGCCTCCAGAAGGAGTTGTCCCAAGGAACCAGGCAATAGTGACAGGAAATCCCATCACTCTAGCATTCCCTGTGTGTCTTGGCTGTCCTCATGGTCAGGAATTCTGGGGGGAAACTAGACCCAAGTATTTGAGATACTCAAAAATTTCTGCAAGTTTCAGTTGCTGTGTGGGCCTTCCTAGAGAGTCACCAGCGATGAGTCTGTTCTGGAACCTGCCGGTTCAGAGAAACTGGCAGGGGTAAAGCAGGTGTGTGACACAGGTGCATTTTTTGTTGCCACACTCACTATTCTGTGGTGCATGTCTTACAATTGTCAGGAAGTTTGAGATCCTATTGAGGTATGAGAAACCTGAGTGGAAGGCCATAGATGTAATTTTAGACAAAACAAAACAAAAAACAAACAACCAAGCAAAAACAGGTCTCAATTTGAGATATATCCAGCCAGCTACAGCTGCTGGGACTTACTGGCCCTACTACATTATTTTCTGAGTACTTTCCCCTTAAGAGATAAGAATCCTGCTCAGTCAGCTAACCTGCTGCATCACGGCAGGTTTACATACTGAGCAGGAATATGCACTGGTATGAAATACATCAGTCAAGTCCTGGTGATCTTTGTGGTTTCAATATCTGGGCATAACAATATGAGCTAGGGTTCAGTGTAAGTTTTTAATCAATGTTATGATTTCCTGAACATTCCTCTAAAATAACCTTGTACGTCATATGCAGTATCTGTAATTTGTACATGGAGATTGTCTTTGGTAAAGTCTTAACAGAGCTCTTCAAATTAAAATTCATCCATTCTTTCTTAACTCTTGTGTTCCTCCATTTGCCACTTTAAGAGAGTAGCCTTTTGCCAGGAGAATGAATTCATATGCATCCCCAGAGTGCTTTGTAGATATTAGTCATATGAGGATCCACTGCAGATTTGATTGGATCAGAAAATGTACATTGTAAATCACCTTCACACTGACTATAGATATTCATATTTATTATTTAAAGTTACACTTTCAATTAATTTTACAGTGAGGTATGGGCATTTTCTGATATAAGTACTCCATTTAGAAAATGTGTCTTCATGGGCTTAGATATTAGTGTTACACCTTAGGACTGAATAAAACAGGAAGACACGGTAGTAGTAAGGTATGGCCAAGTAGAAGATATATTGTAGGTTCTGGTAACTCTGAGTGTCGCCAGGAAAAAACAATCCCAGCACGTAAGCAAGCTTTATTTATCAGATCTGGAGACACTCGAGAAGTAGAGGCCAGCAAAAAGAATGGGTAAGGGAGGCGGGAAGAGAAGTGCCCCAGAGGGCAACAGAGAAGCAAGAAGGAAGCAAGAGATCCAGAGAGAGGGGAGGGTCCAGCAGCCCCTTTTATACTGAGTCAGCCTACCTGGGGGTTGCCAGGTAACTCTGGGGAGGAGCATTCCTGGCTCTTATCAAGTAACTGTGGGGGTGAAATTTAGACAGAATGCTAACAGGTCTCCCCTGTTAGTAGGAAGAAGAAAGGAATTTGGTTTAGGCAGATTCTATTTCCAATAATGATTCTGGAAAATTTCATTTTGAGTAATATTAAATGTGGTGTTATCAGTTTCTCATTATAGCCAGTGCAGTCACCAATGAGTTGATTGTAATATTTAGATGTGAATTTCTAAAATAACGTTGCCCATTGAAAATAGGTTTTTTTTTTAAGATTTATTTATTTATTATATGTAAGTACACTGTAGCTGTCTTCAAACACACCAGAAGAGGGTGTCAGATCTCATTTACGGATTTTTGTGAGCCACCATGTGGTTGCAGGGATTTGAACCTAGGCCCTTAGGAAGAACAGTCAGTGTCCTTAACCGCTGAGCCATCTCACCAGCCCCAGTTTTGTTTTGTTTTTTTTAAGTCAGAATGAAAGCAGTCAGCCTCCGATATCAGTGTGACACAGGCCACTTATACACGTAGCAAATGTCAATAGTGGATTCCCCACCTAGGGCCTTCCATATTGGATTTTAGGCAGATTCCCAGTGTAACGTATGTATTTTTTTTCCTGTGGAGCTGGTCTCAGCTTGAACCAGAAAAAATTCTGTTACCCACAGATAGTCTTCCCACTATGATAGTAGTGGCCATGCCTTGCCTGTCATATTGAGATTGTTGTAAACCAGACGGAAGTCTGGTATGACTATTGATAACTCTGCCCCTGCCCCAGATTGCAAATCAGTTCTGACACTATGAATGCTGCTCACCAAGGAGTCCAGGTGTTTGATGACAGAGTGAATGATCTGATGTGAGTTGGTTTTTTGAAAAGGTGAACTAGCTTTCTGAGTCACATATTCTCTCCACTCTACATGTTTTTCTGTCCTTGAATTTTGTTCTCACTGATGCACTGTGTAGAATTGGGCCTAATTAGAGTGGGAAAATCACTGTTGACCTTTTCTGACTGTAGGCTGTAGATTTGCGTCTTTATATCTTTATTATTCTTTTCTTACATTCTTGAGAGCATTTATATTGAACAATCTCTAATTTTTACCACAGAGCTATAAAAGTACCTTTTATTCTCATAATGTAATATGTTGTTGTCTGAGAAGATCACTGCCTTTGTTAAGCTAGGTCTAGTTCTGGAAGACTCTAGCCTCCCTACAATCTTATCTAAACCTCTGAAATTTGCTGATGAATAAGCTCCCCCTTTCTTGTTCCTTCTCAACTCTTCACTGCCTGGTTCAACTCAGCTGTTCTGACTCCAATTCCTCTGTGTCTAGCATGTTCTCTCTTCCCTTTAAAACACTTCCAGTAAAACTGTTTTTTTCTCCCTCTTTATTGCTCTATGTACTCAATTCTACTGCTCTCCATGAACTCTCCTGTATTCCTTTACTATTCCCTTCTTTCTGTACTGTCTTTCTCTCCCCTAAGTACCTTGTTTTCCTCTTTTCTCTTGAGAGTTGAGCATATCCTATTTTGTCAAATCTTTCTCTGATTTGTCACCTTTTTTCCCACCCAGTTGTATATCACTTTCAAACATGGGTGCTTCCTTCTACATACTCTCCAACCTTCATCATTTGGGTCTGAAGTGACTATTAAGGGCTTGACTGTATTCCAATCAGAGTGATTGTATGTGTGTTGTTGGGCAGAACCACACGCTAAGTAGAAACAGGTTCAAATATCCCAACGTAATTTATCTTTCACTGAGTATCTTTGAGTCTTATGTTGATTAGTTTTGAATGTCAGAACTCTCTTGCATTCTTGATGTAAACTCAGCTTTCCTTCCATTTACATATAATTTAATGACAATATCTGTGTTTGTATATATTCTGGCAAATGCTCTGTAAAATAACAAACCAACTTTGTATGATGTCTCTGTACTGTTCCTCTTCTTTGCGCTTTATTTTTTTTTTTTTCACTTTTTCGAGACAGGGTTTGTCTGTGTAACCCTTGTTGTCCTGGAACTCACTCCATAGACCAGGGTGGCCTTGAACATCCACCTGCTTCTGCCTCCCAAGTGCTGTGATTAAAGGCATGCATCACCACTGCCCAGTGGTGTTTATTTCTTAACTCAACTCAGATACATTTTTAATCACCAATGTGTTTAATCTATTTACATATGCAGAATCAATTAGCTTGTGAGATCTTTTTTTTGTGTAAACATAATTTGGGGAAGAATAAAACTCAACACACACACACACACAAACCAAGAAGCCCTGCCCTCTGAAAGGTGTCCATGAGCTCAGAAATCTGTACTTTAAAGACAGACCCCTCCCCCCCATGTCTGGCCTGGAATTTCTGAGCTCTCACCTTGATGCTGAAATGAAATCTATTTTATCCTGTCACAATCAACAGTTACTGAACCTCAAGTCTCCTGAGAATCCTGGAACTTTTACTCATGAAAAGAGTTGATTTCCTAGCTAGAATCTCTAAAGAGACTTGGGTAATTCTGGAGTGTCCTTTCCAGAGCATATGCATATGCACATGGGTATATATAGTCTATTATAGAGAACAACCACATAACCATCTACAAAAATGACTAAACACTTTCAGCTTCTGAAATTTCCTGCTTAATAAGCTTCTACTTTCTCTGTTTTTGTCCGGTGCAGGCTGATGTTAGAGAGAGGACTCAGATCATACTCATATTCCTTTCCACACTAAATTGTCACTCCATGCTCTCAAGTCTGTAGAAATGTTGACAAGATTCCTGGTATCATTTTACTTTTAATGTATTTTTATGTTCTTTAGCTTTGTCTATAATGGGGTTGTATTAATTTCATCTTTGTGCTTTTCAAACCCTGTGAAATTTGAAGAAGAGTCCCAATATTTGAAACTTGGAGAAGAACAACAAAAAGAATGAGTGCTTCACTGGTAAACACTCCACAGGTCAGTGTGCTGTCTACATTTGTTTTAGAAATCTCATTATCAGTCAAACCATTCAAAAGTTTTATTATCTACATGTGGTAATGTTATCTAAAGGGCTTATTTTCTAAGATCTTCATTTTCTTCTAACATAAAGAAAATTTAATGTTTAAGACTTTCACATATATAACAGCATGCTATTTTCACTGGATTTTCTACTGTTAGGCCATTCAATTTCCATGGACTGAAGACTGCAGGTTTCAAAGAGAATCTATTGTAAATGATTCTCAAAAACTCTATCGATAGCTAATTTCTACATTGGATGGAGTTGTGTACTCTTATATTACTGTGGAAGGAAGTCTCGTTTGTCACAGAAGTTGCTTTTCGAAGGTTGTTATGGTTCCAGACAAAAGCTTGTGATTGTGGGTATTGAAATGTGTGGACACTGATGTCGTGCGCAATGTATGGAAGAGCACAATTTGTAGAAGGATGAAATCATAAGAGCCTCACTGTCTTCAATCCTAATCGCAAATATATTAGATCACTAGAGGAACAGATGATGGCAGAAAGAGGAAAGAGTGTCTCTCTTTGGCCATAACAGTGCTTGCTGTGTTTGTGAGCAGATGCAGATTGCAGTATTCTTTTTTTTTTTTTTTAATTTTACAACGTTTTTGTCTTTTATTTATTTTTTACACTCCAGATTTCATTCCTCCATACTCCCTATCCACCATCTGAGTGCTCCCCATTCCATTCCTTCTCCCACACTTCCCACCCCCTCCCTCCACCCAACCAGATTTCTAAACTCCCTTGTGCCTCTACTCTTTTGAGGATTAGGTTCATCTTCTCTGATTGAACCCAGCCTCAACCCTCCTCTTCTGTGTGTGGTAGGGACATCATATCAGCTTGTTTATGCTGCTTTGTTGGTCCAGTCTTTGAGAGATCTCAGGGGTCCAGCTTAATTGAGACTGCTGGTCCTCCTACAGGATTGCCCTCCCACTCTGCTTCTTCCAACATTTCCCTGATTTAACCAAAGTGGTCAGCAGCTTCTGTCCATTGGTTGGGTGCAAATACCTGCATCTGACTCTTTCAGCTGCTTGTTGGGTCTTCTGGAGGGCAGTCATGCTAGGTCTCTTTTTGTGAGCACTCCATAGCCTCAGTAATAGTGTCAGACCTTGGGACATCCCCTTGAGATGGATCCCACTTTGGGCCTGTTGCTGGACCTTCTTTTTCTCAGACTCCATTTCCATCCCTGCTGTTCTTTCAGACAGGAACAAATATGGGTCAGAGTTTTGATTGTGGGATGGCAACCTCCTCCCTCACTGGATACCCTGTATTCCTGCTGGAGGTGGGCTCTATAAATTCCTTCTCCCTACTGTCATGCATTTCATCTAAGGTTCCTCCCTTTGAGTCCTGAGAGTCTCTCACCTCTCAGGTCTCTGCATTCTGGAAGGTCCCACCAACCTCCTACCTCCCGAGGTTGCCTGTTTCCATTCTTTATGCTGGCCTTCAGGGATTCAGTCCATTTTCCTCACCCAATACCTGATCAGGATCCCTTCTTCCCCTCCCACTCCCACACCCTCCCCATCCTTTTTACCTCCCAGATCCATCCCCTCTTACTTTGATTGCTTTCTTCTCTCTCCTAAGTGGGACTGAGGAGTCCTCATTTTAGCCCATCAGCTTGGTGTCTTTTTGAATTCTATGGACCGTATTTTCTTTTTTTTGGAATTGCTTGTGACATGGTGATCATGGGTGTGTTTACACCTGAAACCTGTTTGTGTCGAGAGATACTGCCCAGTGAGGTGCTCAGTTAGTTCTCAGTTTAGAAATGGTTATTTCCCTTTGTCTTTTGGTGTATGAGTTTATTTCTGAGTCTTCCATTCTATTCCATTGCCCTACCTGCCTGTCTCTTTAACAGTACCATGTGGTTTTTATTACTATTGCTTTGAAGTAGAGCTTGAGGTCAGGGATGGTGATTCCCACCAAAATTCTCATTATATTGAGAATAGTTTTTGCCATCCTGGAATTTTTGTTATTCCAGATCAATTTGGAAATTGCTCTATCTCTATGAAGAATTGAGTCAGAATTTTGATGGATATTGCATTGAATCTATAGATTGATTTTGGTAAGATGTCCATTTTTCCTCTATTAATCCTGCCAATCTTGAGAATGGGAGATCTTTCCATCTTATGAGGACTTCTTCTTTTATCTTTTCAGTGAAAGAGTGGACAGCCTTGACTAGTCCCTGATTTTAATTGGAGTGCTTCAAGTTTCTCTCCATTTAATTTGAAGTTGGCTATTGGTTTGCTGTATATTGCTTTTATTATGTTTCATTGTGGGCATTGAATTTCTGATATTTCCAAGATTTATAACAAGTAGGGATGTTGTATTTTGTCAAAGGCTTTTTAAGCAGCTAATGAGATGATCATTTGGTATTTTCTTTGAGTTTGTTGATACAGTGTATTATGTTGATGGATTTCTGTATATTGACCCATTCCTGCATCCCTGGGATGAAGCCTTCTTGATCATGCTGAACGGTCATTTTGATGTGGTCCTGGATTTTGTTTGCTAGTATTGTTATTCAGTACTTTTGCATTGATATTCATAAGGGACATTTGTCTGAAGTTCTCTTTCTTTGTTGGGTAGCTGAGTGGTTTAGGTATCAGTGTAACTGTGGCTTCATAGAATGAATTAGGTAGTGTTCCTTCTGATTCTACTTTGTGGAATAATTTGAAAAGTATTGCTATTAGGACTTCCTATAATGTCTGATAGAATTCTGCACTAAACCCATCTGGCCTGGACTTTTTTTGTTTGTTTGTTTGTTTGTTTGTTTGGGAGATTTTAATGACTGCTTCTATTTGTTTTGGAATTTTGGGACTGTGTAGATGGTTTGTCTGATCCTAATTGATCCTCCTTGACCTTGGTACCTGTCTAGACAACCTATTTCAACTAAATTTTCAAGTTTTGATGAATATAGTCTTTTGTTATAGGATCTCATGTCTTTTTTAAATTTCCTCTATTTCTGTTGTTATGTTTCCTTTTTCATTCCTTATTTTGTTAATTTGGAATCTGTCTCTTTGCCCTTTAGTTAGGCTGGCTGAGGGTTTATCCATGTTTTCAATTTTTCTCGAAGAACCAGCTCCTGGTTTTGTTGATTCTTTGTATATTTTCTGTGTTTCTACTTGGTTGACTTCATCTCTGAGTTTCATTATTTCCTCACTTATATTCCTCTTGGGAGTGTTTGATTCTTTTTGTATTAGAGCTCTCAGATATGCTGTCAAGCTGGTAGTGTATGATCTCTCCAGTTTCTTTAAGAATGCACCGAGAGCTATGAATTTTCCTCTTAGCACTGTTGTCATTGTCGCCAATAAGTTTGGATGTGCTATTCCTTCATTTTTGTTAAATTCTAAAAAGTCATTTTTTTCCCCCTATACTCTTGCCTTAGTACATTATCATTGAGGAGAGATTTGTTGATTTTCCATGTGTATGTGGACTTTCTGTTTTGGTTGGTATTGAAAACAATTCTTAGTTCATGGCAATGTGACTGGATGCATAGGATTATTGCAATTTTCACGTACCATTCGACCTTTCTTTTTTTTTTTTTTTATTTCTGATTATATGGTTAATTTTGGAGAACATACCATGAGGCATAAGAAGAAGGTATTTTGTTTGTTTGTTTTATTGTGAAATGCTCATTCAATGTCTGTTAAATCCATTTGGTTTATAACTTCTGTTAGTTTCATTATGTCAGTTTAGTTTCTGTTTCCATGATCTGTCAACTGGTGCAAATGTGATGTTGAAGTCTCCTACTATTATTGTGTCAAGTTAAGTGTGTCCCTTGAGCTTTTGTAAAGTTTCTTTTACAAATGTGGGTGTTTTTGTATTTGGAAAATAGATTATGAGAACTGAGAGTTCATGTTGTCAGATGTTTTTCCTTTCATGAGTATGGAGTGTTGTCCTTCCTCATCTTTTTGATTGAAAATCAATTTTATTCGATATTAGAATGCTGCTGACTCTAGCTTGTTTCTTCGGTCAATTTGCTTGGGAAAAGGTTTTTTTTATAGACAATTTGCAATAGACATATATAACCTGTGTATTGTAGTTTTTGTAAGATAAAGCAAGAATTGAAAGTCATACTTATCCATGCAAGCTACCATTCTGATATACAAATGAGGTCATATTCCAAAGAAAGAAAATAGTGTTATATTATAAGATTGAGATGTTCAATAAAGTCAATTCCATAAGAAATAAAGTATTCCACATTTCTGAAGTGTTACAATAGTTTTGCCTCAATTTGAAACAAGATTTGATCAAAGAAAATGATTCTGCTTCATCGAAATGCATCTTGTCGTATGCTGTTTATTTACACATACATACCTAAGTATTACGTTGTGAAAGACCATATGGAAGGTACGAAGTTTTTATTATGTATACTTTTGCCAGCTTTTATTTAACTTTAAAACATGTAATGCTCTCTAATAGAGGTTTTTCTAATTTTTCAAAATGTTTATTTATTTATTTCATGTATGTGAATACACTGCCTTAGTCTTTAGACATACCAGAAGAGGGAATTGAATCTCCAATAAGGATGGCTGTGAGTCACTATTTGATGGCTGGGAATTGAACTCCAGAAGTCTGAAAGAGCAGTCAGTGCTCTTAACAGCTGAGCCATCTCTCCAGCTTTGGTTTTTTTCTTTTCTTTTTTTCTTTTTATTCGATACAGGGTTTCTCTGTCAACCCCTGGCTGTCCTAGAACTAACTCTGTAGACCAGGCTAGCATTGATCTCTACTGCCTCTGTATCCCAAGTGCTGGGATTAAAGGCATGTACAAACACTGCCTTGCCATGCCTGTTTTTTTTTCTTAATACTTAGTTGTGAATCTACTTTCATAAAATAATTTGTCTAAATATTTGATTCTATATGTCATTTGGAATGTTTAATGTATAACCTGACTTTGTAGTCCTCTTCCATTTAAGGAAAAAACTCTGACATTTAGTCCATCCATTAGTTCTCTATGTCATATTCTGTTTATTTTAGGAAGTTTGTAGTCTTTTATCTAGGTGTCAAAATGTTAACTAGATAATGCTACAAAGCAGTCATGTGAGACCCAGCTTCACACAGGATTGAACAAGTGTCCATATTTGAGCAAGGTGCATATTATAGATTTGAAAACATATTTTTCCTCATCATAACTTGACCATCTGTGATGTGACACAGGTATTCTGCTTAATATCAATGCATATTTCATAAAGGTACTTTAATTGAATATAGATATCAAATGTATGTGGTATATTCTGAGAATGCTTGCTCCTTTTAAGATGATTCTATCATTCATTCTCAGAGGTATAAAAACAAGGAAGTCTATGACTATTTAAGTAAAGTATATTTTATTAGAGTTAACATCTTTTTTGTATAATGTATGTTGGTTTCGTTTGCCTTAAATTATGCATATGTGTTGTATATTCGTCCTGTCAGTAGCGTTCAGCAGAAATCATTGGACTTTAAAGAACTGGGTTAAAAAAATCCATGGAGTAGTGCCATGAGGTTGTGGGAAAATCATTTTATAATATAGGACTTTAAAAAAGATAGTGTACATTCCCAACAGCAAACAAAATTTCTGAATGTAGTGCTTGTGGAAAAACTTTCATTTGCTGCTAAGGTCTCAGAAAGCCACAGAAAATTCATGAATGTGAGAGCCTTAATAAATGAGACCATTATAGTGAGCTGTTGTATAGACTGTCTATGAAAGAGCAGCGATTCATACTTTCAGACACATCTCTATTAAACTTTTAGAAAACATTTGTCCTTCAATATTTTCCTTTTTTCATCTATATCAGTATCTCCTATTCTTTCTGCCATTTTATTAACGTAGGAAAATAATATTGTTCAGTAGCATATTAAATAGTTTTCTATTACAGGGTTTGTTAACCTTCAATGATGTGTCTTTGAACTTCTCATTGGAGGAATGGGAATGTCTCAATTTTGCACAGCGGTCATTGTACATAGATGTAATGTTGGAGAATTTCAACAATCTATTGTTTTTGGGTAAGATTCTACTTCCTTTTGAATTCCTGAATCTTTATTTGAATTTCCTTACATTCTGTTTATGTAAACTCTCTGAAATGTCAAGAGACCACGAGACTAAGGAAAGTTCTGGTTAGAATCACAAATTTTTCATGGGATTTCCCTCTCAGTTCTATGATTTCTTTTGAAGAGTATCCAGTGCTATATTCTTTGATATCTTTCCATACCTCTTATATAACTTTACTTGGAAATGTCCGAATTGAAAAAAAATTAAATGTTGAGAACAAGGAATTGTATTTCTATACACATAATAATTTCAGCAAATAAAATTACTATTATATTAACTCTTCTTTACACATGTGATGAGAGGATTTTCTATTCTGCTTCAATCTATTTCCTGTTTTATAGGGTTATTTTATGTTTATGGTCCTCCCTTACTTTAGGGTGGGGATGTTTCCTTCTATGATTTTGGTGAAGATGTTTTTGGGCCCTATGAGCTGAGAATCTTCACTCTCCTCTATTCTGTTATTACTAGATTGTGTCATTTCTTTGTATCCTGGTTTTCCTGGATGTTTTGGGTTACAAGATTTTTATATTTTAAATTTTCTTTGAGAATTTTGTCAATATCTTCTATGGTATCTTCTATACCTGATATTCTCTCTTTTATCCTTTGTATTCTGTTGATGTTGCTTACATCTATAAATCATGAAATTTTTCCTAGGTTTTCCATTTCAAGGGTTGCCTCCATTTTTGTTTTCTTTATTGTTTCTACTTCCTCATTTAGGTCTTGAATTCCTTTGTTCAATTCCCTCACCCGTTTGTTTGTGTTTCCCTGTATTTCTTTAATGGATTTATTGGCTTGTTCTTTTAGGGCTTCTAACTATTTATCAATGTTTTCCTGTATTTTTTAAGTGCATTAATTATTTTAAAAACTCTGTTTTATTCATGAGATAGTATTTTAGGTCAGCTTCCTTTTTTTCAGGTGTGTTGTTTTATCCAGAGCTTTCTGTGGTGGGAGAACCAGCTTCTGATGACAAAGTATTTTAATGCTTATGCTCTTCCACTTGCCTCTCACCATCTAGTTATCCCTAGTGCTAGGTGGTCTGTATACATTGATCAGATATCTACTTTGTGAAAGTTCAGTACTGATCAGTCATGTTATTTGTCCTAGTTTCTGCAAAGTGCTATTTTTAAAACAACATTTAGAAGGGTATTATCATTTCTCAGTAGATGTAGATCAGAATTGTGGTTTTTCTAAGGATCCAAGTAATCATTATGAAAAAAGAAAAAAGCTGTTTTGAGAGCACGAATTCTTGAGAAGATCTAATTAACTTGAAATATCAGCAAACATGCATTACTGAATATCTTTTTCCTCAATACAGTAATCCCTGCCATCTTTATTTTTACCTTTTAGAAAATCATCTCATACATGGAAGACATCAGAAGGTCTTAGATCAAGACACAGAGTGCAATGTCCATGAACATGTGAATATGCAAGAGAAGTCTTATAAATGTAATGAGCTCAGCAAAATGATTAATGAATCCACCCAAAGTACACCTGATAAAACTAACCACAGAGATGCCTCACTTCAATCCTCAAACCTGAAAAGACTTAAAATTGGGAAAACCAGAGAAGTTTCCAAATATAAAGACTGTGTAAAGTGTTTAAATGAGTGCTTTATAAATAATCTAAATCAAGGAATACACATACGGAAGAAAGAAAACAACAATCCAGAATTTGATAAGGGTTTTGTATCTAAACATAAACTTATGCTGAAACCAAACAATAATGGTAAGAAGCTTTACAAATGTAGTCAATGTGACAAATGCTTAACCCAAAAATGCAATCTTTATAGTCATCAGAGAATTCATACGGGAGAGAAACCTTACAAATGTAGTGAATGTGACAAATGTTTTACCCAAAAACTCCATCTTCAACTTCATCAGCGAATTCATACAGGTGAGAAACCTTACAAATGCAGTGAATGTGATAAATGCTTTACTGGACAATCCTATCTTAGGATTCATCAGAGAATTCATACGGGAGAGAAACCTTACAAATGTAGTGAATGTGACAAATGCTTTACTGACAAAAATCGTCTCAGGATTCATCAGAAAATTCATACAGGAGAGAAACCTTACAAATGCAGTGAATGTGGCAAATGCTTTACCCAAAAATTTAATCTTCAAAGTCATCAGCGAATTCATACAGGAGAGAAACCTTACAAATGCAGTGAATGTGACAAATACTTTACCCAAAAATTCAGACTGCAATGTCATCAGCGAATTCATACGGGAGAGAAACCTTACAAATGTAGTGAATGTGACAAATGTTTTACCCAAAAATTCCATCTTCAAATTCATCAGTGAATTCATACAGGTGAGAAACCTTACAAATGCAGTGAATGTGATAAATGCTTTACCCAACAAGCCCATCTTCGGATTCATCAGAGAATTCATACAGGACAGAAACTTTTCAAATGTAGTGAATGTGACAAATACTTTACTGATAAAAACACTCTTAGGATTCATCAGAAAATTCATACAGGAGAGAAACCTTACAAAGGCAGTGAATGTGACAAATGCTTTATCCAAAAATTTAATCTTCAAAGTCATCAGCGAATTCATACAGGAGAGAAACCTTACAAATGCACTGAATGTGACAAATGCTTTACCTGACAGTCCTATCTTAGGATTCATCTGCGAATTCATACAGGAGAGAAACCTAACAAATGTATTGAATGTGACAAATGCTTTACTGACAAAAGTAGCCTTAGAATTCATCAGAAAATTAATACAGAAGAGAAACTTTACAAATGCAGTGAATGTGACAACTGATTTGCCAAAAAATGCAGTCTTGATCGTCATCAATGAATTCATACAGGAGAGAAACCTTACAAATGCAGTGAATGTGACAAATACTTCAATCACAGTGTTAGTCTGCAATGTCATCAGAGTATTCATACAGGGGAGACACCTTACAAGTGCAGTGAATGTGACAAATGCTTTATCCAAATATGCAGTCTTCATAGCCATCAGCGAATTCATACTGGAGAGAAACCTTACAAATGCAGTGAATGTGAAAAATGAATTACCCACAAGTGGAATCTGCAATGTCATCAGCGAATTCATATAGAAGAGAAATCTTACAAATGCAGTGAATGTGACAAATGCTTTACTGACAAAAGTAGTCTTAGAATTCATCAGGGAATCCATACAGGAGCTAAACCTTACAAATGCAGTGAATATGAGAAATGCTTTACCCAAAAATACAATATTCATACTTGTTAGAGAATAAATAAAGAAGAGAAACTCTAATTGTATTGAATGTGACAGTTACTTTATCCACAGTAGCAGTCTTAGAAATTATCAGAGAGTTCATACAAGAGAAAAATCACAAATGCAGTGAATGAAACAAGTGCTTTGCCCATATTAGCTGTCTCAGAAAACATCAGAGAATTTTTATAGTAGTGTAAGTTTAGAAATTGTACTGAATGAAGAAATCCTTTACCAAGGATGGACATTTTAGAATTATCCTGAAAATATGTACATGAGAGAAATGTTTCAAATGCAGTGGTGGTATAAACACTTGACTTCTGTCTCTTATGCCACAGGTAATACATGCATGTACTGTGTGTATAATGATTTGGGAACCTCAACAAGAAATGTCTTTCATGAATTCTTAGGAATATGAGAGAAAAGTCTACCAAAAATAAACAAAAATGTGGCTTTGTCATTTTCAGGATAGACATCCATATTTGAAAGGATAGAAAATACAGCCTAAGTAATGACCCCAAATAATCAAAAGTTTAAAATGCTATCTTGCTCCAAAGAAGCTCTAACACCAGCCTTCTAAGTAGCCCTAAACACTTCACATTACAGAGCCTGCCCTTTGTTAAGAGCTAGGCAAAAAGGCCTTGAATAAGTGATCCTGGCCCCGTAAGGTAACTAGAAATGAGCTAATTATCTGTTTATCTTCCTTCTGTAAACTGCTAATGCCATTACCCCCCAACCCAATATTTTTAGACCCCAGCAATTAGCTTAGCACTGTGTCACTGAGTAACTTGCCTTTCTGCCCTCGGCTTGAGACCTTTTGCCTCAAGAGATAGCTCACCCTGCCCCAGGAGCTAGCTCATCTGATGACTGGTCCAATGTTTAACTCTACAATGCCCCAAGAATGTTTGCTCCAAATAATCATTAACCTTCCTTAAGGCATAAACTATTGCCTGACTTGTTCTTTCTGTGCTTCCCGTCCCGTGCATGATTGTCTTCCACCCCTTGCCTTGTGATTTTTTTCCTTTTAAATAACCCTGACTTGAGTTGCTCAGGGTTCACAGTCCTCTACCCCTGCGTTGTGTACAACTGTGGAGCGCAGAGTGTCTGGAATAAAAATCCTCTTGCTATTGCATCAAGACTGTTTCTCGTGAGTGATATGGATGTTGTCTTCCGAGGCACGGGGTGCTGGGGCGCCCTCAGTTTTTGGTGGGTGTTACATATTGTGCTATGTAACTGCATGTCTCTAAACTCTTTAATAGCATTTGAGCCAAATTCCTTTAAAACTCAGAACAATGCTACCTATTGGCTCATACAACAGATCATTTTAGTACCATTTCTTGTTGTGTCTTAAGATTACATGCCATGTGATCACGTATTATGAAAGTTGTGTAAGTGCTGAGGGAAAAGTGAGGAACACAAATTTCCAATGTCCAGTTCAAGATCCTTCTACATTTTCTTTTTTTCTTAGCGAACTTTCATAGAAAACTTTTTACAACTTAGAGATAAACACTAAAATCACTTTTCAAAGTACCTCCCTTTTTTTTTTTCCAACTTCAACTACCAGGCTGTAAGTTTGAACCCTGCAATTCCTGGGTAGAAAAAACAGAGGCTTCACTGCTTAGACCCTTGCTGTTAGGCTACCGGTGGTAATTGCCTGAGCCAGCAGCTTTTAAACCTTAGAATGAGCAAAATGTTTTAGGACATTTTTAGAAGTTATCATCAGTATTGTTAGAGAGTTAGAGCATCTGGACACCATCAGTCTTTAAATCCACAGTAGAATCCTGCTCTGTGTTTCCTTTCAACCCCCTCCAGGCTGGGAGGTGCACAGCAGGCCTTCATCTCCAAAAGACTAGATCAGAACTCTGGTCTTTGTGTGGGGAGTGTTCCATTGCATAGGCTCTGGTAATGGGATAGCTTTTCCTTGCCTCAGGTGATCCATATGTTCGTCTTGAGACTCTGATGAAATAGCATATAGAGGCACAATTTGTTTCACAAAATCACTGCAATTGGAGGTATCCAGACGTGTGAAAGAAACTGAGGCAGCTTTATCCTCCGAACTATGGAAGGAGTTCTCTGTAATCCTTGTGTAGCCTGTAGGAAGCCCTGAGTTCAGTCCCTTGCACTTCCCACATGGCAGCATTAGAATGTAAACCTAGCACTTAAGGAAGTGAGGCAGCAGAAACAAAAGTTAAAAATTAACCTTGGAGAGACACTGAGTTGGAAGTCAGCCGGGGCTGCTTGAGAAATCCTATCAAAAAATGGAAGGAGGCAGGGGTGGTGGTATATATCTTGATCCATGTCTGTGTTCAAGGTCAACCTGGTTTACATAGGGTGTTCAGGGAAGACACCACAGTGAGATTCTGTCTCTAAATAAATGAATTATAAAATAAAGAAATGAATAAGCCATGTGACTAGACTAGATTTGCTTCCAAAGTTGTAGTTGTGCTCTAATATTGCAAGAAAAAATTAAAA
Source organism: Apodemus sylvaticus (assembly GCF_947179515.1). Classification (NCBI taxonomy): domain Eukaryota; kingdom Metazoa; phylum Chordata; class Mammalia; order Rodentia; family Muridae; genus Apodemus; species Apodemus sylvaticus. The sequence goes on from NC_067474.1 coordinate 159,931,352, forward strand.
ATTTTTTAATAAGTTACAATAAAAATTGCCAGTGTGTCATTGGCTGCAGTTTTCAGTTTTTGGTCTAGTTAAAGGCTCATGATTTTTTAACATATTTTGTGATTAAGATAATTTTAAGAGTGATACAGTTGTGGCCATTATAGGCCTATTTCCACTTTTCCACAAGATTATTGGCTACAATGGTAGAAACAAAATTAAACCATCCAAGATTGAAAAGGAGATCTCAGTGGAAATTTATTTGATATCACACAGGCTACTTTGATTACTGTGAAACAATGAGTAGAATTTTTCTGGGAATCCTGAAATTACAGTTTCCTTTTGTTATTTGACCCTCATACAAGTCTTTGCAGGACAGGTGGGTTTGAATCTGGTATTAGACAAAAGGCTCAGAATAGAAGATATTTACATTTGAGGAACCTCATACAATGTCCTTGCCTAGGGTCAGGTTTTGGTGGCACATGCCTTTAATCCCAGCACTCAGGAGGACTTAAACCTGTTTTCAAGGTAGAAAACGTTTGTTCCTTCATTCAAACAACAATCAAATTGGTTATTACAAAACATTGATGGTTGATCTATTACATGGCAACCCTTTTTAGGCAAAATTAATAATTGTTATCCAAAAGATAATTTGTTACTATCAGATCACATGTTTGTTCCTTTGAGTTTCCCCCTGCTTCAGCCCAGGTACCTGATTTGGGTGCTATAGCGACTGTTTTTAAGATGTTAAAAATCAAGCTTTTAATAATAATAATAATAATAATATATATATATATAGGTTTATAATTACTTATAAATTGTTTCCTTTTTAATACTGCTAATTCTTAATTTTTACAATTGTTTATGCAAATGTAATTCAAATTTAAAAAGATATGTTCTTTTTTTTTTTTAAAGATTTATTTATTATTATATGTAAGTACACTGTAGCTGTCCTCAGACACACCAGAAGAGAGCATCAGATCTCATTATGGATGGTTGTGATCCACCATGTGGTTGCTGGGATTTGAACTCAGGACCTTTGGAAGAGCAGTCAGTGATCTTAACTGCTGAGCCATCACTCCAGCCCCCAAAAGATATGTTCTTTAAATGAACATATATCTAAGAGGTAATCCAAAGGCTGAGAGACAGCCATGAGTGCTGGGAGCTGAACTCCTGTATTTTACGGTTGTAAGCCTGGAGAGATGGCTTAGCGATTAAAGGCTAGGCCCTCAATCATATAGCATGGGGCTCGGATCCCAGGAACCACATGGTGGCTCGCAACCACCTATGTATGATAAAATATGACACCCTATTGGCATATCTGAAGACAGCTACAATATACTTATATATAATTACTCTTTGAAAAGGTGCCTGGACGAAGACCCCTTAAGTCAAGGCACATAAAATTTGTATCTCAGACAGGCTATATAGAAACAATCAGATGAACAAGCATATTATTTATATCATCCATAGGATAATGGCTTAAAAAATAATTTTGTATTTTTGTGCACATCAAATTAAAGATTTGTTCTTGGTGTCCTCAATTTCTACCTCTACCACATAATGGTGTTAATTCTAGAGGACTTAATTAATTATTACAGATAAATGATATTCATATTTCTAATTTAAGAGTTTAAAATATGTGCATGTAACTAATGATTCATCCTTTAGGCTTTCTAGTTGCAACTGCACTAAGAGAAAAAGCAACTAAGAAATGCTATGTTTATTTTCTATACATGCTGCCTAAAAGGTAAAGAGAGGGGAAAATTCTGACCCTGTGCATATTATTTAAATTATGCTTGTATATTTTTAAGAAAAATTTAAAATTTGGATGCCAAGGAATTCCATTCTCAGTGTATATAACATCCTGTAACTGGGCATACTGATGCCTGGGTGAAATGAAGGAAATCACTTATTGACATATGCCATGATCCTGACTTAATATTGGGAAAGAAGGCGTGTCTATGTCTTTTCCACAGAATGCTGTAGAAGCATGCTAGCTGCTAGAGTGATTGGTGTGGCATGCTGAAGATATGCTGACTGTGGGCTTCCTGAGTGTCCAGACAATGGTAACATAAGAGCTATTTTGGGTATATGTTCTTGACTTACTTTAATTGTGAAATGTCCCAGATTGGATGAATTGCCTTGCTTCAAGCATTTAGACTTTGTGGAACAGAACATGGAGACTATTCAGCTAGCTTAGAAAAAATTAATCTAAAGAGGAGTTATAATGTGACTCTTTTCTTTCCTTTAATGTGATCAGCTAACTAAACCATAGACTGGTCTAGAAATAAATCCAATATTGGAGATTCCAATTATGAAGATGGCTAATAATCTCCTTCAGCCAGCTGAGTTAATTTAAAATACAGTCTCCACTTTTCATCTATGAATCTGGCATTAAGAAAAAGTATCTTTATTTTGTGTTCTTTTAAATATACAAGTGTTTAGGTGACATATATTTCTGCCTGTGCATCTTGTGCATGCTTGTGCCCATGAAGGCCAGAAGAGACCATCACATTTCCTGCAACTAGAGTTACAAAATTATATGAACCACAATATAGTTGATGGAAATTGTACCCGGGACCTCTCAAAAAGCAACCATTTTCATTTCCTCAGCCATTTTTCCACCCTGAAACTGGAACTTGCAAAAAGATCTGTATGTGCAAACATGTACAAAAATGTCTAGAGAATCTAGAGAGATGTGTTCAGTTCTCTGCGTCAGAGTTAAAGGCATCTGTGTACCACTGGATATGGGTGATCCAATGCCAGCCCTCTGATACAGAGGTGTCTTAGTTATTTTTCCACTACTATGGTAAAACAGCATGACCAAGGCAACTTACAGAATGAAGGTTTTATACGGTTCCTGAAGATTAAAGCCCATGGAGAATGGCACATCATGGAGGTTGGCAGCTGAGCTGGAAGCTGAGAGCTGAGGGTTCATCTAGAGATCCACAAAAAGGATACAGAATAAATGCACTCAGAAGAGGGAGTCTTTTAACTCCCAAAGCTCACATCCAGGGGCTTTATTCCTCCAAGGTGACGCCTTCACAGAGACTACAGACAATATGTTCATTCAAACCACCACAAGTAGTATGTGTACTTATAACTGCCTAACCACCTGTCACATGTCAAAACTCAAATTTAATATTCTGCAACATAGAGCACACAAGGCATGGGAGAAACACCTGTCAAATATGTTTCTCATGAGGATCTTACCTGTCAGCTTCCCACTATATCCTTCATTTTGATAGTGGGTCAACCAGTTTCTAGAACTGGACCCAGAAAGGGGCATGAAGATACCTGGGACCTCAACAGAATCCTTCCACTGAGATCAAGGAGAGAGCACATTCAACATAAGACACATTTTTCAGTGAGTACCATGGTAAGACACTGTATTTGTGAGGATATATTGCACACATGCCATGGCATGCATATGAAATCCTGAAGACCTCATTGGGTGTAGGTCCATATCTTACACCTTGAAGAGTTGTGTTTCTTTGTCGTTCTTCCAATTTGTATGCTTGGTTATCTTGCCCATAAGCTTTGGGATTCCTCTATTTTGGTCTTTCACATCCACATAGGATTATGTACACTTGGAATGCACATCGGTTTTGGAATCAGGTCATTAAACTTATATTGGAAGGTTCCTTATCCATTGATCCAGCTCCACAGTCCTGAGATATTTAAACACTGACTTTCGTCTAGCCTGCTTTCGGGACACAAACCCTATCTGTATGGTAGGTAGATATCTATCTTGATCTGAGAGCTAGAGAAAAAGCTAGGACCCCTAAGCGGGGTCCAGTGGCACACACCCATATCCCATACTGAGGAGATAGAAACAGAAGGATCAGAAGTTCAAGGACATTGTTGGCTATATGGTGAGTTCCTGGCCAGCCTGGACTTTGTGAGGTCATATGGGAGAGAATACACAGAAAACAGCCACACTCCCAGTGGTGGGTTTTCATGCCCTGGTTCCTGGTTTCTTTTTTAGGCAAAGGGAGATCAAATGAGACCATGACTCCTGGACCTCAAGGGGACCAGCAGGAAAGAAAGACATACATGGTAACAGGAAGTGTAGGGTCCTGAGCTTTATTAGCACACTACTTATAGCACTCCCTCCCCTCTATTCTGGAACTCCCACTTTCAATACTTCTGGAAACAGAAAGGACAACCAAGGAGAGACAGCTCAGTGACTTCCATCTTGGCCACTATCAGCTCTCTGGTGCTTCTCCTCAGTGGAAGCTGATGGTACTGGTAGAATATTGTCACTGTCTGGATACTCAGTCCTCAGGGCTTCCAGTGGGAGGGACAGCATTAGGCAACCTGAGTCTGTGATCAGACCAGTGGTGGCAAGGCTTGGAAGTAGAACAGTTAGGTCATAGGGGGGAGCTACTAGGGGATACATGAACAGTAAAATATAAGGTTCCTTGTGGATAGATTGGGCACAATAGCCACAACTTCTGTATCTTGTGAGGGCCTCCTTCCTGACTAGAGTGGAACAAGTATCAAGGAGTTTCAAAGTTGTATGGGACCCCTTCTCAGAGCCTTGTTTCCTCATATTGAAAGGATCTGTCTCACTGGGATATATTCACACTCTAGGTTGGGACACACCCTGAACCCTACCATGTGTTATCAGCTTGTGGCAGATAGATGCTGGCACTGTGCTGCTCCATAATACACAGTGGTCCAGAGGTCCAGACCTAGACCTTTGTTTCAGAATTTAGAAGCAGGATATCCCAGCCAGGCAGACAGTGCTTTGGAAAGCAAATGTTAAAGGCATTTGCCATACGCAACTATGGGAGACCTCCCTGAGCAGCCAAGATCTCCTCCCTGGGGCAGATTTGTCTACCCACTGGTTCACCTTGGGTCACCCCAAACTCAGTCCATGTTGACCTGGCCACCAAAACCACACCATATCTCAAGATGGAGGAGAAGGTAGGGACATTAGAAAAATTCTTTGCACAGTGGACTTGGTCTTGAACAACTGAGTAGTATGACTTAACTAAGCCACTCATGAGAGGACAATACTGAGTATCGTCCTTTGGGAACCTCTTTATAGTTGAGCCAAAGGATCTTTCTCCTCCTCTCTTCTCCAATTGCAGCTACTTTGTCCTCCATCAGTCTTAACCAGAACACCTTTTAACTCCCATCCTCACTTGGATATGATATGCAAAATGGAAACATAAGGGAAGATTCTCACACTCTTGGACACTGCAGATGGCTGGGTCCCTTGGGGAAGAAAGTGTCCTAGGTTGCTCAGGCAGGCAGCTTGGCTTGGTGGAAACTGTGTGTAGAAACGCTGAGAGGCCTTTTGCAGGGGAGACTAGAGCAACTCTTTAGAGGAAGACCTGTTCCATTGTTCCCTTCTGTGGGTCTCAATGAGAAGAGGCAGTCCTTAGTTTTAAAACATTTTTTGTCATAGAAGAGAGTTGAGATGAGTGAAATCATATCCTACTTTCTCAGGGCAGGCCTGAACTTAAATACCTTGTGTAGGGTGGAATGTCTGGGAAGGAGAGCTTAATTGTCTAAGCCTCTCAGGCCTTTAGGTACCTCATTAGAATGGAGATCTGCCATGAGGCTACCTGCTCTGTAGTCACATTCTTCACTTGTGGAGGGACTTGAGGCATTGCCACCTGTGACTGATTACCACAGAATTATGGAGAGCTGAGGCCTCCAGTCAGGAGCCTGGTGTCTAGGCGCTTGGCAGGCAAACACCTACTGTCCCTTGCAGTTATCTGCTGGGCCTCCAGGGTTTAAACGTAGTTTGACCAGAAAACAGACTGCCTTTCAAGGTCCCACAAGCTGAGCTCAGGAAAGTAACCAGGGTTTGAGTGGGGGCAGTAATGGATATGAGAGAGAAGAATTAGGCATGAACAGAGAGAAGGAAAGGAAAAGGAGAGGGAGAGAGACAGAGACACAGAGGGAGAGATAAAGAGAGCAGATTTAATCAGTCAGTGTGTACAAGAATTTTGAGCCAGAACAGCTGATTTGAGCAGCTAGCAAGAGCCTAGGAAAACCTAGGAAATATGATCTTATTCAGCCTTAGAGCCTGAAAATATTCTAAGCCTAGATAGTATTGTATAGAGACTAGAAACTATGACTAGGCTAGGTAAGCAGACTGAGGCTATAAACCTCAGAGATGACAATTACCACAGGGGCATAATATTACCTTTACAGAGCTCCTACTCTTAAGCAAGGAATGTGCTTGGGAAAGGGCCAGGACCTGTGGGGTGTGATTATATGAGATCCTGAGAACCCAACTGTTGCTTCCATGTGGGGCAGAGGCTATTAGTCCCAAGTCTGCTGTAGGCTTGTTCAGAAATGTTCCTGATATACCCTGTGTTCCCTGTGAACAGCATGGATTTGTTATCTCCTCTGGAGTTTGTCGCACTCTATGATAATTTCTGCTGCCTACATAGAAGTCTCCCATTTCTTTCCATAGTTCCCCTCTAAGTAGTTTACTAGAGGCTGTTTTTCTTAAGACACTTACTGTGTGAGACAAAGTTTGTACAAGACCTCAGTTCATCATACAGTGAACCCCAAATGCAAACAAGATTAAACAAAATCAACCATGGTTCAGTAGGTGGAGCAAGCAACCAGATGACAGGCGGAGAACCCGGATTATTAAAAAGAAATCATAGAAAGTAAGATGGAGTTTGGTGCAAAGACAGAGATGCACAGGAAGAAGCATTGAGGTCCATTCAGTTTGGATGAGATCATGTGAGAAGGTGAGACAGAAAGAGCTTCCTTCTGGGATTTCACCTGAAGAGGAAGGTCTGCAGGTGCTTTCTCTGCCTCTCTGAGCTAGCAGGCTTCCACTCAGCACCTGGCTCCTGAGTGTTCCTTGGGAAAATTGAATGACTTAGAATTTATCACACGCAATAGACCTCTCTACTGCAACGATTACCTTTTCCATTGTTCTACTTTTGCTAACATTCTCATCCTCTGGGGCTTTCCACTTAGGACCTTGTCACAGAAGACTGACCTGTTGTTTTAGGGTACTGGTGTACTTATGAAATAATTCTAGGAATATCTTTGCTGTGTAAAACTCCCATTTGCCTATGTGGCTGGAACTGCAGTCTCTAGTCTATATTGAAATTGTTCAAATCATATCCTGGATTCTGATGCCAAAAGTGACAGCATATGTAGAAAGCAAGATTTATTCTAGGCTGACTCATGTTTGAGAACTATCTAGAGCCAAACGCATGGTGTCCTTAAGAAGATTAATTTTATTAATCTTTATTATTGCTTAGAGTGATTGCTTCTTGGTAACACATTTTAATTCTGGGACAGGTATATTTTCATCCACTTACAAAATTGTTTCTAAGCAAGATATGTTGAATCAGGTCACCTTGACCACAGTCTGTTTCTCCCCAGGGCTTTTGTCTTGATTAAACTTTCCAAATTATTTAATTGAAAGGCTATCCCATAACAAAGATTTAAAATTACTCATTTGAGGTGTGTAACTAAGTGTTCATTGCAGCAACAGGAAAAGTATTTGCAGGTGGAGCATTGCTTCCACTTTCAGACCAGAGCAGGTGGGACAGTGTAAGGTGAAAAGGGCTGGGTGAAGCAGGATAGTCAATATGTAGATCACAGACTAAAGGTTAAGGGAGTCAGTTTTAGGGGTTAATATGATTAAGAGGACCCTGAATCAGGAAGCATGAATGATTATGTAATTTCCCAGCATGCGTCAACTCATGCATTTGAATGAAATCAGACCAGATTGGTGGGTATACAATTTCTGAAGATTAGCTTGAGCCAGTGAATATTAAATTTCCAGTTAATGGTCTGTGCTATGCAGATATGTGCAGTCCTCACTGACATTGTTAACTCAGCTCAGAGATTTCAGACAGGGACTATTGGCTCAAGCTGTGTGTGTCAGGTTACAGATCTCAGCAGCACACATTGCATATAGGAGGAAAGTCAAACGGAATCTAGTAATATCATGCCCTCTACCAGGGAAGGGTCTGATCTTTTTCAAAGTCAGTATACCTATCTGTTTTTCAATTATATTCATGATATTTTTAAAAGTCAATTGATAATATTACTATTTAAATTTTATTTTCTTTATGCATCACTGCTCTGATCTGGTACTACTTCCTATTCTCCAATGTTTCCCATTTATAAGAATTTCATTCCTTTTTCTCAAAGGCTTTCATATTTCCTTATAGCTAGTTTTCATATAGTTCAGCCTTGCTCATGCTGTGTAGCTTTGACTTTCTTTGAACCCCTAATTCTGGCTCTACTGCCCAGTGCTTGGAAGACAGTTCTGCAACTCCTTTCAGGCTTGGCCCTGACTGGTCAATAAGAAGGGAAAGACAGCACTGATTGAGGGTCCTCCCATCTCCCTGTATCTTGCAGGGGATAGCAAACAAAGACGGACCTGTGTAAGAATTGAGTTTAGTAAGGAAATTTGAAGCTTATATATTCAGAGGACAGGAGTGGACTGGTTAGAAGGAATATGAAAGAAAGAGCTTTCCTGCTTTGTTAGTTGGCATTAGTAACCAGTAGTCATGTATTCAATTTTAGATGATCAGTAAGTGTCCAAACTGGTCATTTTCACCAGCCAAAGCAATAAAGATTCTGGATGAGGAAATGGACTCAATTTATAGAAACCAAATTTGTGTGTAAGCAATAAAGTGTGGAGAAACTGATGTAGCTGTGCCTAATAGGAATGTAATTTTTTATCTCTGAATATGCACAACCTTAAAGGAAGTTGTGAGTAGTTCTTGGTGTGCTTTAATTCACATGTCTATTCCCTGAAGAATATGGGACCATAAACCCTGTTAAAATATTTTGAGATAAGTTTTGAGATTATAGGTAAACCATGTCAAGCTTCTCATTCACCCTAATGTTAATTCTCAAACCCTGGGGCAACTGTCTGAGATGCCTAATTAACACATCATCGCAGTTTTAATTGTTGTTAGTTCACTAAGTTTGCCTACATGACTTCCCAGTTATGAGGTAGAGATTGCTGCAATGAGCATTGTGTGTGCAATGCAATGTGCACACAGATGACCCTGTGCTACAGAAGAGGAACAGGAAGTGTTCTGGGAGACAGGAAAATTAGGGTGGAAAAGCAAAGCTGGAAAGCCACAGCTGTCAAAGACCTTTGATCTCTGATTCCTCCAGTAGAGGAGCTGCTGCTGTCCTATGGCCCAGCAAGGTGGTCCAAGCTAAATAGGGATTCGCAGCAGGCCTAGCAATCGCTAGTTACATAGGGAGATAGCCTCAATGTTCTTTCCAGGTTTCTCCCTTGATGCAACCATAGGGAGATATGAGGGAGAACAAACAACACAGTAAACCCTGTTCTCTACACAGTCTCATACTATCCAAGCTTATGCGTGCCTGCAGTCTACAGGGTCTCACAAAATGATAGAGTTGGCATGCATCTAAGAAATCTTCTCATTATATTTTCATGCACTCAATATTAATTTTAACAAGTGTCAGAATTCTCATGCTCATTGCAGTTACATTGATGGTGACCTACATTTTAAAATAACCTACATGCCCATTCATTGAGGATAAGATGGGTACCTCAGGAGGACACTGTGGTAAAGGAATGGCTTAGGACTGGTTAGCAATGGTTAATAGACTCTATACCTCTAAAACATTCAGGATTAATGTTGTAAATTAAAATGAAACACCATGTAATTTTACCTTGCACAGTGTTAACACACTTCTTTATCTCCGTAGATTTTAACCGTTAACTCTCATTTGTCAAATGGGTGAGAGCTTCACCCATCTCTTCTACACTGCAGGTAGCAATGAAGAGGACAAGGCAGAGGCTACAGAATCTAACCGAAGCAATCGTCTTCAAAGTGTTTTTCTAATGTGTTTTTAGTTGGTATTTGGAGAAGAAAACTTGATTGTCAAGGTTTTTGTAGCAAGAATTCTTAATAGAGATGAGAACCAAATATGCTATCATAGAATACTGTAAAAATGCAGATAGTTGCTTTATTTGGATCATATGAGAGCTTTCTGCCAATGAGTCATAGTGAATGAAAAAGTAAAACTGTGTTTAAGAAACAGACTGACTTGTTTTGCTTGAATTTGCATAATTACAACAAAATATAGTTTAACAAAAATGTAATACTGTTAACCTAGTTGTACATTCTTTTTTATTTTGTCTGATCCAATAGCCATCCTTAGTTTGTGGTGGTTTCAGTTGTGGTTGGGAGAGTACATTTAAACATTTAACATTTTTTATGTCAATTTGTATGTTTTTAATACAATATATTGAATTTTCCAATATTGCATAGCATTACACATATATTTCAATTATTTGAATAGTTATTTAACATTAATTTCCCTAAAGAGAAGTAAGAATACTCTCTTAGAATTAAGTGACAAGGAACCACTGTACTTCCACAATCTAAACTTGTAAAGATACCCTGAGAAAAATGACCTGGGTTTGATTCAGGCATGTCACTCATTTCACATTACTGAGAGTAAGATTTCTGTTTTCACAGATGTAGACAGGACCCAAGAATGAGCTTGTAAGAAACTCCTCTGTGGTGATCTACTTCTCCATATACAGAAGGAGAAATGTCCCTGCCAATATCATGCTTTCCCTGTTTTCAGTATTCTGCTTCTCTCTGTAATTATTCCTTCCCTTCTTTGCATTTTCTTTAGGATAAATCGAATTAATGTTTTTTAGTTAAAATATATTTTTCTCTCCTTCCATATATTCTGACCACAGTTTCTCCTCCCTCCACCAACCCTGGCTACCCCTGATCCCTACTATCTTCTTTTTCCAGAGGCCCTGTGATTCATCTATAGAAACAAGCAGAGCTCCAAGAAAGGATGGAGAAACAAGGTACAAAATGGCAAGGCAATGGACCTCAGGTTGAGGCTGGACAAGGCAACTCAATAGTAGGAAATTATCTCAAGAAGAGGTGAGAGAGTCAGAGCTACAAATGTCCCCACTATTAGGAGTCCTACAAAACGAACAATTATGCTAATTGCCATAACAACTTCAGAGGGAGTGCTGCATACCTATGCATCCTCCATGCCTGCCATGTAAGTCTCTGTGAATTGTTGCTGACAAGGTCCTATAAGGCATGGGTTCCCTCTCATTGTGTGTGGCTTAAACAAAACATTGGTTGGCCACTCAAACACTTAGGTACTACCATGTCCTTGCACATCTTGCATGGAGGACATATTTTAGGTGGAGTGTTGTTTATTTTGATTAGTGTCCTCTTTTCAAAATCTCTCTCTCTCTCTCTCTCTCTCTCTCTCTCTCTCTCTCTTGTACTTTCTCATTCCAAAGAGAATAGAACATAGCAGTAAAATGTCCAAAGCTCCTCCTTCTTGACAACTCTACATTCTGGGAGGTGTGTGGAAGTTCTCCTCAGCAATGTGGTCTTGCTACCATTTTCAGACAGCAACCTTCTGTCTTAGCATCAGGCTGGTTGTTGAGGAATCTCCATGGCACCTCCTGGACAAGAACTGAACCAAATGTAACCCACCACTGAAGCCTGTCTATAAATGGTAGCCAGTTCAGATTCTATATTTTCCATTACTAGGAGTGCTCACTAAGCTCACCTTCATAGAATCCAGGAAGTTACTAGTGTTATAGGTACCTACCTCTACTCTCCAATGTCCCCTACTTTGAGATGTTCCTCCCTGCACTGCACTTTCTTGGCCTCCCCAACTGATCCTTCCTACCCCTGTGCTCATTCACCCCAGTCCACCATCAGAATCTTTTCTATTTCACCTTTCCAGAGAGAATCATTTTTCTCTCTATAGCCTTTCTCTTTCCCTGTTGCTCAGGGTCTGTGGACTGTAACTGACTTATCATTCACCTAATAACTACTATCAATTTATAAGTGAACACATGCCATATTTGTATTTCTGGGTTTTGGTTACCACTTGTAGTGGTGATTTTTTTCTAGTTCCATCTATTTTTTGTAAATTACTTAAGTCATTTTTTTTTAAAGGCAAGTAGTAGTTGGTTGTGTTAATATACCATATCTTCTTTATCCCTTCTTCAGTTCAGAGAAATCTAGCTAATTTCAAGTCTTGAAGTAGTCCAATTCCCAGTTTTCTGAGGAAACACAATATTGATTTCCACAGGGCCTGTATTAGTTTGCCTTCTCAGCAACAATGTAAGAGTGTGTCCCTGGCTCCACATCCTTGCCAGCATGATCTGTTATTTGTATTATTAATCTTAGCTATTCTGACATATATTAGAAGAAGTCTCAAACTAGTTTCCATTTGCATTTCTGTGATAGCTAAAGCTGTTCAACATTTCCTAAAGTTTTCCTAGGCTGTGCAAGTTTCTTCTTTTGAGAATTCTGTGTAGTTCTGTACCCCAGTTTTAAATAGAATTCTTTGTTCTTAGTCATCTAGTTGCTTGAGTTCTTTATACATTTTGCATTTTAAGCCTCTATCTGTGTAATATATGCGGTTGGTAATGATCATTCCCCATTCTTTATGCCATCTTGTCTCTTTGATTGACCGTGTTTTTTCCTCAGGGAAACTCCTATAGTTTTCAGTTCCAGGATTCCCTCATTTTCTGCTTCCTTCATTGTTTCTACTTCCAGCTTTAAGTCTTGGTAAGTTTTGTGTTTCATTCAACAGTTTGTTTGTTCTTGGCTGTATTTAAAGGATTTATTGGTTTCCTCCCATTATTTGATGATGTTTCCTGCTTTCCTTTCAGGTATTTATTAATTTCCTCTTTAATTTCCTGTCATCTTTATACAGTTGGTTTTATGGTATTTTTCTTGTACTTTTAGACATGTTGGAATATTCAGGATGATCTGCCATGATAGGATAGCTTGACTCTGTGGGTGACATGTTTCCCTAGTTGTTACTGTATCTGTGCTGTGTTTGGCGTCTGTGTCTGAGGTGTTGATTTCAGGCTTTGTCTTTTTGGGCAGGAGTTGTGTCCCTGGGTGTCTTTTTGGTCACTGTATTTTCTGAGAGTGTCCTGCCTGAGTGCTGTCTGTTTTACTGACCTGCTTGGTAGGTATGTTCAAGGAGGGATATAAAGTAGAGAAGCTATATGGTTTTGCATATCATATTCTCTGCTGTCTTTGCATATAATATTCCTTTCCTGACATTTTTAACCCATTTACCTCTGTTCTTCTCTTACAATGAGTTCAATTAACATGGCTGCATATGTTACCAATGTGTTTACTATACATATATGATTCTCAAACACAACATGTTGCTCATTAGGCCACTCTGATATTTCAAATTAATGATGCTCCTTAATGTTTGATGTGCAGGCATTAGTATTTGGGTCCCACAAATTCTACTCTTAAATTTCTTATCTTTTTTTTTCTACAATTTTCAGAGACTATTTTTCCTGGCTTGTGGTAAAGAATATTTATTCCCAATGTGTCCATTATATATAAAGACACCAAAAACCTACAATTTCAAAATGGAAGAAAGATTATGTTTAACTCTGAGTTTTTAAATGAGAATGAAAGAGTATTTTTGATGTTTACTGATAAGGTGATATAAGGGTCTCTTCAAATCCTAGGTCTAGCAGAGAAACAAAACACATGAAAAATACTTCAATACCACTCTATGCATTTCAGTGTTGGCCGTGGGTGCATTGTGGGTTATTTGCAATGTAAGTCTTGTAGCTCTTAGGGAACAGGTGTCCCTACTGCAAGTGTTACAGCTGTGAAGTAAACATACTCCTGGCCACGGGAAGTCAGGAGTTACCAAAAAGCCCCATGGAACAACTAACCACATACAAGAAAGCACCTAGCCAACAATGTCCACATTGATATGTTAATAGGCATCCATGTAGCCTTTTGTCCTGAGTTTCTTTGAGACCTAACAAGGTCTAAGCCAGCCCATTATGCATGCTGTTAGAGAATGATATCTGGACTGGGTATCATTTTTATAGATAAAAACCTCACTATAGATAAAGACAATGTTAGTCAGCACCTTTTGAATAATTATGATTGCTCACTTATATAGGAAAATGGCACTTTGATTCACAAAAAGCACTCTGCCCATGCACATTCACAGCTTGTTGAGTTCTGGTCTGAAGATTTCTTGCAGATGGGAATGCTTAGACCCTGCACTCATGACATTTTTTTTTTCAGACAGCTCTTGTTGGAGAACTTCAGCTGTCTTGATTCATTGCATCACAATCATTTCCTTGCAGTCTTCCTTGTTCCTCTTCAGGGTTGTTGGGAGAAGGACTCTGATTGTGTGTGAACTGTGGGAAGGAGTCTCACATCTCAAAGAGTAAACTGAAATCCTCGGAGAAAATGAGACATTTTCCAAGGTACCTTCTCTTTCAGTTATCGATGTTCTTTGCCAGGTGCTATTATCTTTCATTTTTGTTTCATGAAAATTATTTCTGACCAATTTCCAGATTATTTTTGACCAATGTTTTCTCATATTCAAGTCTCCATCTCCTCAGCCAAACCTGCTTACCTTTAAATCAAAAATATAACCTCAAGGCCAAGGAGACAATAACAAAGGATCCAGGTATGTTAGAGGGAATGAACAAGGAGGGGAGTGGGGCTTACCTATCAATAGAAAGAAGACATGAATTTGGTTTGACAGATTCTATTTCAGTAATGATTCTAGAATATTTCACTGAGAAGAATAAGCGATGTGATGAAAGGGTTTCTCATTATAGGCAGTGGAGCTGCCAGTGAGTTAAATTGTGAAAAAGCCATCTTTAAGATCAATGACTATGACGGGTCATTCCTTATGCCACAAGGAAGGCGATGGGATTCTAGGCTGAAAGGAATCCATTGGCTGAGCAATCTTGTTAAATGCTCTGAGATTTGTGAACAACCTCCATTTGCATAATTTATTTTTAATGACAAATACCTGAGATTTGCAAGGGCTGGTGGACTCCTCTATATGCTGAGCCTCCAGCTGCTCCTGGACTAGCTGTGCTAATGCCTGTAGTTATTCTTTTGTCATAGACCACTGATCAAGATGGGTTGGTGTGTCCACCACCTTAGTGGTAAGGTTGTTGGTGTCTTATCAGCAGTGGCTCCTTGAGGTACAGCTAAATTGTCAGCCCCTGCTGTAACTTGTTTATGGACAGCCTATATAATCTGTAAATGTCTTTGATAACATTCCATAAGAAATTTTTTTTCTTAGTTAGGAGCCAGTCTGGTTTTGTGGCCAGACTAAAACTGAGGTGATATTAATTTGTGTTTCCCATTGCTATAACAGATCTCTTCCCCATACATCAATTGCTATATCAGCCACGTATGGCCTCAATTTTTCTACCTGAACTTTAGTTCCTATACATATAATCCATTTGGTGCTTTGCATTATTTGAGATTAAATACCAACTCCTTGATATTTATGTCTGCTTCTCAAAGAGCCCAACTTGCAGGCTAAGATTTTGGAGATATAATGATGACATCTTTTCCAGTTTTGCCCATTTCTCCAATCTGAATATTGTTTACTTGTATTCTTAGTTTGGACCTTTGATCCTCTATAGAAGGTTGCCAAAATTAGTCAGGTTTGGCTCCATTTAGGTTGTTTAAATTGTCTATAGAATTTGCCTCAGCCTTGTTATCTGGTCTCACAATATCTGTTTTTAGAGCGGTGATGTTTAATTTTCCTGAGGGAGAGAACTCTCCCTGCTTTTGTACCTGTAGGAGTACCCCTTGGGAGTTTTTTGGTAAAGTGTTACCCCATTTGTCTGTTTTTGCTCTATATTGCATAGTCAAATGTTGGCCTGTGCCATATCTTTGACATATTTTAGAATGCATAAGCTCCGTTTTGTGCATCATTAAATTTGTTTTTCCTGCAGTTTCTTTTGGAATAACTATGATCACCACAATTAAAACCTTTGAAATCTTGGCTCAGTCTAGTTCTCTAGTGTCAGCTTCTCCTATTAAGGCCATATATGGCAAATGAGGTCTAATGTCTGCTGTATGTCTAACCCACTCATCTATTGATGTGGACCTTGCCCTCAGTGGTCTGATTACTTATTTTCATTCAGCATTTGCATTTCTAAAGGTTAAAGACTCAATTATTGCCTTTCTTGCTTCCAGATGTAATATACTTTTTTTCTACAGCTAAGGTCAACCCTTACAAAAGTCAGGGAAGGTTTCCTTTGTACCTTCCATGACTTGAAGAATTGGTACAATTGTTTCCTGATTCTGCAACTTTGTCCCAGGCATTTAAGACTGCAAATCAACCCAATGCCAAAGTTTCCTCATCATATACAGACTGTACCTCTATTTCAGCAAAGTAAACCTTATCAAGCAACTGATCTTTAAAAGGCTTTCTACCCCTGGCTCTATTTTTGTTTTTAATTTTTTTCTTTTTCCAATTTTTTGAATTTGGTTTTTTCGAGACAGGGTTTCTCTGTGTAGCCCTGGCTGTCCTGGAACTCACTCTGTAGACCAGGCTGGCCTCAAACTCAGAAATCTGCCTGCCTCTGCCTCCCAGAGTGCTGGGATTACAGGCGTGCGCCACCCCCGCCCGGCTCCCTGGCTCTATTTTACATGCTATCTCCCTCACCTCTTCTCTCCACCATGAGAAACATTGTAAATGTGATGCAGGTTCTAGTATTGCTTTTGCCACATCCTTCCAGTTTTCGGGGATTATGCTATTATTAATAGCCTCAAAAGTAAGGATTTGTTGTAAAAATGGCAAATGCATTCCAAAATTACTGACACTTTCCTTAAATTTTGTCTGGTCTAACGCATCCATGTATTGCCATTTGAATTACTGATAACCTGTTGATGATCATCATCTAGACATTTTTGTTTTGTACTAACCTGATATTCTAAAGTTTGTTTTCTAATAACTTTTGATTGGCTTCCTTTATCTTCTGTGTCTACCTGAGTATTTCCTTAATTGAGATTTTAAATTCCTCCCTTAAGGTTTGTGTCTGTGCTTCATATCTCTCCTTGGGTCACTTCTCCTCATTCTTGAGTTTCTGTATTCTCTGTTCAAGGTTCTGCCACCGCATTTTAAATTTTTCATAATATTGTAAACCTGATATTCTGCTGTCTATTTCATTTTGATTGATTAATTTTAAAAGGGTATTCCCCAAGTCTTGCTTCCAATCCTCATTATTTTCTCTTTGCTCCTTAGTTTGATCTGTGAATTATTGTATTTTTTGTTCTTTTCTGTTTCTTATTCTGAACTACAATTTCCTGAGTGTTCAATTCTAGAGTTTCCTCTAAGCCATGTTAAGTAGTCTTCATGTTCTCTTTCTATTGTTTATATTGCTCTATACATTCCTGTTTCTTCTGTTCTAGGCCTTGCTTCCATAATTTTAGGTCCTTTTTATATTGTAGTATTTTATTGAAGCATCCACCTCAGTTTGATTTACTAGCTTTAGTAAATTATCCTCTAGAGTTTGGTCTAGAGTTGCTCAGTTTCATCTATGACCTTCTTTGGTTTTTCGTCTAATTTCTTTTCTAAGGCATGTAATTTTTCGTCTTGGGTCCTGTCTTTTGAGAATACATAGTAAATCAAGAGGTTATTGCAGTACAACTAAATCACAAGGTATGCATTTCCTTTAAACCCATCACTGTTGAACACTTCAAAATAACATTCCATAAAGCCCAAAAGATATTTCTTGTACTTGTGTGTCATATATATACACATATGTATACACATATACACACATACACACACATACACACACATGTATATATATATATACATATATATATATATGTATATATATATAATCAATGTTTGATACTTATTACATGATCTGGAGCCCTTTGTACCTTTGTCTCCTGCTGTTCAAATCAGGATACTGCATTCCTCTTTAATTCTTAATACTTTTTTTGTGTTGTTTTTTTTTTGTTTGTTTTGTTTTGTTTTGTTTTCTTATTTTTGGTTATTTTATTTGGTTACGTTTCAAATGTTATCCGCTTTCCAATTTTCCCCTCCCTCCTACCTCCTGCTTTCATAAGTGTGCTCCTCCACCTGCCTACCCACTTCTACCTAAGTGCCATAGTGATATCCTATCCCGGGTCACCAAGTTTCCACAGCATTAAGAAATTCCCCTCTCAGTGGTGCCAGATAAGACAATCCTCTTTTCTCTTTGCTCCTTAGTTTGATCTGGGAATTATTGTATTTTTTGTTCTTTTTTGTTTCTTATTCTGAACTACAATTTCCTGAGTGTTCAATTCTAGAGTTTCCTCTAGGCCATGTTAAGAAGTCTTCATGTTCTCTTTCTATTGTTTATATTGCTCTATAAATTCCTGTTCTTCTGTTCTAGTTCTATCCAGCTGGAGCCATGGGTCCCCTCTATGTACTCTTTGGTTGGTGGTTTAGTCATTTCAAGTTTTGGGGTTCTGTTTCATTGGTATTTGTGTTCTTCCTATAAAGGTTCAAACCCGTTCAGCAACTAAAGTCCTTTCCCTAACTTCCCTATTGGGGTCTTAGTCCAGTTTTTGGCTATGTATAGATTCTTTTATAAACAGGGAGGGGCTGACTGTAGAAAGGCCAGTAGCTTCTGTGCTTCTGAACCAGCTCTGTCTTTTGTTTGGGTTGCAGCTAGGAGCATGTTCTTGTGTGCTGATCTCATGCAGCCTGCAGTACAAGCAGTCAGGAGAACAGTTCTGGCTGTTCCATGTCCTGTGTAGACCAGGGTGTTACAGGGAGTGAGCAAAGAAATGCTCTGTCAGGCTTAGATGCCCCATCAGCTCACTGTGTCTACCAGAAAACTACCTTCCATGCAGTTGTGCTCCAGGGACCCCTGTCCATCCCTGGGAATCCTCCATGGTTCTGCCCAAGTCCATCTCCAAGCTGGGTTGATGCCCCTGGCTCTAGCTGCCTGCCCGAGGCTAGCGGGGGAGCTTATCTACAGCTCTCTGTGGGCCCTTCAGACCCAGTCAGTTTTCCATGCACAGACTGCTGCAGACTTAGATCACTGCCCCAGCTGTGTATTTGGGAATGGGTTAGGGGCAGTGGACTTCTATCTCAGGTTAGAAGGGTTCTAATCAATACATTGAGTGCAAGTTTGTTGCAGTAAATCTCCAACCACAAGAAGCCTGTGCACAGAACACACAACTCAGTTACAATATTTATAATCTGCATGCCTTGATCGTGCAGATTTACCACTACACTACTCTGTTCCCCAGCTATCAGACCCCTTACTACTTGCAGCTTCTCCAGGCCACGTGGTTCTTCTCCATCTTCCTTCCACCTCCTTTCTTTTCCCTTCCTCTGTCTCCTCTGTCTCCTTGCCTGCCACTCCTCCTTCCTCCCTTCTCCCTCTCTAAATGCTCCAGACCCACCTTTCCCTTCCACTGTCCAATCAGTGGCTGTAGCCTTTATGTGAACAATTAAAATGGGGAGAAGGTTCACACGAACTCACCAGAGTACATGATCCATTTCTGTGTAAGGACCTACCTTTCAGGAGGTAGAAACTAGGACTGCCATCCCCTGACCCATGGCCTTCCTCCACTGGAGCCACCACGTGGGCATACAGCAGTGGCCTAACAACCACAGAAGCCCACCACTAAGCATAAGACACCTGAGTCCAACAAACACTTTCTTCCTTCCTCAAAATCTCCCTTTCTTGTTAATTTAAATCTTTCTCAATTTGCATTCAGTTGCCTCCCCTCCCACTGCATGAAACCCCAGATAGTATCCCCTTAGGTTCCACCTTGTCCACAGGGCCATGAATGTCATGTTCTCAGATCTGGAAACATTCTGGACTGGAGTAGCAGTTCTAGCCCCATGCATCTCTCTGAGAATATGTGCGAACCTGATATATGGATAAAGGTTGTCTTTCAGGCTAAAAAATTCATGGGGATTCTGGAAGAGTCCCCCCTACCACATTTGTTCTTATTTGGCTTGGCATTATGTGTAGCCTAAAATCTTTTCCCCCAGAAGATGTTATTGCCACTCACAATAATTATTGTCAGGAACAGGGTAGTGTGAACATGCCCATAACTGCCTCTCCTCCAGTCCTCGTGGCCTTGACAGACTCCTCTGAGGATGATGACAGGGAGTCTGAATGCCTGGTGCTAAGTGTAAGCCCCCCTGATCCTGAGTACTCATGGCATGAACTTTGTGCCAGGGACACTACTGCCCTACCTCTCTAACACTTACAAATCTCCCTCACATTTGCAGCCTCCTGTGGTTGGCCTCCAACAATCCCCTGCCTCAAACCTGCCTCAAACCTGCCTCCCTAGGCTCACAGGGCCTGACCAGTCCAAGGCTTAAAAGGGAGATCACCCCCAATTCTTAGGACTGCTGGCCACTCAGGGACTCCTTCCCCTGAGTCCAAATATGACCCTCACCTGACTGTGGTAGAGACATTGTTTCACCTAAACTTTCTCAGCTTTGATGATCAGGGATTAAGCCCTGCCTATAAACATTGGGCTTTCCTACCCAGGAATACCCATTTTCATTGGTACAGTGGACAGATCCCCTAACATCATAATGGCAGTCACCTGTCCCCTTGCTGACACAGGGGCAAGGATATGATTGTGTTTTTCCACAGGAATCCACAACACCTGAATGGATGCCGATATGGGACATTCAGCCAGCCAGGGAAAAGGAAGACAGAGATCAAGTCTCCTCTCCCTTAGACCCTTTGGCTGAGGAGATGGCACTTGTTAGAGATAAGTCTCTACTTGCCTGTGATCCCTGTATTCATGCTATTTTCCTTACACCCTATCAAGTACAAAATATTCCCCAGGTCCATGAGCAAACTGTTCCATTATACTAAGGGAACCTGAACCAAAACACTTTCAAACTATTTGTTCCTACTCGGAGAAAGTATATTTCCTAGCTAATTGAGACCAGGGTACCTGTTCTTGCTGTTGATATGGGGTTCATGATAAAGGTTTCGAACAACATAAAAAGGTGTTTTAGCTCTTCTTAGATAGTATCTTATGCTATAATTGGATGTATTATAATGATAATGATGATGATGATCGCAATAATAGCAATAATAATTATACTGATTAAGTGTCTTATACAGCACATCTCTTGGCAATGCTCTATCAACACATTTGTGCTTCAAATACTGATGGCCCTTTAGCATCTAGATCCCTGTGCAAAAACATGATTAGAGTTTGGCTCATAGAAGTTTTCTGGTGTTGTCTTTAGCCTCCCTCCTTACACTCCCATATGCCCCTCGGGGACAGCTGTCTGTTCAGGGCTGGTAGCCAATGAAAAGTAAGAACATGCTTGCCAGGTCAATGTAAGACAGACATGGTCAGTTATACTGGAGGCCACCTGAGGTGGGGCCAGAGCAGAGAACTCTGACTCCCACTGTGCTATCAAAATAAAACAAAAGGGTAGAAAAATAGGAGGAATGTAGCCAAGCAGACCCTGACTCAACCTTCCACCCTGAGACAACTTAGTATCTGCCAGCATGCTAGAGACCCTTGATGGTGAATCAGGCACTGGAGCAAGCCAATGACAAAGAGTCAATCTCACATCTGGCTACTTGAGACCCAATGAGATGCTAGGGATCTGTATAAAGGTTTGTCCAGTTACTGCAATAAATGAGTCTGCTTTTGCCTCTTGCTTGACACCAGAGTCTGTGTCTTTGATTCTGTGCTTTCTTACCACTACTCCTAAGGGTCTTGGTCAGAGTTGCAAGCAAAAACTACATAATTCAAATGTGCAGTATTAAAACTCTGTTGTCATATCGCCTTATAACTACAGAAATTGGGAAGTTCAATCAGGAGAAAATAAAAGTTATTGTCTTGGAGAATAACAGACTGGCATCAAGGTGACCTGAGTCAAGACAGCTTGTCTCAGAAACAGTTTTATAAAAGGCTGAACATGCAACTGGGCCCGGATCATGAGACCCCCAAAGACACCACCAGATACCAGTACCACAAGGCTGATGCAAGCATAGGAGACTCTTTATTCAGGCTCAAGCAGGGGCCAAAACTCTTCCTGATCCAACAGGATAGGAGAGTGGAACTGAGGTCTAGGGTAATGGGGTTTATAATGGGGAAAAAACCAACAACAAAACATTAGTGGGGGATTTCCAAGCCTTCCCATTACATGGTTGCATAAGAGGGTAAAGGAATGTTGACCTTTAAACTTATTGGTTTATGCTACCTGGTCTAAGCCAAAGGAGGGACCACCCATCCAAAAGGAACATCACGACTCTGCAAAGGCTCATGTTTCCTGAGCCCATCCCATAATTTTCAGCTGGCCCCAGCTATTATGTCCATTTTCCAACTGCAAAGAACATCTCATGTTTTTTCATGGAACTCAAGGAGGTGGTGAGTCACTCTGACTTGACATTCCTTGTATACCAAGGGCAAATCTACAATCCAGGCAGATGAATTAAAGGCATGTGCTATAGGCCTGAGCATAATCTCTGGTTTCCTTATATGATCAATATCCTGCAACAGATCTCTATTTTATAGTCAATACTTTGGGGTCTTAGTGAGTGCCCCCAAGGCCCAAGTCCCAGGCTGTTACTAGCTCTGCCAAGTACATTCCTGGGATGAGAATGAGCTATGTCATTCTCCATATATGAGGGTCCCATGTGAAGCCTTGTTTGATCAGGCTATCCCTCAATAGGATGGTGTTTTTCCTTTGGAAAGGGTTGACAACAGTGTACTTTGGCTCTTGTGGCAGACTATGATTTTCTCAAGAAAATTGGACCATTATGGCACAGCAGGCCTAATGTTGGGTGTGGCCCTACATTGCCCCTTGAGCAGCTCCTTAGAGTCCTGGTCTTTGATATGGTGATGGCCTAATGGATGTATGTAATTCAGGCTGACACATTCATTTTGGTTGCAGTCAAATTTTGGGACAATTCTGGTAAACAAATTCACTCCTTGCTCTGCTATTTTCTACTTAGTTTCACTATTATCTAAGCACCATTAAATCCTTTACATGTCAATTGTAGTCTTGAACCTCACACTTATTTTTTGAGTGCTATCCAACACAATAGATACCTTTTACAACCTCCACCAAGTTAACTACAAAAGGATCTTACTCCTAAATGTTAAATGCTAAGAGCAGAACTTGTAGAAGATAGTAAGAGAAACTAGGGGTCTTGCTCTCTAAATTTTGCCTCCTACCAAGGCATTTTCTACAAAACCACCTGCTCCAAATGCCCTGTGCATATGCAGCCCTGCAGAGCTCACCATCAATTCCAGGGAATGACCAGATCTAAAAAAAAACAAACAAAACAAAATAAAACAAAGCAAAAACCTCATTGGGAAATCCTTAGGGAACACATCTGTCTTCTAATTACCACCTAGACCCAGGGAGGACCACCACCATGTCCAGGTCTCAAGCTGCCTGCTCTTCCCTATTGTGGGCAGTGGCCCTGTGCTCAACATGTTGGTTTTTTTCTTCTGAGCTTTCCTGAGCTCCCCTCACAGCACTCAGTAGGCATTACTCCTTCTTCCTCCTGAAATTAAGGTGGAGTTGTTGTGTATATAATTCACAAAATTAACTTGTATGGCTAACAGCCGCAGGAACCAGGTTAGTCCCTGGAATGTTGGGATTTGTAGTTCTGTGGAAATAAGCAGGCCTAATGGGAAAATATCATGACCTAATTAATTTTTTATATAAGCCCTTGGACTATGTGTCTGGCCCGTTCCAACTGGCAAATTCTGGAGGCATTTTTCTGATGAAGGTTCATCACTTGGTCTGTACTTAGTATTTAATAAATGATTACTTTATATATGGCCGACATTGTTGTGTTGATTTTTCTGGCAAAAATCAGAATCAACATATAGAGTCCCATAGCCACATAACTCTACCCTTAATTATCTTTTTAATCCAAATATGGGAGAAGTGACTTGAGCTGCCAGTGTTCAGAGTATCAGAACGAACATCTTTTTCTATCAGGCAGTTGAAGTTGGGTCCTCATGGAAGCAAGTATTCTCTAATAGAAGCTAAGATAAGCAGTTAGCCACATGAAGGCTCATAAACATCTGTACTGAGATCTGCTGCCCTCTTCTGTCCATACATGCATACCTGCAGGCAGAAAAAGAACACTCCTCTACTGCTGGTGGGAATGAAAGTTTGGACAACCACTCTGGAAATCAGTGTGGAGCTTCCTCAGAAAACTGGGCATGACACTTCCGGATGATCTTGCTATACCACTCCTGGGCACATATCCAGAGGATTCCCTGGCATGCAATAAGGACACATGCTCCACTATGTTCATAGCAGCCTTATTTATAATAGCCAGAAGCTGGAAAGAACCCAGATGTCCCTCAATAGAGGAATGGATACAGAAAATGTGGTATATTTACACAATGGAATACTACTCAGCAATTAAAAACAATGAATTCATGAAATTCTTAGGCAAATGGTTGGATCTGGAAAATATCATCCTAAGTGAGGGAACCCAATGACAAAAGAATACACATGGAATGCAATCACTGATAAGTGGATATTAATTAGCCCAGAAGCTCTAAATTCTCAAGACACAATTAGCATATCAAATTATACCCAAGAAGAGGGAAAGAGAGGGCCCCGGTTCTGAAAAGAGTTGATCCAGCATTGTAGGGGTGTACCAGGACATCGAAATGGGAGGGGGGTGATTGGGAAATGGGTGGAGGGAAGAGGGCTTATGAGAATGATGGGGAGGGGGGACAGAGAAAAGGGAAAGCATTCGGAATATAAACAAAGAATATAGAAAATAATAAAAAAATAAAGATATTACCAAATTCTTTATAGACATTTATTCCCTTTAGGATGGTTTTGGTTCCTTAATACTTCAGAGATATGTGAAAAATCTCTAACAGAGTCATTACACACTAAAGTTTGCACTCTTGTATAAAGGTACCAGTAAATGCCATTTTGCCAAACTGAATATATTAACCGGATTTCTCTGCAGCACGGCTTTTCTCATGATTTCTAACAGCATTTGAAGGCTTTATCACATTGCTTATTCACAGAATTTCCTTCCAATATGGATTCTTTTATATATTCTGAGAAGTTATTTTTGTGACAAAGCTTCTTCATATTTGTTAGAATAGGCAGGCAAAATCCCAGACATATCATACCAAGCTTCAGGTCTCACGTGGGAGGTTGTATTGCCAAGGAAGCGTCTGAGAGGGGGTGAAATGTAAGAAGAGAAGGGACTGTGGGACAGGGGAAGACTTTTTATCCAGTCCATGAGGCATGTGAAGCACATGAAAAAGGAAGTGGTGCCATGGTGGGTGCCATGGCAACAGATGCAGGAGCAGTGCTGTTGCCTACAGATGAGGAGTCTCCTTACTGGATCAAGGAGCTGGCTGTAATAGTGATGTGCAAAGGTTTTTTCACATTGATTACTTTTACAGGGTTTGTCTTCAGTATGAATTCTTTTCTTTTTGCAGACTCCAGAGACCAGTTTATTTATTTATTTTTTTCATATTGTGTTACAATGTAATCTTCCAGGACAGTTGTCTGAGGGAAAGGAAAAGACAGATATAGTTTAACATGGTTTCTTTTCCTAGGAAATATCAATTTAAATGAGCACCTATTGAACTCAGTTTTCATATCCCATGTTGTCTTCATTTCCTTTGGACATCTTCGATTATTTTCTTGCCTACGAATCATTTTGTTCATGTTCTCTTTGAGTTGATTTACATGGTCTTCAAACTTCGATATCTTTGATCATGACTCTGGGTTTTCAATTCTTTATCTTGGATATCATATAAGTTGCCCTCCTTATAGTATACATATAAGTTTGTGGTTTGTGCCAAGGACAATTTATCTTTTTTTACTTTGTTTAGATGTTTGTTCTGAGCATCAGAATTCAGAGGGATTGCTTAATTGCGTGCATTTTTAGCCCGGGGCTAGACATACAATGTGAGAAGTTAGGCAGGATTACTTGTTTCTGAAGGGTTCAGAACCAAGGTGCAGAGTCTTTCTACATCCAGTTCTGTTCTCATCTGGCAGCAAGCTTGTGGGGAAGCTGTGCATAGTAGGTCCTGGGAAGCTGTGTGGAAGGCAGCCTGCAAATGATGGAAGTTAGAAATAAAAACGAAGTTAAGACCTCACAGAATCCACAGCCCAGGCATAAGGCAGGCCAGGGGCAAGCCCAGACAAGCAGGGGCCTTCTCAAGGTTGTTAGAATAGCAGGATGATCCACCCAAGGTCGCTAAGACATTCCAGAAACTAGCCTGCCATAAAGATAAGAAAGTAGCCTAAAGAACCTCCACTGAGTCTTGGGCCATCTGGGCTCCCTCCCCTCACCCTCTCTTCTCTTATGTAGTTTAAAACACACTTAAGAGCACTTAACAGCACTTAAGAGGTCCTCACAGGAGAACAAAGACCAAAATGAGAACAAAATGGGCTCATTCTTGGGTCCTGTCTACATCTGTGAAAACAGAAATCTTACTCTCAGTAATGTGAAATGAGTGACATGCCTGAATTAAACCCAGGTCATTTTTCTCAGGGTATCTTTACAAGTTTAGATTGTGGAAGTACAGTGGTTCCTTGTCACTTAATTCTAAGAGAGTATTCTTACTTCTCTTTAGGGAAATTAATGTTAAATAACTATTCAAATAATTGAAATGTATATGTAATGCTATGCAATATTGGAAAATTCAATATATTGTATTAAAAACATACAAATTGACATAATGGGAGACTTATCTTTTGTTAGCAGAGGGCCTGGTTAACATTAAACTACATAATTGTATGCCAATTCCTCCCTCAATGTATGAATTGACCAATCATGTAAAAGCACGCGAACCCCCCTTGCCTTTTCCCACATAAACCCCTAGCTTTTGAGCCTCAGGGCGGACCCCTTTGTCTCTTGCAAGAGACGTGTCGGCCTGGAGCTCCGCCATTAAACTGCCTCGTGTTTTTGCATCAAGCCAGTCTCTCGCGTTTCCTTGGATGTGCGCCGACCCGAGACTCCAGTGGGGTTCCCCTCCTCTCCCCCCCTCCCCTTTCGGGGGTCCTACACAACCGAATAGCAAGAGAAGTTCCTGATGGCGAGGGTGGGCTTCCTGCATGATTAGATGAGTTTAAGAAAAAGACAAATAAAAACAAAGGTATAATAAGCAAGCAAGCAAAAATCCAAAACTACAAAAATTGCTTTGAAGAATTGGGAAGCAAATTAATTAAAAGTTCCGGAAGTAGGTGGGCTTAGAGTTACAGGAAGCTGCTGAGTATTGAGAGCGTCCAGAAGGAGTGGCTCTGAGGAAAGGCGGAAGAGACAGAAAGTTCAGACATTCCAGCATTCTCCGTGCATCTTGGCTGCCTTATGGTCTGAACCTGAAATCTTCCTTAAGCTGCAGTTGCTGTGCTGGCTTCCTAGGACATTCAGCAGCTCGTCCTGTCCCCTGCCAGGCCAGAGGAGCTGTTGGGCTGGGAAAGGGGCAGGAGTGGAGCAGGGGTGTGGAGCAGGGGTGCATTTTGTGCCGCCACTCTATCAGGAAGTTTGAGATCCTGTGAATTGGGTTTATGGGTGATATCTTAATTAATTTTATGGTTGCCAGAATTAATTTTATGGTTGCCAGAATATTTTTCTAAAATATCCTCGTATATCCTTGGCAGTATCTGGAGTTTGTATACCAGGAGGGTTGTCTTTTTTTTTTTTTTTTTTTTTCTGGTTTTTCGAGACAGGGTTTCTCAGTGTAGCTCTGGCTGTCCTGGAACTCACTCTGTAGACCAGGCTTTCCTCGAACTCAGAAATCGCCTGCCCTGCCTCCCAAGTGCTGGGATTAAAGGCGTGCACCACCACTGCCAGGTCAGGCTTAGTTATTAATATTACACCTTTGGTTTGAATGAAAAATGAAGACAGGATTGAAGCCAGGTACTGCTAAGGAGAAAATATGTTGTTGGTTCTGTTTACCCTGAGTGTCCCCAGAGGAAAACCGATTCCAACTTGTGGACAAGCTTTATAAAATTTTACATCCTGACCAAGGTCAAAGGCTACAAGCAGTTTTATAGGCCATTGTGGTTTCCTATGAGGCCTTATTATTTTCCAAAGATATGCAACCTGCAGCATTGCAGGAAGATAACTATTTTGGAGCTGGTGGTGCTTAGAGGATACTTTTTTGCTTTTCAGTCTGAGGGAGGAAGCAGTCAGAGTATCAAGTTGATACAGACTGAACCAGGTCATGGGGGTGGGAGGGAAGGGTCATTGAGGACCATCAAGGAGGGTGGAGGGACTGGCCAAAAGAGGAACCAGGAACCAAGACAAGTTTGAGTCAACAAAGTCTGCCTTGATATGTTAATTGGCACCCCAGTTAGCCATTCCTCCAGAATTTCTTTGAATCCTTGCAAGGATTAGTCCAGCATCCAGTGAGAAGATAACATCAGGCCAAGATGTTTTTATAGATATAAAACTAAGTATAGATTAAGACAAAATTAATAAGGTCCTTTGAAATAATTATGATTGCTAACTTACTCAAGAAAAATGTCTCCTTGGTTCATGAAAAGCACTCTGCCCATGCACATTCATGGGTTGTTGAGTTCTGCAATGTGGACTTCTTACAGGTGTGGGAATGCTTAGAAGCTGCACTCTGGGATTTTTTTTTTTACAGACCTCTTGGAGAAGTTCAGCCATCTGGATTCAGTGTGTCACAGTATGCTTTTTACATTCTTCCTTGCTCCTCTTCCGAGTTGCTAGGAAAAGAACCCTGGATGTGTGTTAATTGTGTGACTGATTCTCACATCTCTAGGGTAATCTGAAATCCTCAAATAAAAAGAAACATTTTCAGCCGGGCATGGTGGTGCACTCCTGTAATCCCAGAACTTGGGAGGCAGAGGCAGGTGTATTTCTGAGTTCGAGGCCAGCCTGGTCTACAGAGTGAGTTCCAGGACAGCCAGGACTACACAGAGAAACCCTGTCTCAAAAAACCAAAACAGAGAGAGAGAGAGAGAGAGAGAGAGAGAGAGAGAGAGAGAGAGAGAGAGAGAGAGAGAGAGAGAGATTTTCATGATATCTTCTCTTTCCTTCAAGTTTATCCTTTTTCCTGGTGTTGGCGTCTTTCATTTTTGTCTTATGAAACGTTCCAGGTTCTTTCTGACCAATATGTTCCTGTTTTCAGGTCTCTATATGCTCAGACAAAACTGTTTAACTATAAATCAAAACTAAGAGCCCTGAATGGAAAAGGCCAAGGAGTCTCAAGGATCCAGGTGTGTTAGAAGGATTGAACAAGTGATGAGGTGGGGCTCACCTGTCATAAAGAGGACATGAATTTGGTTTTGCCACATTCTATTTAATTTATGGTCCTGGAAATTTTCACTGACAATATTGTTAGATGTAATGAGGCTTTCCCAAGGTACCCAGTTCAGTCAGCAGTTAGTTGATGTCAACATTTGAATAAGTTTGAGTTTCTGAATTAGCAGTTCCCCATTGAAAACAAAATTTCTTTTAGCCAGACTGAAATTAGGATCAGGAAATGGGTGTTACAAGGGCCATTTACACTTGAAGCAAATATTAGTTGTGTCTTCTCTCCTAGGGTCTGTGACCTTCTTTATTGGACTCTCAATTTAATCAATGTATCACCCCCCCCCCCAGTGCGCGCCCCCAGGAGTTGGGCTTATCTTGAACTAGTAAATCTTCAGTTACTCACAGAGCATCTTGCCACCATGATACTAGTGATCATGCCTTACGTGGCAGATTGAGATACAAATCAGGGTGTGGCCTTTGATAACACTGCCACTTGTCCCAGTCTGCATAGCAGTTTCTGACACTATGAATACTACCACCAGAGTCTGTCCATGATATTTGCTGACAGAGTGAATGATGTGATCTGAGTTGTTTTTCTCCAGAAGCTGCACTTGCTTTCTGAATCACATATTCTGTCCAGTGTAAATGATGTTTAGTCCTTGAATTGTGTTGTCACTGATGCAGTGTGTTGAATTAGTCCTGATTAGATTAGAATAAGTGCTGTTGACCTTTTCTGTACTGTTTGGTTCAGTTTTTTTCCTCTAGTATTCTGAGGTATGTATCTTCTTTTCTTGCATTCTTGGGCTGTGTTAGAATTTTTACAGGGCTATAATATTAACTTTTATTTTCCTATTATAATTATTGCCTGAGAGGCTTACTGCCTCTGTCCATTTACCTAGGCCTAGGCCTGTAAGACTCTAACCTCTATATAATCTTATCTAGACCAAGAGCTTGTGAAATCTCTTGCTGATTAAGCTCCCCCTTTTTTGTTCAGTTCATTCTCAATTTTTTTTTAAAGATTTATTTATTTATTTTATGTTAGTACACTGCTGCTGTCTTCAGACACACCAGAAGAGGGCATCTGATTCCATTACAGATGGTTGTGAGCTACCATGTGGTTGCTGGGATTTGAACTCAGGACCTTTGGAAGAGCAGTCAGTGCTCTTAACCCCTGAGCCATCTCTCCAGCCCCTCATTCTCAACTCTTAACTAGCTGATTCTACTTAGGTGTTCCAGCTCAAACTCCTCACCTAGCTGACTCTTTCAGTCTGGTTCTTCTCTGAGACACTTACATGCTCTGGCCTTAAATTAACTGTACTAATCTTTTTAAAGTGTTCTGGGCCTTCTCTTTCTTTTGCTCATTCTGTCTTTGCCTGTGACTAGCACGTTCTCTCTTCAATTGCACTATATAAATTCTCTCTGAGTAAAAAACTGTTTCCTTCTCCCTCTCTGTTGCCCTGTTCTCTCAACTGCACTGTACTGCTGCCCATGCACTCTGTTCTATTCCTTTACTATTCTCTTCTTCCTGAACTGTGTTTCTCTCCTTAAGTAGCTTCTTTCCTCTCTCATCTCAGGAGAGTTGCGTATATCCTGTTCTGTCAGATCTTTCTCTGACATTTCATTATTTTCTGCCATTCAATTAGACAACACTTTCAAACATGGGTGCTTCCTTCAACTTAGTAACTGCACTTTTGTTGTTTGTGATTAAAGTGAATACTAAGGGCTTGCTTGCCTTCCAAACATAGTGATTCAATTTGTGTGCCAGCGGCTGAACCACACCCTAAGTCAGAACAGGTTAAAATATCCCTACATAATATTTGGTCAGTTTAGTTCTGCAGAATTCCTTCTTCCTGAGCTGAAATCCGAGATTCACAAATAATACTCTTCATTATGCGGATGTATGTTTCATCTATTCTGACTTCTTTTTCTTTAATTTTTTATTTTCTATATTCTTTGCTTACATTCCAAATGATTTTCCCTTTCCCGGTTCCCCCCTCCTCAAAAGTCCCATAAGCCCTCTTCCCTCAGCCGATACTCCGATCATCCCTCTCCTACTTCTCTGTCCTGGTACTCCCCTACAGTGCTGCATCAAGCCTTTCCAGGACCAGGGACCTCTCCTTCCTTCTTCTCGAGAGTCATTTGATATGTGAATTGTGTCTTGGGTACTCAGAGCTTCTGAGCTAATATCCACTTATCAGTGTCTGCATTCCGTGTGTGTTCTTTTGTGATTGGGTTACCTCATTTAGGATATTTTCCAGATCCAACCATTTGCCTAAGAATTTCATGAATTCATTGTTTTTAATTGCTGAGTAGAATTCCATTGTGTAAATATACCACATTTTCTGTATCCATTCTTCCATTGAGGGACATCTGGGTTCTTTCCATCTTCTGGCTATTATGAATAGGGCTGCTATGAACATAGTGGAGCATGTGTCCTTACTGCATGCCGGGGAATTTTCTGGATATATGCCCAGGAGTGGTATTGAAGGGTCCTCTGGAAGTGTTATGCCCAGTTTTCTGAGGAACCGGCAGACTGATTTCCAGAGTGGTTCTGTTCTGACTTCTACCAAGGATTTTATTGTGAACTTCTTTGATGATTGATCAATCGAATTCTGTTCTTTGTGAGATTGTATTCCTTAGCATTTGTTATGTAGAAGGTTTGCTGCATTGTGAGTGGCAAAGTATGGTTCATATTTGTTCTCCATGCCTTGTGTGGGATAGAGCTTCATTATGTTGTACATGAGGAATATCTCCTAGTTTTCTTGTTTTCATTCATTCTTCACAAGAAATGTCTTATTTCCTATGACCTCATGAAAAGTTTATGTCTTATTCTTTTGTGCATATTTTCATCCGTTTATTATCTAAGTAGGTTTTTGACTTAAAAAAACACGTCTTAATGTATTACTACATTCAAATGCTACTTTTCCGGATTTAACATTACAGTTGCCAGTAATTTTCTCTCAAGGCTTGAAAAATATTATTCTACACTCTCCTGATTTTATTCTTTTTTTTTTTTTTGAGACAGGGTTTCTCTGTGTAGTCCTGGCTGTCCTGGAACTCACTCTGTAGACCAGGCTGGCCTCGAACTCAGAAATCCGCCTGTCTCTGCCTCCCAGAGTGCTGGGATTAAAGGCGTGAGCCACCACCACCTTGCTTCCTGATTTTATTCTATGAATAATGATTTAGTAGTAGTGTATACTAATATAATGTCAGTTCTTCTGATGTTAAGGAATAGGTCAAGACAACTGGTGTGATACAACACTTAGATGTGTCAATAGGTGGATACAACTGGGAGTATAGGAATCCACTCTCTGAGTGACTTTCCATTGCATTCTAGGCTAGAATGCTATGGTCTTCTAGTACCCAAGGGTCCCAGTGTTTGAACACTACCCAATTCCGTTTGAGTTTATCAACTTTAAAAAATTTGTGATGAACCAAGGGATATTAAACGTTGAGTGGAAGACTCAAAAGTGTGGAATTGTGTCTATTCAGAATCGGGTGTGTATTTGAGGAAATATCAATTCTAAGATTTAAAGTCGAAGCCCCAGTGTTCATATCGACTTCATGGTGGAAGTATGTAAACCCATGGGTTATTCTTCCCATTCTTGAATGAGCTCTTTTTCAGTCTCTATGAAACTGAAGATGTATTTTTTCTGTTATACACATAGACAAAATAATTCCATGAAACATATTCATTTTATATGTTTTCTACTGTTGAAATAAAAGCAGTGGAGCACCTGTCACTAGAGCATAAATTTTTGATCTGTTGCTGGTAGAAATAACAACAGCACTCAGCCTGCATGTTACAGGTCAGAATCATAAAGTGACATGCTTTGAAAAAAGTCCTGATTACTCCCTGAAAATTCATGCTTTTCTATGCCCATTTTTATTATCCAGTTGATGCTGTCTACAAATGCCCAGGGCATCGATTTTGACCTCTTGCAAATTTATGACAACATTGTATTTTTCCTGCATCTCCAATTTCTGTTTCACAGAAATTTCCATTGTCAGTAAATTTACTATCACATGAATTAGTGATTATCCTCATTTTTTTTCATGCATATTACAGTATTTCCAGAGAAACATTCTGGTAGAGTGTTTGCATTATCTGGTTTCTTTGCTATTGCAGATATTGCAAACTACTAGAATTTATTTTAATATGTGCTATCTAAATCCCCTGTGCTTGCACTTTCAAGTGAATGGCCTTTGCACATGAAGTGCCCCAGAGAGATTGCCCAGTTACCAGCTTCTATCATCTGTCCCATTTCTTGATATTCATGTTTTCATTATATTCTTGTTTCATCTATGTTCTGAGGCAGGTTTTGGATGGGTATCCACACTATCATATATTCATAATTCTATGCTCCATGGTACATGACTGTCGGGAGCCATAATGGGACAAGCTAATATACTAGCAGGAGATCCTGAAATGCCTGCTTTGTATTATTATATCATCTGTGACAGGTGAGCCCCCATTCAGCAAGGCTGTGGGTAACTAATTCCTGCTATTAATATGTTTTTCCTGTTATTATTATACATATATAATAATCAATATGTAATAGCACACCCCTTTGTAGCAGATCTCTGCAGATCCATGAAGATGTACTGTCTTATTGTGATACTGTGTAGACAAATAGATGACTTAAGTTTTAATGATGATCCTATAAGAATTCCTAAAATTATATCTGTGATTATTAAGCTCTTTTATACTGGGACTGCTACTAACTCCTTTTCTGATAGTCAAAACTGCAATGAGAACTCTGTCTGCCAAGTGTCACAGTTAATTGCTCTTAGATGGCAACCAGACTTTCTCCTACTCAGAGCACATTACAAGAAGTTGTAAAACAATTAACCAAAGGGAACTAACGATTTATTTTAGGTGCTAGGACAGAAGATAAAATATTGACTATCTATACAAAACTTCACTTATAACTTAGTTATGGTTTTAAACGTTCAATGAACTTGTGAAAGACACAGTGATAGATGTTTAGCTAGATAATTACTCCTAATGGATATGCATGAAAACATTCTCTTTTGTAAACTTCTATTTCAATTTATGACTTGGTATTTTGTGTGAACTTGTGATGAACTTTGTAACATGATCATGTATCCTGAAAGATGTATAAGTACTGAGGACAAAGAGATAAGATGAAAGAATTAGAGTAGAAATTTTTCCCCTTCCACGGTTAGAGTAGAATTTTTGCCTTTCCCCTCTTAGAAGAAGTTTTCCCTTTCTCCACTTTCTCTCTGCTTTCCCCTCTTAGATAGCTTTCATAGGAAGCTTTTTGCAACTTATTAATAAACTCATTAACCAAATCTCTAAGTGTCCCATTTTTTCTTCCTGGGACTTCTGACTAGCAGGCTGAAAGTGAGAGCCCAGCAGTTCCTGCAGAGACAGTACAAAGGCCGTTTACCTGATCCTTAGCAGTTTGAGGAAGAGGAACTAAATGCCAGAACTGCAGTTTCTGGCCTCAGGGGATTATAGAAGACAGGTCAGCTACAGTAGAATAGTAACCTAGATTTAGTTAAGTAAAATTTTTATTATACAGCATCCTTAAATTTTTCTTAAGACAAAGTCTTACCCCAGAATTTCATAAGACAGTGTCTTACACTTCTGCTGCTCTTCCCCCCTCTGCTGCCTCAAGAAGAACCAAGAAGAAAGAAACACCTCTGCCAGGGCTGGCTCCCGGCACATGCCAATATGTGTTTCCAAAACTCCACTTCCTCCTCTTTTAGAGCCTTGCCTATTCACCTACTGCTGACTTTTTACTCAGCACTGTCTTATTGGCAGTTTTCCTTTACAAACCATGTTAGTCTGACATAGGGTAAAAGCATCACTATGCTATTGTGTAGACAAGAACAACTTAAATGCATATCCTCTATTTCTACAAAGAGCAGTATGTCAGTTATAAATTCACTTTTGGGCCTGTGATCTTTAGAATGACTTGAATAGCTTCCAGTGACATGTCTGTATTTCCTTTGTAGGCTTACCTAGTAAAGTTTCTGTTAACTACTTGTCACTATTACACTGGTAGACATACATTGCCACACAGGTTGGTATAACAGCACAAGGGTCAGCATCTAGGGAGAGCCATTAATGACTCCTTATACCCATCAACCTACAGAGCACTTTTAAAAGTTTGTATGCTAAATCAGCATATCCAAGATTCTTTTAGACACTGAGTTGTCTTCTGACTTCTCAGATTATTCTTTAAGAATGTATAAAACCAAATGATATTTTCTTGCCTTTTTCTATAGCTTATAAAGTGTATTATAAGATTGGATTATTCTCTTAGGATATTTGTCGCTCTTGAGTTGAAGACTTATGTTTCTTGTAATTTAAGAAAATATGTCTTCCTCATATCCTTATTTGAACATTGAAAGTAGTCTAATTCTTACTTGCTCTTTGTAAGCACTGCTACACTGTGGTAAGTTAGTGTGGAGGCTTTGCACATCCTTGTCTCCCTTCTGAGAAGAGTGGATTGATGACAGCTGTCTTCAGTTTGTATGATGATAGGTTTAGGATGTTGGCTAATACCTTCATTAGACTCAGTAATTTTCCTTATTTTCCTCATTCTTCAGAACTTTCATAATGATCCACTGTGATATCTTGGCCTAGGCCTTTCATAGATTTACTGACATGGTTGTGAGCCTTTTCCACACTGATTGTACACAGTTTGTGCTTTGAGTTGTTTGGTTTGTGCTTGATGAAACAGTTTTGAATCTCTGGCATGAAATCAAGTTGAGTTCACTTCCTATATCCATTAGAGAGATTTTTTTTTCAGTATAAAGTGGCCTGGACAATTTGTGCATATTTTTATGGTCATTTGCTTTTGGAACGAGGTAAAGCCAGCTTTGTGTGATTACTGCACCACATTCTGTTTTTGTCTGTATTCTGCAGTATTCTCTGTGCAAGATTATTGTGGGATTTGTAGAAGAAATTTGTGAATTCAGTGCTTCAACTATTTAGTCCTCAGACAGTGTTAGAAGAAACACTGCAAGCCTGGGTTTCCACACTTGCTTATTGCCTGACCTAGTGTTATTACATGCAGAGTTTTCTTTTCACTTGTTTCTAGGAAATCATTATTTTTCTTGTTAATTCTCATTAATTGTATATTAATTATATACTTTCCACGGCACTCTCTAACCTGCTATTTCCCAGTTTTAATATACACTTATGAGGCAGGGTCATCAAAAGATACTACCTGAATACCTTTTAAATGCCAAGAGAAATATTTGACATGAAAGAATGTAATTTCTTGAATACTTGCTTATACCATGATCATGACAGCTTTGTGTAGCAATAGTATCTTGATGCTTAGAATGATTCTTATGTTTTTATTCATGTACAAATAGATGTATGTTTATATATATATATAAATATAAATGCGTAGATATATGTGTATATATACACACAAAAATATATAATATTTTACTCTCATGTGGAACTACAACATAGTTAATAAAGAGTAACTTTTTCTGTTCTGCAAGACAACAGGATGCACATAGAACATAGATATACTGTATCTGCATGGTAGAATGAAATGGAATCTCATCAAAAGTCAGGTATTGTATTCTATTATGATTGCTAATGAAACACCTTTCAATTATAGGCATCAATCATAGTAGCCACTAGCCATTTGTTCTTGATTCCAGACCCAGGAAGAGAAATTCTCAGTAACAACCTTGAGTAATAGTGTTTAACAGCAGGTATGCATGTGCTCTGTGTTTGTACCTGGTGCCTGCTGATGTTAGAATGAGGCCTCAGATTATACTCATATTCTTTACCACCTGAAATATGTCACTCCATGCTCTCATGTATGTAGAAATATTGACAAGTTTCCTTGTAGTATCATTTTGCTTTTAATGACCATTTATGTGGTTTAGCATTGTCCATTATGTAGTTGTAGTAATTTTATCTTTGTATTTTTCAAACCCTGTTGCAAAATTTCAAGAAGAGTTCCAATATTTGAAACAAGGAGAAGAATAACAACAACAAAAAAGAATGAGCTCTTCTCTGGTAAACACTCCACAGGTCAGTGTGCTGTACAAATTTTTTTGAAATTCCCATTTTCATTCAAAACATTCAATAGTTCTATTATCTATATGTGGTCATGTTATCTAAAGGGCTTATTTTCTATGATCTTCATTTTCCTCTGGCCCTAGGAACTTTTAATAGTTAGGTCTTTCACATATAACACCATTATATTTTCTCTGAATTTTTTTTTTCTTTTTTACTGTGAGGACATACAATTTCTATGGACTGAAAACCTGCAAGTCTCAAAGATAATCTATTGTAAATTATGCTCAAAAAATATATCAGTTACTAATTTTTGCTTCAGATGGAGTTGTGTCCTTTTATATTAGTGTGAAAGGAATGTCTCATGTGTCACTTTAATTGCATTTCAGATCACCTCTGGGTTCCAGACAAAAGTCCTCTGCTCTCAATTTTTTATTTCATCACATGGAATATATTAGTAAAATTTTTCT
Organism: Apodemus sylvaticus; assembly: GCF_947179515.1. NCBI lineage: Eukaryota > Metazoa > Chordata > Mammalia > Rodentia > Muridae > Apodemus > Apodemus sylvaticus. Next base: position 159,968,862 of record NC_067474.1, read on the forward strand.
AGGGAGTACAGGCTTAGTGTTTTACACTATCCATACAATTTCAAGTATAAATGAATGTTTCTAATTTGTTCTCTTGTTTTATTTAGAAGAAAGAATAGTTCATCTACTGTATGTTTCTTCTTCCACCAAACTATGATGACATATGAAACAACTGAAGGGTTGTGATGATGTTTCTGTATTTCTTTTTTTCTTGTTTAAATGATTTATTTACATTCCAAATATTGTTCTCCTTTCCAGTTTCTCCTCTGCAAACCCCCTATCCAATGTCAACTAAGTCCCTGTCTCTATGAGAACATTTCCCTAACCCTTACCCACACTTGCCTGACCAGTATTCATAAGGAAATTTGGTCTGAAGTTCTTTTTCTTTTTGGGAGTTTTGTCTGATTTACATGTCAGTGTAACCATGGCTTTACAAACAAATTACGTAGTAGTATTTATTCTGATTCTATTTCATGTAATTTTTGAAGAGTACTGGTATTAGGTCTTATTCAATAGTCTGCTAGAATTCTGTTCTAAATTCTTCTTCCCCTGGCCTTTTCTTGGTGGTGAGACTTTTAATGTCTGCTTTAATACTTTAGGCATTATGAGATTATATAGATGGTTTATCTGATCCTGATTTAACTTATGTACCTTGTATCTGTTTAGAAAACATTCCATTTAATTTAGATTTTCCAGTTTTGTTGAGTATAGGCCTCTACCAGATTTTCAGGTCACTGCTCATCCCATGGTGTCTCGCATAGATGACAAGGGGCACCCGGATCTACAGACTCAAGAAACGTGCAGCATTTGATAAGAAAACACTACACACCTGTGGGGCCAATGAGAACCTACAATTCCCCCTAACCTAGGGTAGTTGTTTCAAAGCTGCCTTTCATTACGCCATACCATCCATTGAGGAGCCCCTTTGTTCATAGCCCCTTTCCTCTCAAACTATTTGGTCCATACCTACATTCAGGGAGCAATATCCTCCCAGAGGCATCTTCTGGAGAGAGGTGGTTTTAATGGACAGAACAAAAGCCAGTGGAAACCCTAGGCCAGGATGTCACCTGCAATGCTTGGACACCAGGCTGCCTTCTCTGAGTCCAAAGCTCAGAGTACCCTGTGGAAGTGTACAGTCACACTTGTATTCCCGTTTCCACACCACTGCTCTATTGCAGGCATGGGAATACAGCTCTGGATTTAGGGAGAGAAGAGCAGGATGAGTGATGGAGTCCCCCAGTCACCCTGGATAGTCCACATGAATGCCTGTTTACTCGGGGGAATTGCAAACACCACCCACATTGTTATTTTCTCCCAAACTCTGCAGCATAGAGGTCTCAGGTTCCCTATTGACCTGAGAGGTATGGTCCAGGGACCCTGGGGTGGACACAGCTGCAGTGGTTGAATTAAAACACTCATAAATATATGCAACATGTCCAAGAGGACATGTATGTTGTTTGTAATGAATGTAAAGACTTATATGAGAGAAGAAACTCTTGTGTGTGTTTTAACTGGAGTTCATTTCACTATTGGTTTTTTTTTCCTTATATTATTGTTATTTTAGAAATGGTCTCACTAAGAAGCATTGACCTGATTCTTGCTGAGTAGGCTGAATTACAACTAAGAGAGATCTGCCTATGTTCCCCTACACCCAAGAGTGCTGGGATGGAAAGGAGGAACACCCACCCCAGCCTTCCATCTTATTTAGATGTAGGTCTTCCTATGTCTTCCAGGCTAGCCAGGAGATGAAGATCCTCATACCATAGCTCAGCTACCTAGTGTGAGCTGCCACCTACTCTGTGCCTTTCATTTTAGTTTTAAACAGGGTCTGATCAAGTTTGCCACAACAAAAGCTGTAGTTGCTATAGCTTGGCAGAAAATCACCCTCAGTTGCCAGAGTAGGTGAGCTAGTGGCCTGTTTTCTCATGCTCTTCTCAGCATTGTTCTTGAGTCTCATGTAAGATGAAATACTAATTTATACTAAGGGCTGAAGAGAAATGACTCAGTTACTTAGAACACTGGATGATCTTGTAGAGAAACTGAGTTTGATTCCCAGTACCTATAAGACATAATACAAGACTCTATAACAAGTGTATTGTTACAGAGCAAGTAGGTGTGGTGTGTGTCTCAGCGGTAAGCAATAGACAGATGTGGACCCTGTGTGGTCTCATATAGTTTTAGTTCTTCCCTAAAGTGATAAGCACTGAATAATTTCACTATGGGGCTGCACTTGTGCAAAGCATTTGGAGTAAGGGCTTGTGTGCTGAAACATGATTGACAACATGTCAAACTCTTAGTATCTTCTACAAATTTTGACCTTAGCATTTAACATTTAGTTGTAAGATCCATTTAGAGTCAATTTTGTGGAGGTAAAAGGATTCTCCTGTGTTGGGTAGCACTCCAATATTAAGCTGTGATGTAGAACATCTTTTGTTTCTTTACTTGGGCATGTTTGTTCCTGACCATAACAAAGGAGACAATCAAGGTTTACAGCCAGCTAGTGTCCCCATCCCCATTAATAATTTACATTTTCTCTGTTGGTGAAATGAACCAATTTCAATCCAGCACTGCTGAGATGACCAGCTAGCAAGAGTTCAGGAAACACTAGGAAAGGTGAGCTTGTTCAGCCTTGAATCTCTGAGGCTAAAATCAATCTTTGCCTAAATAGGTTTGAATGGAGACTAGAAACTTCCATGGCAAGGCTAGGTAAGCAGACTGAGGCTTTATGCTTCTGACATGACAATTACCTCAGGTGAAAAAATTATTTTACAGACCTCCTTATCTAAGCAAGTAGTGTGCTTGGGAAAGCTGATAATAGTCTTGAGCCAGGACCTGTGGGGAGGGATTTCTTCAGATCCTAAGAACTCAACTCTTGCCACCATATGGCACTGTGGTTATTGGTCTCAAGTCCACTGTAGGCTTGTTCAACAATGTTCCTGACATATTCTGTGTTCCCTGTGACCAGCATGGATTTTTAAGACTCCTCCTGAGTTTGTTCCCATGTTTGATAGTTTCTGTTGACTTCATTGAAGTCTAATAAAAAAAGGAAATAGAAGCAATAAAGAAAGCAGAAAAATGAGGGAATACTGGAAATGAAAATAATAGGAGGTTCTCTAAGGCAAAAAGAACAGTTAATTGGAGAAAGAGACAAGTCAGCCCAGAAATGGGAAAAGCATTTTGCCAATTGTATATATTCCACAGATAGAAGTTTTTATACTCACATGAAGAACTTCGGAGAGCTGAGAAACACCTTAAGAAATGTTCAACATCATTAATCATTAGGGAAATGCAAATCAAAACAACCCTGAGATTTCACTTCACACCAGTCAGAATGGCTAAGGTCAAAAACTCAGGAGACAGCAGGTGCTGGCGAGGATGTGGAGAAAGAGGAACACTGCTCCACTGCTGGTGGGATTGTAAGATGGTGCAACCACTTTGTAAATCAGTCTCGAGGTTCCTCAGAAAACTGGGCATGACACTTCCTGAGGATAGACACACCCTGCTATACCACTCCTGGGCATATACCCAGAGGATTCCCCAGCTTGCAATAAGGACACATGCTCCACTATGTTCATAGCAGCCTTATTTGTAGTATCCAGAAGCTGGAAAGAACCTAGGTGTCCTTCAACAGAGGAATGGATAAAAAAATGTGGTATATTTACATAATGGAGTACTATTCAGCTATTAGAAACAATGAATTCATGAAATTCTTAGACAAATGGATGGAGCTGGAGAACATCATACTAAGTGAGGTAACCCAGTCTCAAAAGATCAATCATGGTATGCACTCACTGATAAGTGGATATTAACCTAAAAACTTGGAATACCCAAGAAATAATCCACATATTAAATGATGTCCAAAAAGAATGGCCTCTGGTTCTGGAAAGACACAGTGCAACAGTATAGGGGAATATCAGAACATGGAAGTGGGAAGGAGTAGATGGAGGAACAGGGATAGGGAAGAGGTCTTATGGGACTTGTGGGGAATGGGGACCCAGAAAACGGGAAATCATTTGAAATGTAAATAAAGAATACATCGAATAAATACAAAAAAAAAAAAAAAAAAAAAGAATCCCTATTCAGTTTCCTGGAGCCAGAGAAATTAAATGTCAAATGGAGGAAAAGGGGAGTTAAGAAACATAGGTGACGTTGAATTCAAGCAGCTTTATTAAGGTTTTAACAAAGAGAACTCCCATGTACAAACTTCAGATACTGCAAAGGATCTACAAGATTATTTTAGAAACATATTTGGCAACCATAAAATTAATTAAAACATTACCATAAAACACTATAAAACAGTTCATAGAATCTCAAACTTCCAGACAATGGTGAGATATACACGACACTATTGTGAGAGTGGCAGCAGAAAATGCACCCCTGCTCCACACCCCTGCTCCGCTCCTGCCCCTTTCCCAGCCCAACAGCTCCTCTGACCTGGCAGGAGACAGGACAAGCTGCTGGATGTCCTAGGAGGCGAGCACAGCAACTGCAGCTTAAGGAAGTTTTCAGGTTCCTCAAATCCTATTCTCCCACCACTCCTTCCTGACCAGGAGTTAGCCAAGATACCAGAAGAATGTTGGAATTGTGGAAGTTCCTGCCACTTAGGCCTGGTCCCTCACAGGGACTCCTTCTGGACCAGCCCAATATTAAGCAGCTTCCTGTGATGTAATTCTTCTAAGCCTACCTACTTCAGGATCTTTAAATTAATTAGCATCTGTGGGGGAGAAAAACAAAAAAAGAAAAAGATGGGTGGATGGAGCACAGGGTTGGAAGAGGCCCGTGGGTCCCACGTATGAGAGAACTGTACCACGCGACAGGGTCCACGAAGATAAATAGGAAAACGCCTGCAGGACCACACACCACACCACACCACTAAAGAGAAAGGGGCACAGAACGGCTTGTGGGGCACACAGGAGACTGCCCAGAGCACAGGCAGGCCGCTCCATGGGAGTGCTCATGCTCACAGACCTGTGGGGCTCACGGCTAGCTGGCTAGCATGAAGGGCTTTGTCTAGAGAATGGAGCCATTTACAAGGCCCAAATACCTGTAAATGTTGCTTTGCTGCAAGGCGACTTGGCTGAGATGATGTGGCTGAGATAAGACTTGGCTGCAATGAGAGGAGGCTTGGTTGAGAGGAGGCTTGGTTGAGAGGTGGCGCCCACCTTCCCCTGATGGCTAGAAAGGCTGAGGCCTGTGTTTCTAAGTGATGGAATTTAATAAGTTTCCACTCCATGTTTCTAAGTGGTGGAATTTAATAAGAAGGGACAATTCATAGTTTCCATGCTTTATTATAAAAAGAGTAAAAGTAGAAAAGGAAATAGAAAAATAAAGTAAGAGGAGAAGATAGAGAGATGAGAGATAGCCATGACCACATGAAAAGGAGAGAAAGAAGAGAGAGATTAAGAACGGGGGCTAGAGAGCAGGATAAGAGAGCAGGATCACAGAGTGAGAAGGGTCAGGAAGCCTCTTCTTATAGTTGGTCGGCTACAACCAGGTAACCAAGGGGTGGGGAAAGCCTGGCTGTAGGCAGATGACTGCAGAGGTGGAGTCCAGCCAGAATTAGGGGCTTGGTGCCCACAACCCACTCTGAACAGCTTCTCCTCAACTTTACTGCCAGTCTAGACCAGAACTGGATGTTGTAAGACACTGTACCTCGATCTGGAAGCTTCAACTTGAGTCTAGACAGCTGGGCTAAAAATACACAAAAGACAGCAAGTAACTATATTCTGATGGTCAGGAGAGATTCCCAAAACAAAGTAAAAGTAAGATAAAATGCCCTTGACTCAAACAATAAACCATATATGTATTCCATAAGGAGGTCAATTTACATTGTGTCCAAGATACAGAACTGAAAACCTAGATTAAGGATCAAAGAGATCAAAGTTTGTAAACCATGTAAATCAACTCAAAGAGGACAGGAATGATTCCTGGGCCAGAAAATAACATAATGCATGAAAGAAATAAGGACAACATAAAATATGAAAATCGAGTTCAATAAGTGGTTAGAAACTCCAAAACAAACAAACAAACAAACAACAAACACCCAGAAATGAAAATGTAGTAAAGTGGCAGAGGCAGCCTCCCTTCAGTGTTTTTCGGTAAATCTCTTGCATGGATTCATTGTTACCTGGGGCTGTGTAGCAAATCTTGTTTTCTAACTGCCAGGACACCTTTTATTTCAGAGCTGTTAACACTGGAACTTGGACACCTTTTCCTGAATGCAGCAAGTATTTCATTTGGAATAACCCAGCACACACACACCACCATTGTTGAAATGCTTGCAGAGTGCTAGACTACTTTTTGTCTTCTGGATTGTTACATGAGTGTTTGCAGAGACCCTGACACATATCACACCAGTAACCGTCAAACATATTCTTTCATTCTGACCAATAAACTCAGAGTTAAACACAATCTTTCTTCCCATTTGAAATTGTCATGTTTTGATGTCTTGTTTTTATAGTGAACCATCAAGGATATACTTTATCCCCACCCAGCAAAATGATTCACTGGAAATTGCAGAAAAAAAGCAGATCAGAAATTTGATAGAACTGATGGGACCCAAAGGACTGCACATCAAATAATAATGATGATTTTCATAGAGTGTATCAATGTTAGTAAAAGTAGAGGACTTTGAAATGTAGAACCATGGTCAATTTTGCCAAATCTGTGGGGAAAAAACAGTCTATGAACCTACAAGTGTGGTTTGCATTACTATAAAAGTGGCTGAGTTTGAGTGGTCTGAGAATAGCAAAGAGCCAAGGAAACTGAAGAGGAGAGAAATGAGCAGTATGCAGTAGAGGTTATGATTATTGGCTATTCAAATGGGAGGGGTTTGGTGATGCACAAAAAACACCAAGAATCAGAGACATTCACACAATATCTCATAGAGGCACACAGGCAAGAGAGTTTTTCAAGGGATCTCCATACGTCACAGGTGTCACAGGTTTAGGAGGCAGTAGTCATACTCTGTGATAGTGTACCAATTCTCTGGACACTTCACCAATTAATCCATATATGCACATGTGGTAGAGAAAAGAAAGCATCATCACTGTACCTTCTGAATATCTTATCAACAGGACACTTCTGACACATAGGTGGGAGAAGCTTTTCTACATCCACTCTTTGCAGTTGAGTGTGTAACTGAAGGACATTGCTGTACCACAACAATTTAAATTCAAATTCCCATCATCTTCATTGATTGAAATCTAAGAAATATATTTTTTAAAATTTTACTTACTAAGGTGTGCATGTTGCAATATTATAAATGTTGCTAGAAACACACATTTCTTAGTACATTCTGGATAACTGAGTAGAGTACACATCCCAGTCAACTACCATTCCAATGCCTCAGAAAGATCAGTAACAAATTGCTGTCACAGTAGGACAGGTGAAGATCTAGGGTTTATGTGATAAGTTTTGTCAGGACTGCCTCACAAGAAGCTGGGGAAGAAAGTGGATAATTATGTGTCAATACATCTGAACAAATGTGGGTCAATTACACAATGGATTCTGCTTAGCTTTTTAATTAGGACATTGTGAAATTTGCATGTTAGTGGATGGGACTAGAAAATATCATCCTCATTGAGGAACCTAGTCCCAGACATTCATGGTATGTGCTCACTAGTAACTGGATATTAGCTAAAAAGTTCAGAACACCCATGATACAACTCGCAAACCAACAAGAAGGCCCAGCTGTGGATACTTAAATCCCACTTAAAGGTGGGGACAAAATGAACACAGGAGGGAGAGGAAGGGAGGGACCTAAATGAAACTGGGGAGAGGAAGGGAAATGGGAGCAAGGTGAGGTATGGAGTCAAGATAGGGCAGAGCCCCAGAGTGCCAGGAGATTGTACAGAAATATGAAACTGTGGGAGTGAGGGGAGAGGCAAACCTCTAGAAAGTCCCTGACAGGATGAATGTGGGATGTGGGCCATCCCAAGATCCAGTGTGGATGACCTTAGTAGAAAAGCCCAACAGTAGGTAGATGAAACCTAAATGGAATACCTCTGTGATGGTTTGTATGATTGGCCCAGGAAGTGACCTTACTAGGAGATATGGCCTTATTGGAGTAGGTGTGTCACTGTGGGTGTGGGCTTAAGACCCTCACCCGAGTTGCCTGGAAGTCAGTCTTCCATTAGCAGCATTCAGATGAAGATGTAGAACTCTCAGCAGGAGGCTGCACCATATCTGCCTTGATGCTGCCATGTCTCTGCCTTGATGACAATGGACTGAACGTCTGAGCCTGTAAGCCATCTGTTCCCAAGAAAATAACTGTGTGTATAATGGTTATAGAATGAAGGCAATCATGTTTCATGAGGGGTAATATGTAAGATGGGTTTTCTTTGTACAGAATTTAAATTTTTTTCCATGACAATGGAAATCTCTGCATATTTGGGATAATGATCTCTAAGTCATCAAGCTGTAGGGACTAGATCCATTGAACATGTGCATAGGAATCACCAGAACTATCCAGTTGGTTGCAATTTCCAGACTGTTAAGAGTTATTCCAGACACATAACTTTCAATTGCCTGGTGTTTGGGCTTCAACATCCTTGATGCAGCAATCAACAGAAACTATCTATGATCACTTGAAAGGAAGGATCTCTACTGCTTCTACAACTAGTAAGATTCTACTAACAAGGTCCTTTATCAAGAACAATGCAATGTTATCCCTTGTTTCTCACAAGTTACACAATTTATATTTTTAAAGGAAGGAAAAATATGTAGTGATGTACATTTGTTCATTGTAATATACACTTTTCTTTGATCCTAATTTTCTGAGCCTTTCTGAATTTAGTGTAAGTATTCTACTATATTGCATTAGCTTGGAGTAAAGACTTGTTCATGTTGTTTCAGTTTTTCCAATTGTACTTATAGGATGTTTGTATTTCTAAACTGAGCATGAGCATATACCTCATCTACTATTCAAAGGACATATTTTCAAGAGTATAGATTCATATTGTATGACAAATCTATTAATTTCAATGGATTAACATATGAATTTCAGATAAAGATAACTTAATAGTAAGCTGTTGGGGTTTTCTTCAGAATGTACATTCTGAGGTATATATAGTTTTACCATTCTATAAATGATTTGTGAATAGAATGGAAGTCAAATTCATTCCTTGTAGTAGAGTATTAAGGCAAAAGAAGATAGCATACAATAATAATTTGGAAAATGTGCTTATGTGTGTCACTGTTCTGTGTGTCATTGGAGTTTTGTTCAATTAAAGAGAATTAATGACTCCAGAGCCATGGATTTACAAAAGACACCCTCGATGGCTAGCCATGAAAACTATAAAGCCATATTACCAATTATTTTTGGTAGACTTTTCTCTTATTCTCTTTTGAAATCAAAAGAGAGAGAAGGCTTATTGCTGCGGCTCTGTTTTGAACCTTTTTTTTTTTTTAACTTAGCCTTGTACTAGTATGGCAGTAAGACTGCAACATTGAACAGAATCTTCCCTGTTTTAGCTAACCTAAGTCAGCATCACTAATACAGTGTTTCAAAATTTTGTAATGCTAAAACCTGATATACAATTCAAATTATTTGAATATGGGCAGACTAACATTGTGTTGAACGAGTGATTTTTCAGTTCTAAGACAATTGGAAATATATGTATTCAATTTATCTTAAGCAACCCTTGTGACAAAGTCATTCCAGCACCTAAGGTGTTGATGCCTACCTATTGAAAATCACTACTATTAAGTTTATGATACAGGTTTACAAAAAACATTCATGATGTCAGCATATGATTCATCAGAAACTTTTCAAGGAAAGATGCAACATATATTCACCTAAGTATCCCAAGTGCAAACTAAAAACAACCAAGTCAAATTGTTGAATCATTCAGCTTTATTTACAGGACAATGGGGAAGCAGTTGTTAGCCAGAGCACAAGGGACTCTTAAGTCAGTTGTTATACTGAAACATGAAACCAACATTTGATATGAGTTATGTATACTGGATACTCAAAGCACACTTCACATCTCTAAGCACACACATAGGATGAAGAACATGCAGTTTTGGTGGCTCAGTTTCTCAAATACACTTAAGTAAAATCTGTCTGAATTTGTTAATTTGAATTTTATATACAGAATACTGCCAATTTTATTATTTATTTTTATTAGATATTTTGTGTACTACACACTTTAATTAGGTTCCCTTTGGAAATGGATTATATCTATCTCAAAGAAAATTTTGCACAATATTATATTCTTATGGCTTCCCCACCAGTCTTCATCTTGAAATATTTGAGAGTGAACAAGTAAACATTCAAAGAAAGCTTTCCTACGTAGTCACATTTTCAGTTTCTCTCAGCATACATAGTTGCCATTATCTGAGATTTGAACATTGCAACGTTTACAAAAGTTTTTCAAAACCATATTAATTATCTATTTGGAGCCCCAAGTGTTGCAAAGAATAAACCCTGAATAAAATATATGCAACATTTTCTCAGTAGAAATACTTTCTCTACACACACACACACACATTTTCCCTGACCTGAAATGAAGTCGAAAGATACTTTTGTATACATTTAAGACGCTTGCCTGTATATATTCTCTGTTAAATTCTAAGATACAGGCCAAAACTAAAGGATTCATATCTTCAAATATATTTGAAAAGTTTTCTCTCCTGTAAAGATTCTGTAATAAATTTTAAGATGACATTTCTTCATAAAGGATTCTCCCATGCACTTCACTAATACATTTTCTCCACTGTATGAAATCTGTGATTTCTCAGAATGAGGGTGTGGTAATGCATTTGTTACCCAATATTAGTAATATATGTCTCATGTATGAATTCTCTGATGACTTTTCAGATGGAGTTTGGGGGTAAAGCATTTGTCAAATTCAGTGCATGTGTATGGTTTCTCTCCTGTATGAATTCTCTCATGCTTACTCCGACTGGATTGTTGGGCAAAGCATTTGCCACATCTACTGCATTTGTAAGGTTTCTCTCCTGTATGAATTCTCTCATGCTTACTCCGACTGGATTGTTGGGTAAAGCATCTGTCACATTTACTGCATCTGTAAGGTTTCTCTCCTGTATGAATTCTCTCATGATTACTCCAACTGGATTGTTGGGTAAAGCATTTGCCACATTTACTGCATTTGTAAGGTTTCTCTCCTGTATGAATTCTCTGATGAATTCTCAACTTGCCTTTTTCAGTAAAGCATTTATCACATTCACTACATTTGTAAGGTTTTTCTCCTGTATGAATTCTCTCATGATTATTCCGAATGGATTGTTGGGTAAAACATTTGTCACATTTACTGCATTTGTAAGGCTTCTCTCCTGTATGAATTCTCTGATGAATCGTAAGATAGCATTGTAATGTAAAGCATTTGTCACATTCAGTGCATTTGTAAGGTTTCTCTCCTGTATGAATTCTCTGATGAGTCCTAAGATGGGACAGTCGGGTAAAGCATTTGTCACATTCAGTGCATGTGTATGGTTTCTTTCCTGTATGAATTCTTTCATGGACTCTCAGAGTGACTTTTCCAGTAAAGAATTTGTCACATTTGCTGCATTTGTATGATTTCTCTCCTGTATGAATTTTCTGATGATTATTAAAATGGCCTTTGTGGGTAAAGCATCTGTCACATTCAATACATTTGTACGGTCTCTCTCCTGTATGGATTCTCTGATGACATCTCAGTGTTTTTATGTGGCTAAAGCATTCCTCACATTCACTACATTTGTAAAGCCTCTTGCCATTATTGGTTTGTTTCTGCATCAGTTTATGTTTAGGGACAAAATCAATAACAAATTCTGTATTGCTGTTTTCTTGCTTCCCTATGTGTATTCCTTGATTTACACTAATGAGAGTGCACTCATTTAAACACTTTACACAGTCATTATATTTGTAAACTTCTCTGGTTTTCCCAGTTTTGTGTCTTTTTAGATTTGAGGATTGAAGAGCAACATCTCTGTCATTAGTTTTATAAGGTGTACTTTGGGTGGATTCATTAATCATGTTGCTAAGCCCATTGCATTTAGAAGACTTCTCTTGTATCTTCACATGATCTTGGACAATGTCTTGGACCTTGCCATGTTTTCCACATATGAGATGATTTGCTGAAAAAAAGTGCAAATAGAGATTACATGGATTACTAAACTGGGGAGAAAGAGATTCAATAATGGTTGTTTGCTGACGTTTAAGGTTAACTAGACCTAGAGAAGTTATTCTTTTTCAATAATGATTACATGGATTCTCAGAAGACCCTCAATTCTGATCTACATCAACTGACAGGAAATGATAATACTGTACTAAATCTTATTTTAAAAACTGTACGTTGCAGAAGACAGGCCAAAAAAACGTGATTGATCAGTTTTGAATTTTCACAAATTATATCTCTGAACAAAGTAATTCTAATTTTTGACTATGTCTTGATTCACAGTGAAATTGTGCAGCTTTGGTTGGCTAAAAATTCATGATATCAAATGAATCCTCTACATATACTTGTCTCAGCATCCAAAAGGTTGGATAAAGATCATTCAGTATCAGCACTAAACAGAGACCATATGCCCAAATGTAAATAAATAAGCAAAATCAAATTTTTCCAAACTAATAGCACTACATCCAATTAAAAACTTGTAAATTGGCTGGGCGGTGGTGGCGCAGGCCTGTAATCCCAGCACTCTGGGAGGCAGAGGCTTGTGGATTTCTGAGTTCGAGGCCAGCCTGGTCTACAGAGTGAGTTCCAGGACAGCCAGGGCAATACAGAGAAACCCTGTCTCGAAAAAACCAAATCCAAAAACAAACAAATAAAAAACAAAAACCAAACAAACAAAAAAACGTGTAAATCATTAAAAAAATCATAAATAAGGAGATTTTCAGCTTCTCTGGGGACACTGTATTCTTGGGGCCTCCGAAGGTCCGCTGTATGTAGGGTAACAAGCACAGTCACAACCACTGGAATTTCCAAGGATCCCATTGTTCTCAGACCCCATTATCTTCCAAAGCCCTTGTTCCTCAAAATCCACTCATTTTCCAGTCAGCACCATCTGCCTGCTCCAGTGTGACTGCTCCTCTGAATGGACCACAGTCTCAAGGTCTTTAGGATGTCCACTGCACACATGGCAAGGGCAACTGTTCTGCTTCACACAGGGAAACAGACCCCACAGTCTGAAGATCTCCCAGGAATACAACAACATGCAGGGCAACAACTTCATTGCTCTTCCTAAAACTCAGCAGTCTGAAAACATCTCTGGAAATCTGCTGCAGCCACGACAATAAATCAACAGCTTGCCTGCACCTATGACACCATGGCCTGAAGGCCTCACAGGGTGTCTGCTATAGCAAGGACCACAGGTCAATCAGGAAACTAGAAACAACCCAGGGAATCAAAAGGCAGGCACCAGACAGAGACACCCAGACCAGCTATCTGATGAGAGGCAAGCACAAGACCATAAGCAATAAGAAACTCCATTAACATAATCCACTGTATATAAACTAACTAAAAAAACATGGTTATCTCATTAGATGATTGAAAAAGTGTTTTACAAAATACAACACCCCTTCTATGTTAAAAGTATTGGAGGGATCAGAAGTTCAAGGCTCATACTTAAACATAATAAGAACAATACACAGGAAACCAAAAGCCAATAACAAAGTAAATGGAGAGATAATTCAAGCAATCCCACAAAAACCAGGAACTAGACAAGATTGGCCTCTCTCTCCCTATCTATTCAATAAGAGTATTTGAAGTCCTAGTTAGAGCAATCAGACAACAAAAAGAGATCAAGATGATTGGCAACAAAGAAGTCAAGTTATCATTATTTGTAGACGATATGATAGTATACATAAGCAATCCCATAAATTCAACCAGAGAGCTTCTAATGCTAATAAACAACTTCAACAAGGTAGCTGGATATAAAATTAAGTCAAATAAATCAGTATCCTTCCCTTATAAGAATGATAAATAGGTTGAGAAGGAAATAAGAGAAGCAACATCCTTTAAAGTAGTCACAAATAATATAAAATACCTTGGTGTGACTCTAACCAAACAAATGAATGATCTG